>NC_079450.1:9758692-9863692 GCF_903798145.1 Danio aesculapii | reverse complement strand
TGGTAATCCATAGGTTCGAAATACATTCTGGAACAAGGCTTGAGCAGTTTCCATGGCTGTGGGTAGGCTTGGTAATGGAACCAGACGACATGCTTTGGAGAAACGATCTATTATCACCAGAATGGTGGTGAATGTGTTGGATGGAGGCAAGTCGGTTATAAAATCTATAGATAGATGGGACCATGGTCGTTGAGGTATAGGTAATGGCTTGAGGAGTCCTGATGGCAATTCCTTGGGTGTTTTTGACTGGGCGCAGACTTGGCATGACTTGACATAATTGGTTATATCCTTACTCATCATTGGCCACCAGAAAGAGTTTTGGACAAAATGGATCGTTCTTGATATACCTGGATGACCTGCACATATGGATGTATGTACCCATTGCATGACTCTAGGACGTAAGGTTGTGGGGACGTAGTTTTTGTTGGGTGGACATTGTGGTGGCGGAACCTCGTTTTGTTGTTCACGGTGGATTTCTTCCATAATGTCCCATGATACAGGAGCAATGACTACTGTAGGAGGTAGTATGGTTTCTTGAGTATTTATATTGTCTGTGGGAGAGTCATGACGTCGCGATAGAGCATCTGCCTTACTATTCTTGCTTCCTGGTCTATACGTGACTGTGAATTGAAACCTGGTGAAGAATAGGGCCCATCGGGCTTGTCTGGGGTTAAGTCTCTTTGCACTTTTAATATACTCAAGGTTTTTGTGATCTGTGATGACCTGGAATGGGTGTATGGCTCCCTTTCCTCCATCTGGGTATTCAAACACTTCACGGATCTGGTTAGTGAAATACTCCAATGAAGTTTTTATCTGAGTATCCGAATCCCATACTGCTGCGGCCCAGTCAATAGCTCTACCAGTCAATAACGTCATCACAAATGCACATTTCTTTTCTTCCGAATCAAATTTCTCACCCTGGTGCTCCATATAAATCTTAACTTGACGTAGGAAGCCTTTGCATTGCTCAGCAGTGCCATCAAATTTATCAGGAAGCGCAAAGCTTACCGTTCTTGGCGTGGTAGGAGGCAGGGACCGGATATAATGTGTCAGGTGTTCGTTGATCGACTGTAGTTGCATCAACTGTTCTCTATAGCCCTTTATCACTTCACCTTGGTATGCAATTGTGGATTGCACTCTTGAAACTTCCGCTGGATTCATGGTAGGCGAAGTATTCTGTAAGGAGGGTGCTGAGGCTTTGTTAGAATCCATATGCGGAAGTTTATTAAGAGGGAGAGACAAAGACATCAACATATAAACAGGCAAATAGTTGGTAACAGGAAAGCAGTCCAATCCAAACGACAAGCAAAGGGGCTAATCCAGAAGACGTAGTAAATATGCAGGCAGAAGTTCAGTAACACAACAATCAGTCCAAAACAGATCAAAAGGGCAAAGACAGAGAACGTACGTGATCAAGGCAGGCAGGGTCATACACAGGATATCAGTCATGAAAGTCAATAAGGAACAACGCTTGGTAAGGCAGGATGAACTGGCAATACTTCGCAAGGAAGCATGGCCTGAGCACTCATTGAAATACTGCACAAACAGGAAGTAGCCGCAGAGGGAGCGGAGCTGAGTCAGTAGTCGGGCGAGGGCTCCCTCTGCTGGCGTGGCGTTACAATATATATATATATATATATATATATATATATATATATACACACACACTCAAAAAATTATATTTTTTTATTTGTTTAAACTACTTACTTAAAATGAACTGAAACAACACAAATCTTGAGATTTCATTGGGCCAACTTAATTTTTTTATGTTCAATCCACACAAATTTGTTAAAAGTGTTAAGTTAATATTTATATATATATATATATATATATATATATATATATATATATATATATATATATATATATATATATATATATATAGATAGATAGATAGATAGATAGATAGATAGATAGATAGACAGACAGACAGACAGACAGACAGACAGACAGACAGACAGACAGACAGACAGTTGAAGTCAGAATTATTAGCCCCCCTGAATTATAAACCCCGTCTATTTTTCCCCCAATTTCTGTTTATTGGAGAGAAGATTTTTTCAACACATTTCTAATCATAATAGTTTTAATAACTCATTTCTAATAACTGATTTATTTTATCTTTGCCATGATGACAGTAAATAATATTTGACTAGATATTTATCAAGACACTTCTATACAGCTTAAAGTGACATTTAAAGGCCTAATTAGGTTAATTAGGCAGGTTAGGGTAATTAGGGAAGTTATTGTATAACAATGGTTTGTTCTGTAGACTATCGAAAAAAAATGTAGCTTAAAGGCTAATCATTTTGACCTTAAAATGGTCCTTAAAAATTAAAAACTGGTTTTATTCCAGCCGAAATAAAACGAATAAGACTTTCTCCAGAAGAAGAAATATTATCATACATACTGTAAAGATTTCTTTGCTCTGTTAAACATTATTTGGGAACTATTTAAAAAAAGAAAAAAAATTCAACGAGGGGCTAATAATTCTGACTACCCAATTCACCTATATCGCATATCTCCGGGGAAACCAGAGCACCTGGAGGAAACCCACACAAACACTGGGAGAACATGCGAACTTCACACAGAAACACCAACTGACCCAGCCGAGGCTCGAACAAGCGACCTTCTTGCTTTGAGGCAATTGTACTACCCACTGCGCCACCGTGCTGCCCCTATATCTTTATAATAGACTTTACACACCTGAAACTTGTCTATAGCACTTGTTCACTGCTGCTCTTATAGTTGTGTAAACTGCTTCCTTGTCCTCATTTGTAAGTCGCTTTGGATAAAAGCGTCGGCTAAATGACTAAATGTAAATGTAAATGTAATAGTAGACTGAATTATTATAAACGTTATTATGTAAAAAAAACATTCATGAGATCATTTTAATTCAGTCTATCCCAATCCTATTCATTTTCTACTTTAATACTATTATATCACTGTAACACTTTACACAAATAGAGTCATTTCCAGATTTTGTCCACACTTGGTCCAGTCAAACACTTGAGCACATGAAGTTTGGGATGTTTCTCCCTTCCACATTCAATTCCCAGTCAGTCAGTTTAGTTTTGTCCAAAAGGTCATCCGCCTCCATTAATGGTGTCCACTGGGAAAATCAAATCAATATCAGCTATGGATAACAGATCCAGTTTCTCTGCCTGTCGTGGGTCTTCTGTTCATAAAGACCCTCTTTTTGTCTTTCACTTTTCTTGTAATCTTGGAAACCGTGTCTGGTCTTTTTGAAGCCTGCACTGAATGTTTTCTCTCGTCTCGCAGAGCCGATTATATGTTTGCATATGATCATAAACTCCTGCTACACCCACATTCTGTAATATAATGACCTCATATGACATCATCCGGCAGAGCATTTGTCAGAGCACATGCCATGCTGTAATGCGGTGTCACATAACAATGAGATGAGTCAGTCCACTTTAATACCTTAATACTTAATGCTTAACAGAATACTAACACTAATTAATGATGGAGCAACAATAACCGTAGTAATGATAATAATAATAATATTATTTATTATTTTTATTAATGTTTAATTTTAGTAGTTTGTTTGGTTCTTTATAGAATTGTAAAATAATATTAATAACAGCAACAATAATAATAATTAATACAATGTTAATAATTGTGTTTTATTATATTGTGTTATATTCAGCACTAAACTTAAAAATAATAATTAATATTATGCATTTGTTTTTATTATTAATATAATTTATTGTTATTGTAGTAAACATAATAATAATATTAATAATAACAATAATAATAATAATAACAACAACAATAATAATACCAATACCGATAATAATGATATCAATAATAATAAGTATATATATATATATATATATATATATATATATATATATATATATATATATATATATATATATATATATATATATATATATATATATAAATATATATATATATATATATTTTTTTTTTTATAAAAACAATAATATGTATAATAATAATAATAACATAGTATTATGTGTAATAATAGAAACAATAGTAATAATAATAATAATAATTATATGTATGATAATACCATAATAACAATAATAATAATATCAATAACAATAATTAGAATAATAATATGTATAATAATATCGGCGACGCAGTAGGTAGTGCAATTGCCTCACAGCAAGAAGGTTGCTGGTTCGAGCCTCGGCTGGGTCAGTTGGCGTTTCTGTGTGGAGTTTGCATGTTCTACCCGTGTTCGCGTGGGTTTCCTCCGGGTGCTCCGGTTTCCTCTACAGTCGAAACACATGTGGTAAAGGTGAATTATCTAGGCTAAATTGTCCGTAGTGTATGAGTATAATTGAGTGTGTATGGATGTTTCCCAGAGATGGTTTGCAGCTGGAAGGGAATCCGCTGCGTAAAACATGTGCTGGATAAGTTGGCGGTTCATTCCGCTGTGGCGACCCTGGATTAATAAAGGAACTAAGCCAAAAAGAAAATAAATGAATGAATAATAACATAATAATAATTATAATAATGATATGTATAATAATAATAATATCAATAATAATAATAACAATAATAATAACAATAAAAATATGCATAATAATAATTATTATTATTATTATGGTAATAATAATAATAAATATAATAATAATAATATGTATAATATTAATAACAACAATAATAACAATAATAAAACAATAATAATATGTATAATATCAATAATAATAATATGTTTGATAATAATAATATTAATAACATAATGATAATAATAATCATAATAACAATAATTATAATACTGATATGTATAATAATAATATAAATAATAATAAAAAGAACAGTATGTATAATAATAATATTACTTATAATAATAATAATAATATGTATAATAATAATAACAATAATAAAACAATAATAATATGCATAATAATAATTATGATAATAATAATAATATGTATAATAATCATAACAACAATAACAATAATAAAACAATAATAATATGTATAATATCAATAATAATGATAATATGTATAATAATAACACCAAAAATAATAAGAAGAACAATGTGTAATAATAAAATATGTATAATAATAATAATACGTATAATAATAATAATAATAATAATAATAATAATAATAATAATAATAATAATAATAACACAACAACAACAACAACAACAACAATAATAATAATAATAATATATTATTATTATTATTGTTATTAATATTATTATTATGTTCACTACAATAACAATAAATTATATTAATAATAATAATTACAAATGTATTTATTTAGACTTTAAGAACAATTTCTTTACAAAATTTCAAGTTAGAGTTTATTTAAGGTTTAATTTGAATTATGAAAATGAGTTTATATTTTGTAAAAAACAACACACTTGCATTCAAACAATTAAACACCAGTCATATCAAACTATTAAAAGGTGTAATACTGAATTTACACTGAAAAATATTTTGAGTAGTACAATTCTTTACAAATATGTAATTAGAGTTTAATAAATGGTTAATTTTAGTAATGTGATTTGTGTTTATGGATTTGTAAAATAATTATAATTGTGAAATAAACATCACTACTTTTTATACACATATACACTTATTTATTTAACAACATACTTTACATGCCAATTTTCGCAACAGCTGTACATATTCCATTATATATAATAAGCCTGTAGATACACTTGTCAATTTGTACATTGGTATTCACTTCTATTTTTTAATATATTTATTATCTGTTTTTTTTTTGTCCTCTCTCTGTCCTTCTGTTGCACTGTAGAAGCTTCTGTCACGAAAACAAATTTCTTGTATGTGTGAACATGAACCTGGCAATACTCTGTTACTAAAATTCCATTCTATTCCATTCTATCCAATAATAAACCTAAGTATACCTTAAATATTGCAGTAGTATGCGATTGGTGTTTTTATTTAGCAATTTTTAGATTTTTAGATTTTTTGCTATTATATTTCTGTTACATTACATAGATTTTTCTGTAATGTTTATATTATAGAGCTAATTTCTATATAAATATATTTATTGCTTTTTTATTTTGTAATTTCTTGCATTATTATTTATATTTCAAGAGATGCCAGTATTATCAATGAGCATCACTCCAGATTTCCTGCTTTTGAGCTCTATGACTGACCCTCCCCCTCCTCTCTCACACAAACACATAGACACCCACTCATAGTGCTTTACGTTGAGTGTAAATGCTTGTGTGAGCTGGGAATATGAGTCAGGTGAGTATGAGCTCATCTCTTTTTCCTCTGCTGTGAGGTAATGCATCTCTCGTTCTCCTCTGTGAGCCGCTGATGATTCACATTCTCGCTGACACAGGAAGCCACGCCCTCAGGTGATCTCACTGGCCCAAATGCAAAAACAAAAGAAGAAAAATAAAAGTACAATAACAAAACAAATAAAAACAACAAAATGCCCTCTGGTGATTTCACCGGACCCGACACAAAACAAAACAAAAC
The DNA here is from genome assembly GCF_903798145.1 of Danio aesculapii. Classification (NCBI taxonomy): domain Eukaryota; kingdom Metazoa; phylum Chordata; class Actinopteri; order Cypriniformes; family Danionidae; genus Danio; species Danio aesculapii. Next base: position 9,857,231 of record NC_079450.1, on the reverse strand, counting down.
AAAACAAAACAAAACAAAACAAAACAAAACAAAACAAAACAAAACAAAACAATATTTATATTTCAACACTATTATATTTCTGTTACATTACATAGATTTTTCTGTAATGTTTATATTATAGAGCTAATTTCTATATAAATATATTTATTGCTTTTTTATTTTGTAATTTCTTGCATTATCATTTATATTTCAAAACAAAACAAAACAAAACAAAACAAAACAAAACAAAATGCCCCCAGGTGATTTCAATGAACCCAAAACAAACAAAACAAAACAAAACAAAACAAAACAAAACAAAACAAAACAAAACAAAACAAAACAAAACAAAACAAAACAAAACAAAACAAAACAAAACAAAACAAAACAAAACAAAACAAAATGCCCCCAGGTGATTTCAATGAACACAAAACAAAACAAAACAAAACAAAACAAAACAAAACAAAACAAAACAAAACAAAACAAAACAAAACAAAACAAAACAAAACAAAATGCCCCCAGGTGATTTCAATGAACCCAAAACAAAACAAAACAAAACAAAACAAAACAAAACAAAACAAAACAAAACAAAACAAAACAAAACAAAACAAAACAAAACAAAACAAAACAAAACAAAACAAAACAAAACAAAATGCCCTCAGGTGATTTCACTGGGCCAACTGCAAAATAAATAAATAAATAACATAGATTATTAGACAAAATAAACAAATATCAGTAATAATAATAATTGATTTATTCATTTTCCTTCGGCTTAGTCCCTTTATTCATCAAGGGTCGCCACAGCGGAATGAACCTCAAACTTATCCTGTATATGTTTTACACAGCAGATGCCCTTCCAGCTGCAACCCAGTACTGGGAAAATAATAATTATTAATAATAATAATATAAGGCCATCTCCTGTGAAAATGTTTTTTTTCCCAAATATTTCCACTTTCAAATGTAATAGTTTTAATAACTAATTTGTAATATAGAATTTATTTGTCAAAATATACTTTACTAGACATTGGATGAAAAATTATTATTAGTACTATATAATAATAATAATAATAATAATAATAATAATAATAATTATTATTATTATTATTATTATTTGTTACTGTCTAATAATATTGACCTTAGCAGTTTTACATTTTTTACACACACAACAATCCCTTACTCTGTTAAACATCACTTGGGAAATATCATTCATTCATTTTCTTTTCGGCTTATAGTCCCTTCATTAATCTGCGGTCGCCACAGCAGAATGAACCATCAATTTATCCAGCATATGTTTTTTTACGCAGCGGATGCCCTTCCAGCTGCAACCCAGTACTGAGAAACATCCATACACACTCATTCACACACATACACTACGGACATTTTAGCTTACCCAATTCACCTATACCACGTTTTTTTTTGGACTGTGGGGGAAACCGGAGCACCCGGAGGAAACCCACGCCAACACAGGGAGAACATGCAAACTCCACACAGAAATGCCAACTGACCCAGCCAGGGCTCAAACCAGCGACCTTCTTGCTTTGAGGCGATTGTGCTACCCACTGCACCGCCATGCTGCCCACTTGGGAAATATTTGAAATACAATTATAATTTTACAAGAGGGCTAATTATTTTGTGTGTGTGTGTGTGTGTGTGTGTGTGCGTGTGTGTGTGTGTGTGTGTGTGTGTGTGTTGGTTACAATCTATACCTTTATCTTTTAATGAACAATTTTAATGTTCAATATATTTTTGTCTTTTGAACTAATTTAATACCTTCAATGACTCTTTAAATCAAGAATATGTTGTATTACTGTGAGAAACCTTAATTCAGTCAAGTGTGTCCAACCCTTTTACAGGTGTACGATAGAGTGATTTGTGTCACACAGGTGTTGAGGTCAGAGGATGCATTTCTTTCTTCCATTGAAGACGACTGCGATTTGGTTGTTGAATGTGGCTACGTTTATCTATCGGTTCGGTACAGTTTGAATGATTACCACCCATTCACAAATAATACATTGATACGGTCGCAGTAATGCAACATGAACCGAGATTCATTTAGCAGTTTTAAGCGTTCACACACTCCCTCTGGCGGCTGCAAAAATAAACTGCACAGTATTTCTGGATATGTTTAGATCTCCACACAAGACAAACAATGGTAAGTGAATTTCAGATTTAATGTAACACGCATATCTAATTATATTTGACGTAAAATTACTTTATGCCGAACGTCAAAGGATCAAACATAAGAAACACGATTCTATACGCTGGTTTAGTTTGATTCAACCTTAAGCCTGTAAGTGAGATGAAGATAAATAATAAGAAAAAGCTTTAATATTAACGTGTTGGTCGTCGGTCTGTGCTTTGCTCATATTGATATCTCCCTTGAAAGCATTTTAAAAACAGTTCCTTATCTAGACTAACAAAACACAAACAAAATTGATTTTACAAGCCTGTTTTACAGAGGTGTGCATTGAGGCTTCTTGTATACTTGAAATGTGTTTTAGGCCCATTTGACTGAGAAATGTCGTCTGTTGAGAAACAGAATGTACAGTAGCCTGTATGTATTTTCTGTGTATTAACATAGCAGAAGTAATGCTTTCACAACAGTTTAACAAGGCCTCTTTCTTTGCTTTTTAGTTTAGCACGTTACCATGTTCTAGGCTAGGGCATTTGGTAGCATGTTTCAGCATATGGTTCTAGCATGTTTTAGCAAGTTGCTAACGAAATGTAGAAGCTACTTCACTTGCCTTTAAATGTCACTATCGTTTTATGACATTACTAGCCTACACTGTGAAAAACTGAATGACAAAAAGTTGACAACAAATATTTGATGTTGCTTTAGCTTAAATTTAAATAAATAAATTTAGCTTAATATTTTTAGTCAGTTTGATTGATGTAAGTTGAGATGACTAGAAAAATTAATTTGATTCAGCAAAAAAATTAAGACAGCAAGATTTTTTTTACATAGATGGATAGATACACTCACCGGCCACTTTATAAGGTACACCTGACTAGGACCATGTTGGACCACCTTTTCAGCAGGGCCATGCACAGGGGGGTGGCCCAGTGGCTAGAGCGACCGTCACCACCTCCCCCACTTAGCGTGATTCCTGTGCAATCCCCCCCTCCACTTAGCGTGATTTTCGCGACTTTCACATCTCGATCACATCCCCCCTAAGTAGCGTGATTGAGCGTCTGCCCATTTCAGAGATGCTCTTCAGCAAACCTCAGTTGTACAAGTGGTTATTTGAGTTATGCCCCATTCACATAGGGTGTCAGCTTCAACGCTTCCTATTCACTTTGAATGGGTGACATCAGGCGTTGCCGAACTGCATTGTGGATCCGTCGGCGCCGCTTCAGCATTGCTCGCTGCAGAAGTTGGGACTTGCTCAACTTTTCAAGCGCCAACAAGCGTCAGCCAATCAGATCGCTGTATGCAAATACACCAGCTCCGTCAGTGGCCTATTACTGACTAATTTCATTGGCTGGCGCTGCTATGACAATCGCGTCAGCCACAACTTCAGACATGCCCTCTGTCAAGCATTGACGCTGAAACCCCGTATGAATAGGGCGTTACTGTTGCCCTTCTATCAGCTAGAACCAGTCTGGCCATTCTCCTTTGAGCTCTGGCATCAACAAGGCATTTGCGCCTACAGAACTGCCGCTCACTGGATATTTTCTCTTTTTTTCTCTGTAAACCCTAGAGATGGTTGTGCGTGAAAATCCCAGTAGATCAGCAGTTTCTGAAATACTCACACCAGCCACGATCAAAGTCACTTAAATCACCTTTCTACCCCATTATGATGCTCAGTTTGAACTTTTTATTTTTATTTTTTATTAATGCAAGAACGATACATACAAAACAATGCCAGAGGAATACAGAAAATGAAAAGTATATGGAAAAATTATATAGAGATAAAAAAACTCAATAAGTAAAACAAAATAAAATAACGGAAAAATAAAAAAATATTCAAAATAAATAATGCTAGGCCTTGCTAACTCACAATAACTTGTGTCAAAAAAAATGTACACTTTTAACTGCTTTTTTGTTTGTATTCTCCTTAATGGTATTTATATAAATATTTAGTTCTTAAAGTACCACTAAAGGTTTCTGATTAGTAAATTTACATTGATGGATATGAAACTTGGTAAGTATAATCAGAAGATTAATAACATAAGCTTCATTTTCCAACTTCTTATCATGGTTCAAAAAAACAAAAATAACATATTCATACAGTAAAAGAAAGTTTGACAGCACTTTATCATGTATACATTGAGATACATTCCCCCATAATCGTTTTGTATAGGGACAATGCCAGAAAATATGAGGTACTGTTTCTGGGTGTGATGAACATCAATGTCTTCAATAAATCTGGTTAGAAAATGCTTAACAGTAAAATTTGTGTAGTAACTTAAATGAAATTTCTTTGATTTAATTTGTAATTAGATATTTATTAGGTAATACCCAAACTGTCCTTCAATCAATATTTTGGGTGAACTTAGACCAATAGAAAATAACAAATGGTTTACTAAGCAGTTCTTTTGGGAATAGTAGACGTATGCTCTTATTGTTATTCTTTTTGCTAAATGAAAAACAAATTTTGCCACAGAAAGTATCAGCAGGGTGAAGAAAGGATGCATTCTTGGAGTATGAAATACCTCTACATAAAGAAACAATACTAGAAGAGATTGCTGCAGATAGCAGTTTTACAAATGTTGCAGTTTTTCCATTATCTGTTTGTATGTAATTGGTGATCAGTTATATTGTACACATCACTTTTCATAATGTGTTTTTCTAAGTTATTCACATCACTTTTACAATTTAGGCTGCGTTAGGAGGAATGTTTTAAATCGTTTGCTTTTTATGATTAAATACTCTCTCTAGTGGCTGCACTTGTATTGCAACAAAGTCCTGCAACACGATCTCTGCAAGACAGTTGGGCGATAAAAATATCGATTTTCTGGATTTGCCATTAATATGAGTGAAATGTTCTCTTGTTTTTTTATTTTATTTGACAAACTACTAGTAATGTGTATTCAAATAATAATAGGAACATTTAGAGTGTCTATTTGCAGAATATGACAATAGGTCATCATAAAATATTCTGTTTTCTCTAAATATTTTCTAATTATTGGGTAAGATTTATATGTATATATGTAAAATAATGTGTGAATATTTATACATGTTTATTTATTTCCAGTATTTAAGGTCAGAAAACACTGACATTTTAATCCTTAATCAAGATTGATGTAAGATAACCAACCGCTTTCAGAAAAACATAGAGCAATAACAACTTCTGGAGGCGAGACTTAACATTAAAAGGCTTAAAAAAAGATAGAAAATGATCACTGTTATGTCATCAGGAAAAATAATCAAGAGCATGCATGCAAGTTATAAATGAACCAATACTATATTACATTTCAGTGGTTTGCATATATGTATCTTATTATATATTATTATTATATTTTACTAGATATTTTATAGATGCTAGTATTCAGCTTGAACTGTAATTTAAAGCCTTAACTGGGTTATTTAGGTTAATTTGGCAATTTAGTGTAATTAGGCAAGTGATTGTATAATGATGGTTTGTTCTAAAGACAATAAAAATTGTTTAAGGGGGCCTATAATATTGACCTTAAAGTGTTTTTTTTTAAAATTTATTTAGAACTTTTTTTATTCTAGCCGAAATAAAACAAATATGACTTTAAGACTGTGGGAGAAACCGGAGTACATGGAGGAAACCCACGCCAACACAGTGAGAACATGCAAACTCCACACAGAAATGCCAACTGACTCAGCCGGGGATCAAACCAACAGTGAAGCGACAGCGCTAACCACTGAGCTACCATGCCACCCACATTTACAGATGTCCAGCACAATTAAAATCATCATCAACATTTGTTCAACTCAAATAAGTTACATAACTGTATAACACCCATGCATATTAGGCTATACTTTGCATATTAACAGAGTATGAAGAGCTGATGAGTGTTGAATAATTCGCCAAGCATTTAAATATTAAAACAATCAACAAAAAAACACAAACAAAATAATAAAATGTGTTTCGCATTACAATATATTTTATATGTATTACTGGAAAACTCATAATATAAACTCATTTAACTCAGCTAATAAATGCTGACTTTTCAACTTCCTAACCAAACTCATAGCAACTGCCCCATTGTAAAACACTGATATCTTTTGATCAGAAGACTAAAGAAATGCAGGTGGGCTGTTTGGACTGTTGTACAATAATGTTGCTATTCAAAAAATATAGGCCTTGCCTGTTTTTTCTCTATTATAGCTACAAAAATATTTGGTATTTATATCATCATAATCGTTTTCCTCCAGCAGCTTTTGATGTTGAAAGGTTTAAAACAGTGACTTTTTATTAGTTTAAAGTGATGTGTTGTCTGGTTTAGTAATGTTAATTATCACACAAAACCTGGTAATAATAAACTTCCAGATGAACGACGTTATTTTACAAATATGTAGTTCTCAATATTATTTCTTAAACTATTTATTTCAAACTATTAAAATGACCAAGATGATTTTCAACTTTAAAAGTCAGCAGAGCAGACATAAAAGTCCCATAATTCAATTCACGACTCTAATTATATGATAGAGAAACAAACAAACAGACAAACAAACAAACAAACCCGAATCATGAAATATAGAACTTGTTAATAAACAGATTATGATTAGTATTTAATTTGGGTAAAATATGGACAAGGCCAGTTTTAAATAGCCTTTGTAGCCTAGTGGTCAGGACCATGTTTAGGTTGAAGCAGCCCAACATTTTTCAAAGCATCCTAAAATTGCAGTATGTAAATTTGACACCCAGTAGTTAAATTAGGTACTGCATTCCTGGATCAAAACAAATGCAGCGCAGGTTGCCAGATTGAGGACCAACAAGAGCGTGAGCCTGACGATCCAGCCTAAAGGCTGATTTAAATCATGTTCTATATAAAAGGAATATATAGAAGGAATATTTTCCATATTAAAAACAGTTTTTGTCCTAACCAACACCTAAAATTAATACTTTAGAAACGGCTTCTATTTCACACAGCTGAACAACAGAAAGCTTGAAGACAATGATCACCTCAGTTAACCCTCATGTGCTTTATTTAGTGTTAAATGCTGATAATGTGTGTTTAATTCCTGACTGAATGAATGAAATTCGCTGTTTTCCACCAAGGCAACCCGGAGTGCTGAAATATAATTGGCTAAACTGACAGTGGGCAGGAACAAAGAACCAAAACAAAGACAGACGTTCTATGTAACAGACATTTTTAAGCAGAATATCTGACTTTAGCATTGTTTTCCAGATAAACAAGAATGTTCATTTAGCATGTTTATTAAATATCTGCAAACATATTATAGTATTTTTATGCTTTATAAGAGTCAAAAAATTACATACAGCATCTTTAAAGAACAAATCAAAAGAAAATCATTAGAATATTTAAGAATTTAATATTAAAGAACGATACTTAAAATGGGTTTCACTAAATGTAAACCATTTTCTTTTCTAATGCTCTTCTTCAAAGTTGTGCACCGACTTGTCTTTTTTTCTCACAGAGGTCTATATATGCTTCAGATCAAAAAGTTCAACCCAAATGTGTTAGTAAGAATATGACACACAACAAAAGAAGCTGAAGTATTTGAAGAAACTCATGCCATGACATTGACTAAGCTTTTTCCTCAACTGTGTTGTGACTTGAGGGTTGTGTTTTATTATAATTATCACTGCACGTTTCGTCAACTTTGAAGACAGACAGACAGACAGACAGACAGACAGACAGACAGACAGACAGACAGATAGATAGATAGATAGATAGATAGATAGATAGATAGATAGATAGATAGATAGATAGATAGATAAACACATAGACAGACAGACAGACAGTTAGTTAGTTAGTTAGTTAGTTAATAAGTAAGTAAGTAAGTAAGTAAGTAAGTAAGTAAGTAAGTAAGTAAGTAAGTAAGTAAGTACGTAAGTACGTAAGTAAGTAAGTAAGTAAGTAAGTAAGTAAGTAAGTATTGGTTTTAAACAGGTGCCAGTCACAATAACATCTTGTTTATATCACAAATAAAAGACTTTCACACCCAACTCTGCTGGCCAGGGTGATACATATTTTTAAAATTGTAGTCGATTTCTATTGGTGTCAGGAAGAGGCATACACTTATATTGTTCTGCTTCAACCAGTTTGCCATTCCTCACGACAGCACGCTGAAATGCATGAATGTTTCGCTCATAATCACTGTGCTGACGAGTGAGTACCACGTTGCTTGGCATATCCTTAGCGCTGCTGGTGAAACTGAAACCGTCTGATGGAACCAACATATTGTTCATCTATGAAAAAACAGGAACAAACACAAGACGGGGTTTAATGTTTAAAGCCCTTGTTTGAGTTTATGCTGACTTAACCATTGTGGTTATCTAAGCACTGTGCCCTAAAAAAAAACATGCACACTAATATTCGTTTTAGATCGTTTAGACACTCTAGACTTACCGAATTTGGGGTGTTGTATTCCAGATCAAGGTCATATTCACATGTGAGGCTAAAAGAAATGACCAGAAGTTAAAAATGCTAATTATACCCATTGTTTTAGAAGTTAAAAACTAAACATACTGTACATAACCCAGCTGATACTAAATACTGACCTGGCTGGACCGCATTTTCCCTTTGCTCTACAGCGTGATTTCACTTTAGAAGGTGACGGCCCCTATAGTGATATGGTAAGATCACATGTGATATTAGAAATATCTCAACATAATACCTTTCATCAATATGTTAATTCCTTCATGAGTATTTCTCTTTGCTTTTTATACTACATGATGTAAAAGCAATATAAAAGTGCTAGCCAAATGAATGGAGGATTTGGTTAAGCAATGGTGTTGAGTAGGATTTTCAGGTGTTTAACTCATTGGGTTTTATCATACATCTGGCGTCAGGCATGAAACTATTTTTTTGTTTGTTTTGCTAGTTTCAGCTCAATGCAGGTATCACGTCCTGTTCCACATTGTTTAAATATAATTTGTTTTACCCATGGTCATGCTAGTCTGAGGTGTGTTAAACACATTATTGGTCCATTGCTATTTTTCTATTGAGGGGGCACTCAACCGGCGGTCTGTGTGAGTCCTAATGCCTCAGTATAGTGAAAGTAACACTGTACTGTCAGTGAGCACCGTCTTTCAGATGAGATGTTAAACCGAGGTCCTGACTCTCTGTTATTATTAAAAATCCCATGGCATTTCTGGTAAAGATTAGGGGTGTAACCTCAGTATCCTGGCCAAATTCCCTCCATCGGCCCTTACCCATCATGGCCTTCCATTTATCCCCATAAACAGAATTGGCTCTATCACTGTCTCTTCACTCCCCCAATAGCTGCAGCAGCACATAAATATCTTTAAATATGAAAAATGCAAAGATTAATATGTAAATTAATTAATATATAATATTAACTTGCCTAATTACCCTAACCTGCCTAGTTAACCTAATTAACCTAGTTAAACCTTTAAATGTCACTTTAAGCTGTATAGAAGTGTCTTGAAAAATATCTAGTCAAGTATTATTTACTGTCATTATGGCAAAGATAAAATAAATCTGTTATTAGAAATGAGTTATTAAAACTATTATGGTTAGAAATGTGTTGAAAAAAAATATCTTCTCTCCGTTAAACAGAAATTGGGGAAAAAATAAACAGGGGGGCTAATAATTCAGGGGGCTAATAATTCTGACTTCAACTGTATATATATTATCTACATAATTATAAAAAGCAACATTGGTTGAATCCAGCTCATTCTGTAAATAGTCTGCACACTTAAAAATTGTGCATGAGCAGATCTGTTTCTCATGTGACGCGTTCAGTTTTTCAGCTTACTAAATCCACCATGTAAATAGCGAATCTACCATGTGGCAACTGCAACTTGCTTTTAAAGGGAATGGGAAATGATTGATTTAATGCATGATATTCCCCAAACACATCCATAACTTTAGTTATGGATCCATAACATCCATAACTTTATTAAGAGAATAAGGAAAACCCTTTTAGACCATGAGGTGGGCATTTTTCCCATCCTTAAAATAGCAAAAGTGGATTCAGTGTATGTAGACCATAGACCATGCGCTTAGAACATTAAAATAAAGCCCATTGTCTTAAAGGGATAGTTCACCCAAAAATGAAAATTTAGTCACTATTTATTTATCCTCAAGTGGTTTCAAACCTTTATGAGTTTCATTATTCCGGTAAACACAAAACAAGTTATTCTGAAAAAAGCTAAAAACCTGTAACCATTGACTTCCATAATTAGAAAAATAAACACTATGGAAGTCAATGGTTACAGGTTTCCAGCTTTCTCCAAAATATCTGATAAACTCATGTAGGTTTGAAACCCATAAAGGTGAGTAAATGATGACAGAATTGTTATTTTTGGGTGACCTATGCCTTTAAGTACATCTGCATTTACAAGTCATTTGTACTTAATTTCTTCCCATCTCTGATAGGATATTAAAAATTATTCAAGACAGGATACTGTTTTATATCACTGTAAAACATTTTCTCACCATTTTCTTTGTTTACGGATCTTTTCAAAACTCACAAACGCATCCAGAAATATCTGTAAGCAGACAAACATAAATAGCAACATATTGTCCATAGGTTATCAGCATTATCAGTAGGAATATTCTTGAGACTAGCCAAAAAGGCAATAAAATATTGCAACACAGGCTCATTCTGAAAATGTAGCCCTATATACATTTCTGGAGATCGCGAATTATGTAGCCAGAGGAATGCATGGCTGCATTTCGTCTTTAAAACCAATGCTACGGTGCGGTATGATGCGGTTCCTTTTCGTGTTTACCAGCTGACCGCTTACCTCTGTATGGATGGCTTTCCCGCTGTTACCAGCTTGTCCAGTAGCTTGTCATGTACGTTGGCAGACTTGAGACACAGAGAGGAGTTGACAACAATGATGAAGTTCTAGTCTGGCGACGAACGGTTCCAAAAATCGAATAAGGCACAATCAGAAGCCAAGAAATAAAATAAACAAGTAAATAACAGGGTGAGAATGTAGTAAATCTGAAAACGTGGTAAAAATCAGGCGAGTGCTTTTCTTTCTGCTTTTTAAAACTGTCGGTTGGGTTTAGGGAAGGAGGAGGATGGGTCAGTCGATCGGTCAGTCAGTCAGTCAGTCAGTTGGTAGCGCGAATGGCACTCACGAGAGAAATTTGAGACATTAAAAAGCATACAGATGCGTACTCTGGTGGATTAGCATAAATAAAAACTGCATAAAACTTAGCTCCTGGGGTATATTTGGTGCTCTCCAAAAATGTATATAGCAGTACGTTTTCAGAATGAACCTGGGTTGAAATATTTGCAGAAGTCCAGCACAATAAAAGTCATCATTAATGTTTGTTCATTGCATATCATGCATATTAATTTATACTTTGCATTAATAATGTATAAAGAGATAATGAGCATTGAATCATTTACTAAGCATTGCAATTTTAAAACAAACAAAAATAAGAATGAAACAAACAAACCAACAAATTCATATAATATATTTATCATGTCATTTTTTTGATGTGTTACTACAATGCAAAGAGAAAGTCAACATATTAATCTAGTATATAAAAGTCTCATTTAACTCCATGTTTAATGCCAATAAATGTTGACTTTTCAACTTCCCAGCCAAACTCAAAGCAAAAATTTACAGCACCCTATAGAAACCAACCCATAGATTTCCATTGTGAATGATTGATACGGCTATCTTTTCATCAGAGCACTGTAGAGGAATGGGGGTGGGCTGATTGGACTCACATTGCCAGTATCTCTTTTAACAGGTATTTTTTACTATTTCAAAACAGAATATTCATATATTCTTTTTTATTTTCAATGTATTTATTTGGTTGTTATGATTTTTGGACTGTGATCTGTAGGTTTTTTTGTTTGTTTGATAGTTCTAGTTTTGGCTTTGGTACTGATTAATCTAGTCCATATGCACAAATATATTATTGTAAAGCATCCTATTCTCAATTCAATTTATCTTTATTTCTATAGCTCTTTTACAATCTAGATTGTGTCAAAGAAGCTTAACATAGAAGTTCTAGTAAACTGAAACTGTCAGTTCAGTTTTCAGAGTTGAAGTTCAGTTTAGTTCAGCTCAGTGTGGTTTAATTTTCACTGCTGAAAGTCCAAACACTGAATAGCGAATCCATCGATGCACAGCTCCACAAGTCCCAAAATCAAGCAAGCCAGTGGCGAGGAACAAACTTCACCAATAATGTTTATGAAATATTAATTTAAAAGAGACATCTGTGAGTGTATGCTTAGCACTGTGTATATATTTGATATAATTTAGACCACGCTATAGGAACAAAACCCTAAAAAACGCATATCTTCAAATCTCAGTGGCACACAGGTATATAATTTACTTTCTGCTATTCATACTGGTAAGCTGCCATTGGAGTATCAAGACTGAAAGCTCATTTTATCTGTAAAACTGCTTTACAACCACCTAAATTTATTCATCTATCTATAGAAACTCTTTCAAACTACTTCAAATTTTCAGGTTTTTTCAAGCCAACATCTAAAATTGTCTGCTAACTTTACTGTCTAGTTTTATTTTCATCATTATATTTGAGTTTTTTTTTCTTCATTAAAGTGTTTTTAGAAACAAAAATCGATCTTTAAGACTTCAACATTGCTTTTATTTACTTTAGCCTTATTAAATAGGTTGTTTTTAATTTATAGCAAGCATGTTGCATGATCTTTTTATTTACTCACAGTCTTCGTCTGGTCCTCAAGCACCCCTTCAATCCTATGAAAGAAAATGGATTCACAACAAATGTTTATATTTTACATCCAGGGGAAAAATATCTCCTCCCACGTCCATAAAATGATCTGCTTTCAGATTGAAACTGAAACTGTCTTGGTCATTTTAGCAGTACTTTCTGAATAATGCATGAGTATATTTAAGAATTATATTTTATTTTCATAAATATATTTATTTATTTCTATTTAATATCTTATGGGAAATACAAATTAAATAGTAATACGCAATTTTGTAACATTTTTTACAAATCTTACAAAGCACTAGTGTTTAATTGAATTATTATTGTGCATTTGGTTAAATGTATGTTAATCAGTCAGTCTACCTCTCTTAGTTTTATTTAAATATGCTCTTAATTACTTTGCTGATCCGAATGTTAATTGATTGCACACCGTAAAACCCAACAGTCAACTTTATCAAATGAAATGAGTGTAGTTAACTCAAAATTGACTGAAAGTTGATTCTACTCATTTGAAAAGAGTTTTGAACTCAGTGTTGAAGGGGGTGAGTTCATTAAATACCTTTTTACTTCAACTTAAATGGAGTAAGTTCACAGTACTCATATAGATTAGTTTTATTAACTTAAATGGTTTGTTAGCAATCGGTTTTCATAAAACCGATTGAGTTACCTTAACTTATTGGGTTTTACAGTATTCAGCTGGTTTGAGTTCTCTTCATTGATTGGGTTTTACTGTGTTCAAATTGCTTCTCTTACTCAAATAGATTAAGTTCCCAGTACTCATTAGGATTAGTTTTTTAACTTAAATGGTCTGTTGCAATCGGTTTCCTCAAATGGTTTGAGTTACCTTAACTGTACATCTACCTAAACCTAACCAAATAAATGCTGGGTTATTTTAACCCAAATTTTGGTAAAATATGGACAAACTCAACCACTGGGTATAAATTAAGCTAATATTTTAATTTTCAAATATTACCGGTCTATATTTTATCCAAAGAAATATGATAGAGCTAAGAAAGAAGCTAAAGTAGATGAAGAGACGCAGCATTCTCTGCATATGAGAAAAAGAAACACTCACAATTCAGCCTGATGATGACCATATATTGACTTTCATTTTTTATGTATTTATTTACTCATAGTCACACAGTCAAACTTAGAGATGAGTACAGGGTCCAAGTGTGTCATAAACCTTAATAACACTGTAATCAAATGTAAAAGAAACACAAAACAAGGAAACAAATCCATGCTTGTATCATAAACAGCTATTGACTTTATCTTTCACATACGAGCGGGCGCAGCTATTTGAACTTTATAGGCTCAAGATTTCTTCCATTTCTTCATTCACTTCCATTGGTTTTAGCTGTAAAGTAACAGCCCATTATGCTGCTCGATGTTTCAAACTGAAATGTTCTTGGTATATTTTTTACATTTTGTATGCATCAATAATGAAAGCAACTGCTTAGAGTAAGAAGTTTGACTGTTGACTTATTATTTCTAGTCATTTTTCCATAGAAAAATGTATCTGAAGTTCTAAAACAATTGCAAAAAAGAGCTCAGTTACACTTACACAGAATTGATTATATAGATAAGACAGGCAGGCATGTTCAAAGATAAAGTTCAACATGCCCTTTTTGTAGTTTTTTAGTATTCTGGGGTGACCAGTGTGTTTTTTTTTTTTTTTTTTTTTTTGGTAACACTTTACTTTCAATTCAGTTCAATTCATCTTTATTTAGTGCTTGGACTGATGTGTCAAAGAAGCTTAACATAGAAGTTGCAGCAAATTGAAATTAGTCCAGTTTTCAGAGTTGAATTTCAGTTCAATTCTGAATACTTGAAGGGGTATTCATAAGACTGCCATGAAACCTTTATAATCATGACATTACACATGTCCTGAATGAGATTTTATGCATGCTTATGACAATTGTTGGTGTAATTTGCTTAGTTATGACATTTTAAGTGCAAAGATGACTTTGTGTGTTATATTATATTGTTGTTTTATCCAATTTTAGGCTATATTTTGACACTCCTGTTATTCAAAGTTTAAACTAACAGTAATTTTACTTTTAAGATAGAATTGCAAAGATATATTGTTCAGTTGGTACAGAGCCTTCATTTATTAAGGGTTTTATAAAGCATAAATAGTCCTCACTTTATATCCCAAAACTTCAAGAAGATGTGTTAATAAAGCATTTATTAACATACAAATTAACTATTAATATATTCCTGAATAATAACATGTAAATATTGATTTAAATAGTTTATTAATCATTTATTAACTCATTCTAAGTTAATTTTAAAACCTCAACTACTCTTAAACACAAATGGTTTGTAAATAATGCAATACTTAATTTAGTAATGAAAAATAACCAGTAACAAAGTATGAAAGAACACTTAAGCACATTATATAGGTGCTTATAAGTCAAGAATAGAGCATTTAAATCTGCAGTTATAAACTGCTTACTAACATTTATTAATGTAGAGTTAATGCTTACAAGATAATGAATTCACTGTTTGCTAATGCTTAATAAATGATTCATAGATGAGTCTGTAGTCTGTAGAATTATAAAGTGTTACCCAGTTTGTACACATTACAAAGTTCCAGCTCAGTTTAATGACAAAGGAAATCTTATACAAACTTAGCTGAGCTTTTCCCAGGTTTTCACTAATTAAAATTCAATTAAAAAATCAAGAACATAGAAATTAAAACAGCAATGGCAAATGAAAGCATAGTAAAATAGCAGATGGCATGCAATTTTAATGAACAACTGTACCTACTGTGTCAGACACAAAGACACAAAACATTTATTTTACAATAAAAGCATTGTTAACACTTTACAACGATGTTCCATTAGCTGATGATTGTTAATTTATTTACTTACATGAACTTACATGAATGAATGAAACTTATACAGCATTTATTACTAATAATTCAGCATTTACTTTGCTGTTGTACCTTTTAACATTAGTTAATGCAGTTACAAGCTCACAATCAAGAACTTGCAAGTGACGGTTCTATTAAAGGATGATAAGAAAATCCTGAAATAAATGTATTGTTAATTTTTGGCTCATGTTAGTAAAAACATTAACATTAATGACATTAATTAGTGACCAAAACCTCATCTTAACTTTTAACTTTTAATTATTTTCATAAATCACACATTCAGTTTCTACAATTTGGCCGTTCCTCTTGACCACACGCTGATATGTCTGAACGCCTTGCTCCACGTTCTCATGATATCGAGTCATCGTGCCATTTCCTGGCTGCTTCATCAGAGCACGGCTGTTGTTACTGTACGATGGAACCAGCTTATTGTTCATCTAAGAGAAAATATGTGGAATATGAGGAAATGCAAGAACCGGTTTCAGCTATGTTGACTGGATAAACACTGGAAAACTCTCAAGAAAAATCTTTCCTCTCAGTTCAGTTGGACTTTTTTTGACACTCTTACCGTAAGAGCTGGGAAGCCTGATTGCTCCGCCTGGTAACACTTACATTTATACCTTCAGAAAAAATGAAATCATAAGAATTGATACATTTAGGAAGTATATTAGACATAAATCAGTAAAAATGACTACATTTGAAATACATTACTCAGCTGATACATACGGTAATGGCCCACTGTAGTATTTCATCAAGCCGCATTTATCACAGGATTGTGATGCCTATAGTTTGGATCACAAGAGAAATCTATTTGTCTTTTATCAAATATTTTCAAGCAGTTTATTAGTATTTTACTGTTTTACTTTTCCAAAATATGATTATTATTGAGAATAATACTACAAATACTACAAAAATGAATTGTATGAACTAAAAACGCTGCAAAACATTTCCATATTTTGTAATTCATAGATGTTTTTCATTTATTTATGCTTTGGAATTGCATTATGTGATCTTGATCTTTCCTCCAGCAACGTTTGATGTTGAAAAGATTTGAAAAAGTGACTTTTGTTGATATTTTTAATAGTTTGAAGTGATATATTGCCTGTTTAGTTGTGTAAATTATTGTACAAAACCTGTTAAAAACTTCCAGTACTGTTATTTTACAAGATTAATTCTCTCTATATTATTTCTTAAACAATGTACTGTTTTAAACTTTTAAAATGTCTATAAAGCCACTCAAACTGCCATGATAAATTTTAACTTCAAAAGTCTACACAGCAGAGATAAAAATCCCATAATAACTACATTAACGAGAGAAAATACCTGTGAATTTAGAAATAATAAAGCTGACAAACCCAGTTTTAATCAGTTTTAGACTACTGATTGAGACCAGGTTTGTCCATATTTAACTAATTTAGGTTGAAACAACCCAGCATTTAAAAAAAAGTCGGTCACACTTTTTTTGATGGTACATTTGTTGAATTTAGTTTACATTGCATCTACATGCCAACTAATTCTCATTAGATTAAAAGTAGACTGTCGGGTTAGGGTTAGTGTAAGTTGACATGTACTTGCAAAGTTTCTTATAGTCATTTAAATGTCTGTTGAAGGAGCAGTATCAACAGATATTAAGCAGACAGTCTACTAATACTCAAATGGACCATCAAAATAAAGTGTTAGCAAAAAGGTTTAATGAACAAATCAAAGAAAAATTATTAGAAGATTTAAAACAGAAAGCATATGACACTTATAAGGTGTTTAATTATAAATGTGAATGATTATTTTCTTACCATTTTCTTTTCTAATGCTCTTCTTGTAAGTTGTGCAAGCGAACTGACTAGTTTTTCCTCCACACACAGAGCTATATGCCTCAGATGATAATGTCTCGATGTGTGTTAGCAGGAATATGACGTAAACCGAAAGAAGTTGAAGCATTTGAAGAAACTTGAGACATGAGCATGAAGCATAAAATTTTAACATTTTACTCAGCAGTGTTGTTGAGATAGATAGATAGATAGATAGATAGATAGATAGATAGATAGATAGATAGATAGATAGATAGATAGATAGATAGATAGATAGATAGATAGATAGATAGATAGATAGATAAATAGATAGATAGATAGATAGATAGATAGATAGATAGATAGATAGATAGATAGATAGATAGATAGATAGATAGATAGATAGATAGATAAATAAACACAGACAGACAGATAGATATAAACACATAGACAGACAGACAGACAGATAGATAGATAGATAGATAGATAGATAGATAGATAGATAGATAGATAGATAGATAGATAGATAGATAGATAGATAGATAGATAGATAGATAGATAGATAGACAGATAGACTGAAAGATAGATAGATAGATAGATAGATAGATAGATAGACAGACAGACAGACAGACAGACAGAAAGATAGACAGACAGACAGACAGACAGACAGACAGACAGACAGACAGACAGACAGACAGATAGATAGATAGATAGATAGATAGATAGATAGATAGATAGATAGATAGATAGATAGATAGATAGATAGATAGATAGATATCACTTTCATAATGTGTTTTTCTGTGTTATTCTACATAATTTTTACAGTTAAACCAACTTGGCTGCTTTTGAAAGAATGTTTGCTTTTTGTGATTAAACTACTCTCTCTAGTGGCTGAATCCAGAATCCCTGTAGTGGCTGAATCTGCAACAGATGTCTGCAAGAAAAGTTGGGCAATACAAACACTGGTTTTCTGGATTTGCCATTAATATGAGTGAAATGTTCACTTGTTTATTTTTTTTACTTTATTTTATAAACTACTAATAACGTGTCTTCAAATAATAATAAGAACATTTAGATTGTCTATTTGTAGAATTTGACAATAGGTCAACACAAAATAAATATTGAGAAAGATTTATGTGTATATGTAAACTAAAGTGTGTAAATATTTATGTGTAAAATAATACACATTTAATTATTTCTAATATTTAAAGGGCACCTATGGTGAAAAATCTACTTTACACCGGGAATAAAAGGTCTGTTCAGTTCGTAAGGATCATCAATCATCAGCAAATGTGATCAAGAGTGAGTTTCACATGTTTAAAATGTTTTAAAACAGAGCATGTGTGTAATGAATTACAGCGATTTACTTCAGATTCACTTAATCAGCACAGCCGCGTGTCAGACAATTATAAAGGAAGACTATTCAATCCCGGTTTGTGGACGCTAAATCAGGTTTATTTTGTACATTAACATAACAGATATCCATACAGCAGTGGTTATTAACCTGTATCCTGTCACATATGCGTGCAAACAGAGTGCAAAGCTAAACGCGCGCGCTGTCTCTGTCTCTCTCTCTCTCCTTCTCTCTCTCTCTCTCTCTGTGTGTGGGTGTCTGCGCTATTGGTGTGTGTCTGCGCTATGTGCGTGTGTGTGGGCGTGTCCTCGCTGTGTGTGCGCGTGAACTTTGTAACGACATTGTGTGTGACTCATGGTTGTAACTCACAACAACTGCACCAAATATTGATTGTTAAAGTTCTTACTGTAGTATTTAATAATACGTTACGTAGACGTTACTAAAATACAATTAATGAGAAATTTAATAAATAATATAAATAATTCTCATGGTTAATCAGCTATACTAATAGAGAATAATTCAGATCCAGATCTGTTTTTACATTACTGTGATGGTTGGGTTTAGAGTTAGGGTAGGGGTAGATGTTAATACAATGGGTTTACTTACATTATTTTTGTAAAGTCAACTTGTTGCTTCTAAGGCAATTAGTTTACTCGCTTTAAGTAACTAATCACTTTTTACAGTGTGTTGTACAGGTTTTTTTGCACCGTGTCCCCATGCCGCCCCCAGCAAGATACTGCCCTGGACGATTGCCCATATTGCCTATGCCTAAATCCGCCACTGTATGTGTGTGTATACAGTTGAAGTCTTGGCCCATTTCCACTGAGTGGTACGGTTCGGTTTGGTTTGGTACGCTTTTATGGCCGTTTCCACTGTCAAAAAGCGTACCGAACCGAACCGTACCACTTTTTCGGCACCCTTTCGAAAGGGTACCAAACACGAGAAAGGGTACCAAAAGGCGGAGCCACACGTGCAGCTGAACGCTATTGGTTTACAGAGATACGTCATTCGCTTACGCAACAAGCCAGAATGAAAACAAAAAAACCGCCATGTTTGAAATACACAGCGAGAGATTACAGCGGAATTATAAATACATATAATAACGAGCCATGGTCGATCCGGGCTCAAACAAACCTTGTCGTCGTCTGGATGAACAGCCACTAAGCCAAGAAGAAGAGCAGATTTACCCTGTGCTGCGTAGTTTTTTACGAGCCAGTCTGAGGCGCGAGCGGTTTCGCTTTCTTGCTAGCGCTCGCACGCGTCTAACATTATATCTGAAATAACAAACTTCTTGAGCTGAGGATAATAACGTGCGCTTGATTATTGACGCGCTTTTGAAACCCGATCCTGTCAGACACTGACAAATGCGAGAGTGAAGCGCGAAGAAACAAAGGAGAAGCCGGAAAAAAGGAGCACATTATTTCTCAGCAAACATGAACAAAATGCCATGTATAACTAACTTATTATCTTCACATTTTGGACTAATATGAATCGGGAATGATGGAATTGCTCTCTAACAGAGGCTACATGTGCTGCTGAAGATTACAGACACAGATTAGAGGTTTTCACTGACTGTAGGCTATATTTTGTGTTTTTTTAACCTAAATACAGACGAAATGTCTGTTGTGTGTGTTCTTCTGTAGTTGGTAACATATCGGAGACTGTAAGGGGCTTTATGTGTTCATATATGTTCATTTATTTAGTTATTTAATATAATTACAGACGTTACAGTAGGCTGTTTCGCACTGTCATTGATCTGCAGTTATAATCAACTCATGTTCATTGAAAAATTAGTAATAAACATTTCTACACAAGTATTTATGTGTATGAAGCATCTGTTTTGTGAGTGCTTTTCATTTGATATGTAAGTGACCCGTACAGCTTAATTGTAGACATTTCCTCGAGCGAGAATGATGTCGACCGAAACTTTCTGTCATACACCACGCCCACCAAAAGGGTACCCTTGTAGAAACGCAAGCCTGATAAAGGTGACCTGTACCAAATCGTACCGTACCGTACCGTACCAGTCAGTGGAAACGAGCCAAAAATGATTAGCCCTCCTTTGAATGATCATTTTTTTAATATATTTCCCAAATGATGTTTAACAGAGCAAGGAAATTTTCACAGTATGTCTGATAATATTTTTTCTTCTGGAGAAAGTCTTATTTGTTTTATTTCAGCTAGAATAAAAGAAGTTTTTAGTTTTTTAAGCCATTTTAAGTTCAATATTATTAGCCCCTTTAAGCTATATTTGTTTTCGATAGTCTACAGAACAAACCATTGTTATACAATAACTTGCCTAATTACCCTAACCTGCCTAGTTAACGTAATTAACCTAGTTAACCCTTTAAATGTCACTTTAAGCTGTATAGAAGTGTCTTGAAAAATATCTAGTCAAATATGATTTATTGTCATCATAGCAAAGATAAAATAAATCAGTTATTAGAAATGAGTTATTAACACTATTATGTTTAGAAATCTTCTCTCCGTTGAACAGAAATTGGGGGAAAAAATAAACAGGGGGGCTAATAATTCTAACTTCAAATGTATATGATGAATTTATATGTCAGAATTCAATCATTTTGGACAAATTGGCTTTTTACGTAAAAAGCTTTATTAGTCTTTCTTTAACAGACAACACTATATACTATTATAACATATAATACTGCAAAAAAGTGTACTGTCAGTCTGTTATAAACACTCCATTTTGAAAGTCATGATAATTTAATTTAACATTTCAGTATTCATTTATATTATGCAAGTGCGTAAACCTTACAATTAAAGTAGTTTCACCTAAAAGTGACAGTTCCAAGAAAATAAGTATAGTTAAAATATAAACATTAAATAAACTATTAAAAGTGCGGATGATTGTGATAGTAAGTGTTGTATTGTCGTCTTTTAGGTTGTATTTCAGCTTTAATGCACTTTTTAAATAAATAAAGAAAAAAACAAAGCAGCTGCTTGCCATCACGTCAGCAATAAGATCCAATGGACGGCAAATGGCTTTCACTCCAAAATGGCGGAAGCGTGAGGCGCTGCTGTTGCAATGGAATGTTGAGTCTTGCCTCTTGGTGATTCTAAGCTCTTTGGTGCAACTGATGGTTTTAAAAATTAAGTAAACAAGAAAAAACTAAAGATAATATGGATTATGTTTTTTTTTGGTTCACTCAACTTCATATTTACCAGTTCTGCAGACAAAATATGTTTAGTTGGCACAACTTAAAAAGTTTACAGAGTAGTTCACCCAATGACTAAAAAGTATGGATGACGTGACAGCGCCTTTTGCCATTGAACGCTTTGAAGGCAAAACGACGCCTTGTGACGGGCACAAACTGTCGCAAAAGACTGCTGAAATTAGAGTCTGGGCATGAGCAGAAGGACTGCCAGATGGAGCCAGAGGCGGAGCCACGGAATCAAGCTTCCAACCAAGCGCTTGTACGTCAAATCAACCACGCCCCAGAATTTCTCACTTGACCGCCCGTATCTGCACTATAACAAAGGCTCGCTAATATAAATAAAAGCAATACACGTTGGACTGCAGAAATAATCGATCTTTCATACACTCTAGCCTGAGTTAGAGTAATATAAGCACAAAAAATATTTCTATTATAACAGGTTGTTGGTATTTGTTATCTTCATTTGTTATCTAGAACTAACACTTGTAAAATATGAACAATAACATAAACAACACATACATTTTTACAAAGGTTTTTATTTTTAATTAGCAATCAGCAGGTCCCAAAATATAGCCTACACACCATAGATAACAATTTACCATGCGGGAAAATCATGCGTTTAAAAGATATAAACACTGCAAGATTTCTAAATATCAACAGGATATTTCCATATCGCATCCCTGCACTATAAAGTAATCCTCGTCAATTTGTACAATAAACTTTGCAGTAACAATACATCAACCCATGTCTATCAGCTGCTGTAACATCGCTTGTATATTGTTTATCGTTTTTTTGCCTCTGTTTTCACTCTGTTAATTATATCTGGCAAAGAGGAATTTACATTCATTTTAATGATTATTAGGAGTTTTCAAATAAAAAGCCAACGGTAAATCATATATAAATAATATAACATTTACAGCTCTATTTGTTAAGATTCGGTTTCTAGAATATTAATATTTTATAACAGCAAATTCAGTAGATTAACTCAATAACATGCCAAAACTCAAACTGTCAGAGATGTCTTTTTAATCAAGTTCTAATAACGTTACAGGAGATCAATGTTTAGATCGGTTAACATTAGTTGTGTCTTCCCAATTAATATTTCACACCAATAAAGAGAATTACTGCTAGATAGTGATCACCTGTATTTTCCCCATCATGGCTAGGTTAGGCGAGTATCAGCAAACTAATTAAGCCAGATAAAGCCCTGACCTTACCGAATAAACAGTGTTCCACCAGATCCTGTAGGTCAGAAACTATAGTTTACTGCTGAACTCATTATATCATGGTAAAATAACACAGAAATGGAACAACAACACTTCAGTCTCCTGCAGAAGCTCAGACGGTCTGCTTTGAGAAACTGTCAATCACAGCTGTCAATCACGATGACACGCCCAGCATTAAATTAGTGGGTAAAAACATACTTTATACAAAAATGAAGATCTGCACCTATATCAGCACGATAACCAGTGCCGTAATTGACCGGAACCATCTGTCAGGACATTTTATTGCAAGTGTAATTAATTTTTTTTTATTTGGGCTCAAGTCTCGTTCATTAACACAGAGGCAGCGGGCTTTATGACTTTATGACTATGTACTGCAGCCAGCCCCAAGGGGTGATCTAACGGCCGGGACCTTCACTCAAAAGCAGGCGTGTGGCACACTTGAGTTCACCTCTCCAGAAAACTAATAATCTCATGTTAACTCAACTAAACATTTTTTGTATTACTGACAAATCATTTTAGGTCAGTGCAGCAGTTTTCAGAAGTTGAGTGAACAAGAAAAAGCAAAAGGAAACAAGAAAAACATTTTTTTACAGTGTAGATCCTTTATTTTTCAGAAAATGTAGTGTAAATATTGACGAAAGCTAAAATATTAGGTTAATAATAATATTTAATGTATTCATCTGTTTCAACAATTCTACCATTCCTCACGACTGCACTCTCATATGTTTGAAACCTTCGCAAATAATCAGTGTGTCGGTGAGCGCATGCATAATTGCCCGGATTGTAGTTCAATTGAGGGTTGTAATATCCATAGTTACTGTATGATGGGACCAACATATTGTTCCCCTACAAGAAAATATGGGAAAACACAAGAGGGGTGGGGGGGTAGGAGGGGGGGCATACATGTTTCAGTTCATGTTGACTAAACCATTGTGGTTATCAAAGCGCTAGAAATGCTAAGAAATAAAGCTGCATATCATTGTTCTTTTTAGCTTGTTTGGTCACATTGTAATCTTACCATATTTGGGTTGTTGTTAGGGTATTCCAGATCAAGATCATATTCACCCATGATGCTAAAAAATAGCAAGAAATCATTTATTATTATAGTGCAATGCTAAAGCTTAGAATTAAAATTATGCACATTAATTTAGAAGTAAAAAAATATACAGTGCATTCGGAAAATATTGATAGCGCTTCACTTTTTCCACATTTTATGTTACAGCCTTATTCCAAAATGGATTAAAATCATTTATTTCCTCAAAATTCTCCACACAATACCCCATAATGACAATGTTAAAAAGATTTGAAACTGTTGCAAATTTAATAAAATTAAAAACCTGAAAAATCACATGTACAGAAGTATTCACAGGCTTTGCCGTGAAGCTGTAAATTGAGCTCAGGTACATTCTGTTTCCACTGATCATTCTTGAGATGTTTCAGCAGCTTAATTGGAGTTCACCTGTGGTAAATTCAGTTGATTGGACATGATTTGAAAAGGCATCCACCTGTCTATAAAGGTCGCAGGGTTAACAGTGCATGTCAAAGCACAAACCAAGCATGAAGACAAAGGAATTGTCTGAAGAACTCCGAGACAGGATTGTCTCGAGGCACAAGTTTGGGGAAGGTTACAGATACATTTCTGTTGCTCTGAAAGTTCCAATGAGCACAGTGGCCTCCATCATCCAAAAGTGGAAGATGTTTGAACCACCAGGACTCTTCCTAGAGGTGGCCGGCCATCTAAGCTGAGTGATCGGGGGAGAAAGGCCTTAGTCAGGAAGGTGATCAATAACCTGATGGTCACTCTGTCTGAGCTACAGCATTCTTTTGTGGAGAGAGGTGAAACTTAGAGAAGGACAACCATCTGTGCAGTAATCCACCAATCAGGCCTCTATGGTAGTGTGGCCAGACAGAAGCCACTCCCCACCTGGAATGTTCCAAAAGGCATCTTAAGGACTCTCAAACCATGAGAAACAAAATTCTCTGGTCTGATGAGACTAAAATTTAACTCTTTGGAGTGAATGCCAGGCGTTACGTTTGGAGAAAACCAGGCACCGCTCATCACCAGGCTAATACCATCACTACAGTGAAGCATGGTGGTGGCAGCATCATGCTGTGGGGATGTTTTTCAGCAGCAGGAACTGGAAGACTAGTCAGGATAGAGGGAAAGATGAATGCAGCAATGTACAGAGACATCCTGAATGAAAACCTGCTTCTTGACCTCAGACTGGGGAGACAATGGCCCAAAATATCAGTGGAGTGGCTTCACAAACCCTTGGTGAATGTCCTTAAGTGGCCCAGCCAGAGCCCAGACCTAAATCCTAATAAACATCTCTAGAGAGAGATCTGAAAATGGCTGTACACTGTTGCTTCCCATCTAACCTGATACAGCTTGAGAGGTATTGCAAAGAGGAATGGGCAAAAATTCAAAAAGACTTTAGGCTGTAATTGCTGCCAAAGGTGCACCAACAAAGTATTTAGCAAAGGCTGTGAATACTTCTGTACATGTGATTTTTCAGGTTTTTTATTTTTAATAAATTTGCAACAACTTCAAAAACTTTTTTTTCACATTGTCATTATGGGGTATTGTGTGGAGAATTTTGAGGAAACAAATGAATTTAATCCATTTTGGAATAAGGCAGTAACATAAAATGTGGAAAAGTGAAGCGCTATCAACACTTTCCAGATGCACTGTACACATATAACCCAGCTGATACAAAAATACTGACCTGGTTGGACCACATTTTACCTTACAGTGTGATTTCACTTTAGAAGGTTTTGGTCCCTACAGTGATGTGGTAAGACAGTAGAGATGAGAAATATCTCAAAAGATTGCATTTCATCAATATTTTAAATAATTCATAAGTATTTGTTTTGGTCTTTATATACTTAATATAACAGCAGATAAATTTAATAAGTGCAGATGTTTGAGTAAAAATGTAATTAGTAAAAGTAAAAATTTGCACAAAAAAATTGTGAAGTAAAGTACTGATACTAAAAAACAAAATCTCTTGTACTTGCCATTTATAATAGGATGTAAAAAAACATGCAAGACTGGACACTATAATTAATTAACTCACCATTGTCTTTGTTAATGAATTTCTTCAAAACTCACAAACACATCCAGGAATATCTGTAACAAACAAACATGTCTTGAATAAATATCCATCATTTTTTTGTTGAAATACGTTTGTAGGAAACTCTTTATCAAAGTATTGTCTTAATCGTATTAAAATCGGATTATTAGTGTCCATTTAAAGAGCCCCTATTATACATTAAAAGGTCATATTTCGGTTTTATGGTTCTCCAACAACATACTGATATGCATGCAGGGTCTTACTTTCATGGTCCTATAATATGAATTTATTTTTACCTAATTATCCCAGCGACTCCCATATGAATCGTTCAGCGATTAATTTGTTCCCAAACCCCTCCTTAGCGCAAAGCTATTTTGCGCTGATTGGACCGATGACAGCCTGTTGCGATTGGTCGACAGCGTTTAGCGCGCGACAGTAAAATGCCAGCATGGTTTATCAAGCCCTCGGGTCACCAACATTGGTATAGGATCCGATCGCAGCCCGAAACACGCTTCATAGTAAACTTACTAATATCACAGTAAACAGTACCCGGTTCTCAACAGTGTTATTCAGACACCTCACCCCCAAAAGCAGTGCAGTAAACACCAGCATATTGCTCTATTCTTAAATGACACACAATCTGTATTAATCCACACAGCAGCAAAAGCTGAACTATTCTTCTAACCTTGACCCCTGCATGTGTGTAGGAACAGCTGACAATGGCCATAGCAACAACAAACGGCAGTGGAACACGAGCTCACAAACGCATTTAAATCCGTAAACAAAGGGGCACATATCGTGTTTAAACGTCGAATTAGACGTGATATAAGAATATAAAGAGTTAACCTGAAACAGTGCAAGCTGTTACAAGAACAAAACACAATTAAATACATCATTTGGAAGCTAGAGAAAACAAGGAGGCAGCCATTTACTTACACTTAAGAAATGTGTCCATGGGCCAAGTCGGATTTCATTAATTATCTTTCATTTTGGAGCTTGTTCATTGCTTGTTCATTTGATCTGAGCCTTTAATTGTCATTTATAAGGGATTTATGAAGCATAAATAGTCCTCACTTTAGATTATCTCACAAAACAGGATGGAGTTGCATTAATAAAGCATTTATTTACATACTTTCCCTGAATAATAAGATATATAAACGTTAATTTCACTAGTTTAATAATCATTTACTAACTCATTCTGAATGATTCTAAAAGCCCCCATTAAATACAAATGGTTTGTAAATAATGCAATGCTTCATTTAGTAATAAACAATTATAAGTAACAAAGTATGAAAATACAACCATTAAGCACATTATAAATGAGCTTATAAGTCAAGAATACAGCATTTGTAGCGGTATTTATAAACTGCTTACTAATGTCTCTTAATGTAGAGTTATTACTTAACAGATAATGAATAAACTATTTGCTAATGCTTAATAAATGATTCATAGTGTGTAGTTATTATAAAGTGTTACCGATACTTCTAAAGTTTGCATATCACTGTAGATAGTCGATTTGCAGATCGGATTTTTGTTCTTGGGAGATGATCTCTAAGTCTGAATGACACGCTTATTTAAAACTTAAATGGCTTTAGTTTATCTTCATGGTCTCATTTCTGACAGAGAGCATATGTTAAAATAGTGAGCTCTAAATACTCTTTGTCTGTCTCAGATTTACCTGAACATATTAGATTCAGGTTTATTCAGGTAAATAAAACATTTCTGTAAATTATTATTGGGTCCCAATTTCGTCTTTAGCATAGAATCTGATATTACTGTACATGAACTGATCAGTTAGTCATGTATTTAATTAGATTTAACGATAAGATTACAAGAACAAAGCAAAATGTGTAGAAAACATTTCATGATCAGGTGACCGCCTCATTTTGAGCCAGGAAGAACCGGTTTCAAATCTCCAGCGTTTAAAAACTACTTCAAACATTTAGCTAAGGCTTTCTCAGCCAACACTGAAGTTTTTCTACAAACTTTACTTTTGAGTTGTATTTATCTCATTACATTTGGATTGAATTTTCAAACTTTTTCTTTTTGTTTGTATAATCCGATTAATCATTTATGACTTTTTTTCATTAAAGTTTTGTTAGAAGAAAAGTCTCAATTTAAGACTGCAACTTAGATTTGATTTACTTTAGACTTATCAAATATTATAAGTTGCTTTTAATTTACAGCAAGCATGTTACATGACATTTAAATTTACTCACACTTTTGGCTCGAAACACTCCTTCAGTCTTGTGAAAGAAACTGGATTCACAACAGAGATTTCTATTTTGTAGCTCAAGAAACAAGATCCCCTCCCACATTCCTTCCTCTTAGAATGAAACTGAAACTTTCTTGGGCATTTTATCAGTAAGTAGTTTGGTTTTGAATGTGTTTGGTAAGCAAGGTTTTTTTTGGTGATTACTTTACTTCCTGAAGTAAATACCAACGTACTATATTGGATCTTCCTGCTGGAAGAACATAAAATGTATTGTATTTATATAGCACATGTATTATGTATGGCCATACATCCAAAGCGCTTCACAATCGTGAGGGGGTCTCTCCACACTAACACCAGTGTGCAGCATCCACTTGGATGATGCGACGGCAACCACAGGACAACGGCGCTAGTGCGCTCACCACACACCAGCTATTGGGGGAGTGGAGAGACAGTGATAGAGCCAATTAGGTGGATGGGGATGATTTGGAGGCCATGATCGTAAGGGCCGATTGAGGGACTTTGGCCAGGACACCAGGGTTATACCCCTACTCTTTACGAGAAATGCATGGGATTTTTAATGACCAAAGTAAGTCAGGACCTCGGTTTAACGTCCCATCCGAAACATGCGCTCACTGACAGTATAGTCTCCCCTTCACTATACTGGGGCATTAGGACTCACACAGACCACAGGTTGAGCGCCCCCTGCTGGCCTCATTAACACCACTACCAACAGCAACCTAGTTTTCCCATGTGGTCTCCCATCCAGGTAGTGACCAGGCTCAGCCCTGCTTAGCTTCAGTGAGTAACCGGTCTTGGGCTGCAGGGTGATATGGCTGTGGCTTTAATATTCAATAAAATATTGCCTTTAATGTTGTCTACACTAATTCTGACACTAACATTTAAATGTCATAGCAGAAATCAAGACTTATCAAACAAAGCAAACCAGTTTTGTTTAACAATCAGTTCCTTGTTTTGAGCTGTTGGGAGTGTCTGTGTGTCCTGCTGCTGTTGCTCATCTGATTCAAGGTTGATGTGTTGTGTGTTTACAGATAATCTTACATGTAATTGTTATAAAGTTTTTAAATATGTTCTTAGAAAAAGCTATTTTATTGTATGTTTTGGCCAACACAATCTCACGGCAATTCGTAACTTTTTGATTTAGTGGCTAATTCGTATGAATTCGTACGATCTAATTCGTACGATTTAGTACGATTTGCTCATCCCCCAATGACGGTTGGGTTTAGGGGAGGGGTTTGGTGCCACGCCTCCTTTTTAAAATCGTACAATTTCGTACGACTGAACTCATACGAATTCGTACGAATTAGCCACTAAACTGACAAAACGTAAAATACTTTTTTGGCTTTTTTGGCTAAGGCTTTGTTGCATTAACAGTTTTGATCAGCAGGTGTTGCTATAGGCATGTGAATCAGCAAATAATTTAGTAAACAATTCATCTTTTGTTTTTTTTAATTGATTCAAAGCTTTGAGAAGGGTAATTTCTTCAATTACTAGTATAAACATATTATGAGAAGTTTATTGTAGGCTTTTATGTTGAGTTCAGCATTGTTGTTGGTTGGTAGAACAGCAATGACAAATGAAAGTAACTGTTAGAAAAACTGCACCAGAGAAAAAGACACAAAGTTTTTTGTTTTTTTACAATCTTGTTTTATTTTGACATCTAAAAATACTTGAATTGATTTCTGCTTGAACAGAAAATGGGACTTTTAACAGAGCGTATTGCTTTGTGTTGCTGTCTTTACTGCAGATGAAGTTAGTATTTACTTGTCAGCATTTGTCAAATAAAGATTTCAGATGTTTACACGAAATTTATTTGTAATTTATTAATAATTAAATGGTAGTACAGATATTAAATTAAAACTACTACACATATTGTTTATTTTTTATTTTTTGAAAAGTCTAATTTTACAATTTGACACATGCAAGCCACTGCAGAAATGTTATAACCAACAGGCCCATGTCATATACAGTACAGATACTTAATAAATAGCCTATAAATCAAAAGCATTAATGTATGCTATGCTTTTTTGTTTTCACAAGCTTTGGACATAAACATATATTCCGCTAAATAACAGGTCACCTATAGCTTTCCTCATGAGGCTGTGTTTAAAATGACATTAATGTTTTCAAAGTGCACTGCGAAGGGAGCGCAATTGTAAACATGAAGATTGCTAAAACTGAACTTGAATTTAAGTGAAGTTTCATAAACTAATTTCGAGAGGAGCACGTGATATGATTGAGCACGTCTGGCCACGCATCTGTAATCAGTAATAATCCAATCAGAGTGATCCTAGTTTACTATAAATGGATCATTTTCTCCTTACTGTTTCTATCTTCGTTTGGAAGAATCCCCCCCTTCCACCCCATCTCCTCCTTTTCCTCCCTTTTCTAAAGGGGGAGCTCTCGAGACCTACCTGATCTCGGATCTCCTGATATGCAAAGTGAAATGATATGAAAATATCTCCAAGCTCAGGGTTCTCTCCCGGGACAGCATGCCAAACCTGCTTTATATGTCAAGCATATCTAAGTGGGAACTCTTGAAATGCATCTAGTTGCAAGCATAGAAGTTTGCGACACAGTTTGCGAATGAAAGATGGATTTAGGAAACGCCAAATCAACGAACTATGTTTGTAACAACGGAACTTGCAACTTTAGTTGGTTAGAGCTTAATATATATACACAGTTGAAGTATAGGCACACCTGGTTCTCAGAGCTTCTTAAATTCTGCTGAACTTCAATTGCTAGTTACAGTGAATTTGAAAGAATGCAGTCCCCTTTGTTCTTGAATTTCCTTGTAAACACGTCACGATTGAAGAGATAAAGAATTCAGGGTTTGAAAGGTATTGGCAGAAATAGGTGTAGTCAGTCACAGAAACATCTTCTTTATATCTCAAAAAAGAGATTAACATTGTAAATTGTTTTAACATTGCAACTATATTCGAAGACTGTTTACATGAAGAAAATGTTGCATTGGGGCTGTAAATACATGTCAAATTAGTTTATGAATAAACATCACGTATTTCAAAATGAAATTAATTATAGCAGTCAAAAATTGTCTAAGATCATTTTTGTATCTAGTTTAACCGATCTTTCCACAATATATACAATAATTATACATTTGTCAATGAAATAAATTATTTATAGTAATTTAATTTTTTTAATAGATATTTTGTTAGCGTCAACAGCATCTTATACAATAATGGGAGTTATTTACAAATGTTTTAAGTGGGCTTTTAATGCATTTGACATTACTTTCTAAAAAGCAGTAATGAACTGCATGATTGAAAAATGACACTAAAATTATTATAAAATGTAACAAAGTATACAACTTCTGTTTATTTAACAATGTGCTTTGAAAGTGTGTTTGATACATTCTTAAAGTTCTTTTTCAATGCATAGTTAAAATACTTAAATATATTATCAAATGCTAAATAAATAAAAATAAAGCATTCAATCTGCATTTTTCTGAAATATATTTTAGAAAATATACTAAATTACAATTATTTTAAAGTGTTAAGTTATATAGAAAAGCATGGTAATAATACTTTTAATATATTGAAATTAAGTAAACTTTTGGTTAGTATACTTGCAGTTGTCACGGTCACACAAAGACAAGGATGGTGTTTTAGTCAATTTATTCAAAACAATGTGGATAGTTCAATAGGAGAAGCAGGTAAGTGCTACTCGTGAAATGAAAGCAGTCTTGTAAGCAGTTCATAAAGTACACAAGGATCTTCATTCAACCACCAGAGTATATAGTCACTTCCCTTAATCACAGCATGTGCATCCACAGGTTAAGAGAAACGTCCACGGGAGAAGGGTAACATCCACAGAAAAAGGCGAACAAGGAAGAAGGAGATGAACCATCTGACTTCAATTCCAGCCGATGATCGACTGGAAAAGGTGAGTCTTTATAGTGACTGGTGATTGCTGGTGCAGGTGTGTGTAATTAGAATTCTGGTGATTGTGCATGAGTGTGGTGAGAGGTGGCTGGAGAGGTGTGATGATTAGAGCAGCAGGAACGAGCCGGGGATGTGACAGCAGTGTACTATTAAAATTAAAAATATATTTGCAATACAACTAAAGCTGCGGCAACACTGGCCTTTTCTGCCCATAGACTTCCAATTTAAGGGCGTAGGTTTGAACTTGACATTGGTGGAGACAGGTGAATCAAACAACACACCCCCTCCCCCCATATATATTTAACTGCTATGAAAATATATTAATAATTAATCCTGTATTCATACAGTTTATTAAGTTTCAGACCCGTAGCCAAGAGGCCGGTGTGATGAACAAAGACCAGGAGTCAGAGATACAATTTATTGAAGACAATATTTTACAGTTTAATCAGCAGAAAACAGCTTCAACACACTCCATGGGGTTCATAGGCCAAACTGCAGACAGTCCCTATTTCACAGAAAGGATAGGAAGAGCAGCACACCTGTGGTCAGTGACAAAACAAAATCATGAGGAATTAATACTTCCATTGTTTTCTGAGATTATGCTGTTTCACCCTCTGCTTCCCACACTGTGCACTTCCTCCTGCGAGTGTCGCAGTCAGAGCTGCATGCAAATGAGGACCGGCTGAAGCGTCCCCATTGGTTCATTAGCTCTAGATTGACAGCTCCTCCTCCAGCCGATCAGGCGAGGAGGGAAGCTGACGTCACTCTAATGGCGACCGATGCGCACAGTCGAGGACAGAGAAGTGTATAATAATTAACAATTGCTCTTAAATAACAATCTGTGCAGTGATCACACAACAGTGATGGAGAAGAAGAAAGACGGGAGAGACTAAATAAACCAAACATAAAGCAAAAAAAATTAGCCTAACCCTTACATAACCCTAACCTAAACCTAAAAACAAAGAATCTAATGTTAAGAGGGAACTGGGAAAGCAGAAATAAATAAATAAATAAATAAATAAATAAATAAATAAATAAAGAAAGAACGAAAGAAAAAAAGAAAGAAAACCTAGAAAGAAAGAAAGAAAGAAAGAAAGAAAGAAAGAAGAAAGAAAGAAAGAAGAAAGAAAGAAAGAAAGAAAGAAAGAAAGAAAGAAAGAAAGAAAAAGAAAGACAGAGGTGAGATTTGGCCTCATTAGTGAAAGATGATGACTCCTCTATTTTCTGTATGTCTAACCCTAAACCCTAACCCTGACTAATTATAATTCATTAACGAACACGTTTAACTATCAAACCTTTAACTATCACTAACATACTCCAATATTTACAAATGCTTCATCAATGAGGACCAATGATATTCTCCAAACAAGCACAGGATTTCCAGCACATTATCTAAAGAACACACGCAGAAATGAGAGCGTTTGCTAAACATTATCAATACGCTTATTAATATCAATAAAAATCTATTACAAATCTACATTTGTGTCCACTAAACAATATCTAAATCTCCCAGTCTTTACCAAAATGCTGTTATTTACCAACCCCTGCTGATCAAAATGTTTCCATTAAACTACTTGAACTACTTGTTTATGTTAAAGCTAATCTACATACGTCCAGTGCTCGCTTGTAAAACAAGTGAAAATAAGAAGAAAGCAGAAACGTGTGAGCACCAGCACTAGAAATAATCATAATCAGATCTGAGAAATCCACACCTGGGGTAAAATATCTCTGTGGCGGGAGGCTCTTATTTCTAGCTTGTTCGCCCTTATAATCCTGCGCTATCTACACCATCCTATCCTATCTCTGTTAAAGAGAAAAAGCCTTAAAAACTACCCCACGACACCCCTGTTACATGCGATTATCTCACTTAAACCTGCCTAAAGTCCCGTTAGAGCTATGACTACTGTCAAAACTAGGCTTTTTGTGTTTTTAAAAGTATTGACGCACTACATTAATAATATGCTGACTTTATCTTTGACTATTACTCCAACATCTATAGAAATAAACCACACAAGTATGCAAATAAATCCCCCTTTCCAGCAGTTAGATTGATTAATCTGTGACTATTTCCCTTAATATTACTATTTACTATACAGTCGGTGCTAACCCGGTTAATATAAAAACACTACGTCCTGTTATTTCAAACTATTAATGCTGTCCTGCCACAGACAGATTCTACCCCAGCTGAGGATAAGCGGCTAACACTCAATCTCCGGCGTCGCCTGTGCGCATCGGCCGCCATTAGAGAGACATCAGCTTCCCTCCTCGCCTGATTGGCTGGAGGAGGTGCTGTCAGTGTAGAGCTGGTGGACCAATGGGCATGCTTCATCCGGCCATCATTTACATGCAGCTCTGACTGCGACCCTCGCAGGAGGAAGTGCAGAATTTGGGAAGCAGAAGAGGAAAACAGCAAAACAACGAATGACAGAAATGGAAGAATGAAAACCTGTTTTCTGCTGCTGATGGGGTCTATGTCATGCTGAACCACTTGTGCTCTAAAATCTCCTCCAAAACGGGTCCTGTTTCAGGACGGAAACTGATTAACCACCAAAACAGATCCCGGCATTCTGTAGAAATATTAAAGAGAGAACAGGTTAGTCATGGATGCTCTTGATGACGATACGACACAGAGATTTATTCAATGATCTAGTGAAATTCTTGATTCTGATTGGCTGGAATAAAATCATTAAATACACAGTTTCAGTCAGTTATAATCACAGTTCTAGATGAATGGGCCACACTCAAACATTAGAATTAAAGGGCACCTATGGTGAAAAATCTACTTTTCAAGCTGTTTGGACAGACATATGTGCATGTATAGTGTATAGACCTGTCATATTGGGGTGATATAAGCACACCCAGTCCTTTTTTTTTTCAATTTAACAACATAAAAATGGTGGACCAATTGGAGCGGTTTTAAAGGGCACACAGTTTACCTCTTTTTTAAGATTTGTGAGTGTGCCAGTTTAGGTTCAGTTCAAAACACAATTCAGATTTTTTATTATAATGTGTTAAAAAGTGTCATGTTGGGGGCGTGTCCACAGTTCGCTGATTTAAGGGTGTGTTGCTTCACATGTAAATTAGTTTCGGCTTCCCGCCCAACGTAACAAGGGGGCGGGGCCATGAGCTCACCCGCTCTGCGTTTGCAACAGAGTCAGACAGGCAGACTGAGAGAAGCAGGAGTGAGAGAATCCGCATTCAGTCGTACATGTACGACTCGGACACAGGCCAAGCAGAGAGTACAAAATCATTTGTGTCTTTGTACAGTTTTACAGCCAACTGTGTGCTAGTGTCAAGTACCGAGATTGTACACAGAAACTAATAACCACGCACACTGAATTAACTTTGACTGAGGCACCGGATGCACCGCTCAAGGCTGCGACACGGCACACCGGGCACTCTCTGTGGCGCGGCAGAAACATGAAGTGTCCCGAATCGTCGCGCCACGCATTTTTGAATTCTAAACATAGGTTTCTATGAGGGTACACACAACGGCGCTTCAAGTCTGCAGCGGTCCGCGGCGCCCAGCCGTCGACTTGAGTGTACCCTGATAGAAACCTATGTTTAGAATTCTAAAACGCATGCTAGTTAAGATCACATGGAGCTTCTGGGATGGCGAGAAATGCAAACGGCTGAAGTATAAGGTAGACTCAATGAGAAGTACACATGTTTGCAAACCTACCTAAAGATACAACCAATAATTCCGATTAGAGCGATAATGTGGAGAATATTGATCTTGTGTTGAGCCCAATGAGCCTTGCATCTAAAAATAGAGCTAGGGTGTTCCTTTAGTGATATCGCTTCGACTCATAGTGAAAATGGCGGACGTGAATCAACAAACTGAGGATATGATGACGCGCCTGTCAATCAATATTGGTGGGCGATCAACTTAAACTCAATCAAAAGTTGCGGTCGGTTTGAAAACCGCTCCAATTGGTCCACCGTTTTTATGTTGTTAAATTGAAAAAAAAGCACTGGGTGTGCTTATATCACCCCAATATGACAGTCTATACACCATACATGCACATATGGCTGTCCAAACAGCTTGAAAAGTAGATTTTTTACCATAGGTGCCCTTTAAGACCAACCGCAACTTGACGTAGGAGTGCGGTCCCCCCGCTCATCAATATTGATTGACAGGCGCGCATCACTATATGCTCAGTTTGTTGTTTCACGTCCGCCATTTTCATTGGGCTCAACACAAGATCAACATTCACCACATGATCGCTCTCATCGGCGCCATTGTTTGTAACTTTAGGTGGGTTTGCAAACATGTATACTTTTCAATGCGTCTCCTTCAACTTCAGCCGTTTACATTTACCGCGGTCACAGAAGCTACCGGTCATCTTAACTAGGTGCAGCTGGAAAGTGCGAGCGCAATCTATGGATACACACACACCTTCTGCTCTCACTCCGCAAGGCTGTGCTTTACTGATTAAATGAGAAATTAGTTGAAAACAGAGAAGCCGTAGTCTGCTGCCATTTTCATATGAAATTTAAAGGGGACTGAGGCGATAATATACTAGTGTACCATTCATGAGCTAATCCCAAAACCTTTAGGGGGGCTGAGTGAAAATAAGTGCCCCCCATGAACTGCACCATGTGTAGTCTTGTTTTCTCACCTGCTGACAAACTGGGGTGAAATCGTGGACGCCCATATCTGGAGAAACAGCGATATCCATTGACCATATATGACAGCAGTCCTCTAACAGCACAGACACTCTGACTAACAGCATGAAGAATGTATCTGTAGGGTTCATTCTCCTTTTTACGGTATCTCATTACTCCTGCAAGTGAGAGATTTTCATGTCAGTAATTCACAATATCTTTGCCCTCCTGACTTCAACATACATACACAGGAGGTTACAGATGAAGGGTCAGTTCATCCAAAAATGGAAATCTGTTATTAATTACTCAACCTCATGCCGTCCTAAACCCCTGAGACATTCATTGAGCATCTGAATACAAATGAAGATGTTTTAGAAGAAACACGAGAGCTCTCTGACCACTGACCATATACAGTTGAAGTCAGAATTATTAGCCCCCCTGTTTATTTTGTTCCCCAATTTCTGTTTAACGGAGAGAAGATTTTTCAACACATCTCTAAACATAATAGTTTTAATAACTCATCTCTAATAACTGATTTATTTTATCTTTGCCATGATGACAGTACATAATATTTGACTAGATATTTATCAAGACACTTCTATACAGCTTAAAGTGACATTTAAAGGCTTAACTAGGTTAATTAAATTAACTAGGCAGGTTAGGGTAATTAGGCAAGTTATTGTATAATGATGGTTTGTTCTGTAGACTATGAGAAAAGGGGCTTAAAGGGGCTAACAATTTTAACCTTAAAATGTTTTTTTTTTTAAATTAAAAACTGCTTTTATTCTAGCTGAAATAAAACAAATAAGACTTTCTACTGAAGAAAAAATATTATTAGACATACTGTGAAAATTTCCTTGCTCTGTTAAACATCATTTGGGAAATATTTAAAAAGGAAGAAAAAAATCAAAGGGGGGCTAATAATTCTGACTTCAACTCTATGGCTTCAGTGGTTCAACTGAAAATCATGACTTTATTGAACAGTTTCTTGTCCTCAGTGTCAGTATATTGTGCATGCTCAGAAGAGCTCTGTGCAGTGGCATACACCGCTGATGTCCTCCTCTGATTGGAAGAAAGCACAGGCGCATCCGAGATAATACATCAGCAGTGCAACTGAGAGCAGCATGCATTAAAAGCCTCAGAGGTGTCCTGAACATGCACAATATAGACCAATTACCATGTTTGTAAACATTCAGGATGCGCGCGCAGCGAGGTGGCAGAAAAAAACAGGAGCGCTAGCATTTACAGCGAGGGAATGACATCCGATGCAGTACAGAGTTTGTTGTTGTATTAGAGATAAGTTATATTCATTACATATTATATATATTTTTACATAATGCTTTCAGCATATTGTAACAGCTCGTCATCCAGTGATAAGCACAGTGATTCGGCAAAATTAACGTTAAAGTGAGCGGCGTTCATCTGACAGGTCCATTTGCAATAGCATCCTCCCAATGGACATTGGATAAGACGACATGGCCAAACATCCAGCCCTAAATATACAATCTCATTGAAACTCCAAGTAATTTTACACGTGAGAAGTTAAAGGCCTACAAGTCTTTGAATGCCAACAATTTTGTTCTGTGTGGTCATGTGCAAGAAATAATGTTCCATGATTATCAGATTTAACACTATGTAGTGCTAAAAACCGAGGTTCTGCCTAGCCAAACACAAGGAAAAAAAGACAATGTTATACAAGGCCTGGGTAATCATCAACAAGCAAAACAACTGCATTCTGACAGTGAACTGCACCTGTAGGGCAGGGTATGTGAACTTACACTTTCACGTTTCATTCTTAGCATTCAGTGTCTTCAGTTTAATTCACCATATTTAACTGTTTTTGCTGAAATCATTGCTGCAATCAAAAACGAGTAATGTGTCTGATTCAGCATAGCCTGAACTTACCTGATATGAAATGAGAACTGCAGAGTCCAGCATTTTTAATTAGGTCCTCACTCCATTCAGCTCCCTTTTAGCCAAAGACGTCTGCGGTTGGCATTGAAAGCAGTGTGGTGTACAGTAAATGTTTGAATTTGGCATCCTACCGCACAACACGACATGTTTACTATTACAACTGGTCTCTTTTTACAACCAGTAACCCGTGTGATGTTATGTCTGACATAGTTTAGTAATTCATCTATACTGACACTGAGGATGAGAACCTGTTCAATAAAGTCGTTATTTTAGCTTTATGTGGAAATTAAGTATTCTTAGAGTCTGATAATGACCCGATTGAACCACTGAAGGCATATGATCTGTTTTGAGGATGTTTTGGGGTCCTTTAATAGACCCTTGCTGTCTATGGAGGATCAATAAGCTCTAAGATTTTATTCTTCATTTGTGTTCAGGGGGTTCGGGACAACATGAGAGTTATTCAATGCTAAAACTATCTTCATTTTTGTGTAAACTATCCCCTTAATAAGCAGCACTAAAAAGGCAACTCACCCAGAGTGGGGCATCTCCTGTAGTATCTGCTCACATAAAAACTGTGGCCAAAATCAATCAGCTTGACCTGAAGGGTCTTTGGATTGACCAGGATGTTTTCTGTATGCATGTCCTGATGGTGTATGCCATGCTCAATGCAGCGCTGTGCTGCAATAATGAGCTGCATGATCAGGAGCCGCGCAACACTCTCACTCAGGCGGCCTTTGTTCTTCCTGATGAATTTAGCCAAGGTTATGTTAGAAGGCGCGTACTCCATGACCAGGTAGTTACTCCTTCCCTCCATGGCATACTCGTAGAGCTCTATGATGTGCGGGCAGAGCGGAGGTCTCTTGAGGATCATCATTGTATGTGCTTCCGGGATCACATGTGTATTATATCCATACTAGAGAAAATAAAGTCAGGAAAAGGTTAGATGTGAGTGTCTCATATATAAATGACATTATAGTGTGTCACTAGCTGTGTTTCCATCCAAAGATGCTAATTAAAGTTATGTGCAAAACTGGAATATCATAAAAAGTTTGCGAATAAAGCAGCGTTTCCATCAAAGAAAACAAAATCATCACTGCCTTATAAACTGGCAGCAAATATCAGTCAGAAAAAGGTTTCGCCTCAGAAGACCAAGACAAAATGCAATGAACGCGGTGGCTTTTAGAGGCGTGAGACGGGAGCGCAGACAGATGCTCAAGACAGTTCTGGAGGGAATAATAATAACACTGAAGCACTATGATGACGGACTGATGAAGGGCTGAGGCCTTTTACAATCAGCACAACAAGATTTCAGATCTGCAACAATGGAAAACTGCAAACCAACATTAATGACACAAAGACCCTGAACACACATGTTTGTAAACATTCAGGATGCGCGCGCAGCGAGGTGGCAGAAAAAAACAGGAGCGCTAGCATTAATGACAATCAGCACAACAAGATTTCAGATGTGCAACAATGGAAAACTGCAAACCAACATTAATGACACAAAGACCCTGAACACACACTTATATCACAGTGTTTCCTCTAGGACTATTACCAGCTGTGGCAGCAGACCTTTTACACAAATCTTCCAACTACCTATGGCATTATTTCAATGACAAATAGAGAAATGTCATGAGCGCAGTATTACAAGTTGAGATCGCATTTATGCAATACGATTACGAGCATGTGAAATCTCTTTGCTTGCGCGCCAATTTCCTCTGCTCGTGCACAAAACCTCCAATGCACACACCCTCTCAAATATCCGCTGCTTAAGCGCAGATCTTCTTGTTACGCTGCTGAAGTGCGATTTAGCACATTTATGTAGTGAGTATGTCTCCAACATTTATTAGATTTGCTAGGAATATTTATGAATGTCTCCAATAGACCTACAGAGCGGCATTGATGCGTCCTGAAGTAAAGTGCAACGGCTATAAACTCCAGCAAGATAAAGTCATTGTTTGCAGAACCATAAACTTTTATCTATAAATAAATTCAAATTATGGAAACCGTGCTCATCCTAACTGAAAGCTACGCCGTGTTTGCTGGCCCCATGCAACTGTCAGCCAGTCAGCACGTCACCCTAAAGGTTTAAACAATTAACGCACAGCACTAATACGGTTACAGAAAAGTTCACACTGTTAAAATTCACTTAACTTTTAATAAGTTTTGGTGCGATTATAACCCGCTATTAAAAACAACAACAATGACTGAATGTTTTGAATGAGAAGCTGGAATGTAGCCGTGGCAGGATGCATTTTAGAGTGGCGCCCCACCATGGAAGAATGTATGTAGCAGAAACCATATATCATCATATGACCTCTTCTAACCCAATCACATGATTTTTTTAATGTGCATACTGGAATTTATTTGGTCAAAATGCTTCTAACGTAGTTTATGCACCTTTTTTCTTCTAGAATAAAGTTTATCCAAGTAAGTTATGTGCATGAGAAAATGTATGTGCATCTTGGCGTTTTCAGCATTGTTTATGCGATAATCCTAATTGCGCATGAAAACAGGTGGATGGAAGCAGAGCTATTTTCACATATTAACTCAAATTCAACACTACGTGTGACCCTGGACCACAAAACCAGTCTTTTGTCATGCGGGTATATTTTTGGGAAAACTCAAAATTCTGACTTTAATTAAGTAAAGATTTAGCTTTAATATATATTTGTGCATTTCCTATCTATGTGATATTATCATCATACGTAGTTTACATGGAAATGTGCAGAACATAGTTTAAGTTAGTAACTGGGTCGTAAAAAGCTAGCACAGGGTAGAATCTGCTCTTCTTCTTGACTGTGTCTGTTCATCAAGAACACGACAAGGTTTGTTTGAGCTTGGG
Organism: Danio aesculapii; assembly: GCF_903798145.1. Taxonomy (NCBI): domain Eukaryota; kingdom Metazoa; phylum Chordata; class Actinopteri; order Cypriniformes; family Danionidae; genus Danio; species Danio aesculapii. The sequence continues at coordinate 9,815,466 of NC_079450.1, read as the reverse complement.
TTGACCATGGCTTGTAATTATATGTATATATTATTACGATGTAATGTCTCGGCTGTGTATTTAAAACATGGCAGTTCCTTTGTTTTCGTTCTGGCTTGTTGCGCGAGTGAATGATGTATTTCTGTAAACCAATATCCACCGATCAATGAAATGTCCCCACCAATAATTTAATCCACTTTTTAAAACAATCGCGCTGTCAACATTAACCTACACCATAGAGACCTAGACACGCAGAAAGGATTCAGTCACGTCCTCCCGCCCCCAAAACGCATATGGACATTTTGATTGGCTGTGCCTTTCCCTGCTAACATGTGAGAGGCTGTGGCTGCCTTCAGATACAAGCAGCGCCAAGCTCAGTGGATTTTTTTCCTGTGCTACAGTATGGTGTGTTGGGTGACACACAAGTGAGGATGACGGCAGCAAAAAAGGTGGACATAAGGTGCTTTTTTTTCAACGAAAGTGTAAGTCACATACTGTAAACGCAAGTTCGCTACTGAAGGAGTCCATCAAGATAATGCCGTTAATGCTCGTGACGCACAGTTTATCGCTATATAGCAGACTAAAATAGTCTGTGAATAATATGCCCTGAAAACTAACTGCAGAATAAACAGCTAATGTTAAAGTATATGACCCCGCTAGTTCTCCTAATCTGAGTAGCGTGTCCAATTTCAGTTGAAACAATTTGTCAGAAAAAATACAGCCTCTGTATAGGCATAATACTGATATATGAGACATGTTTCATTTGCAAAAATAAACAGCTAAAATAAACGGAAATCTTTATTAAACTCTCTCTTTATCAGTTAATAAACCTTTTTTTTTAACATTGTACTTTCAGGCCTGTAGCCAGCTTATTGAATGGGGTGGCTATTTTGTTTCTGAAAAACTGAACCTTTTTGCAGTTAATTGCCTGATTTCTATTTAATTATGAGGTGTAAATATTGCATATTTATATTAGTGACATTTTAAGAACTCATTTTTGCTGGATTATCTTGTCGGATGGTTATCATAACCACACTTTTTGATGTACCAAAAAATATTTCCAGCCATTTTGTCAAATTGCTTACCATACTATTTTAAGTGTGCATTTAATATAATAATAACAAACTGAACAATAACTGAATAATAACAAGCCAGAACATGCAACTTTTCCTTAGTCAGAATTTGGCCATTTGAATAATAAGAAAAATTCAAAAATAATAATAATAATCCAATTTTTGTTCTTTCAAACCACCTGAACCCCCCTTGGCTACAGGCCTAAAACCTTATAATTTGTACAAAGAGAGGATTAATTATTAATATATTTTAATAGCAGTTAAATAAATAATAATAATGTGTGTGTGTGTGTATATATATATATATATATATATATATATATATATATATATATATATATATATATATATATATATATATATATATATATATATATAGACTATTGAACAAGAAATTAGCTTAATGGGGCTAATAATTTTGTCCCTAAAATGGTTTTTGAAAAATTGAAAACTGCTTTTATTCTAGCCGAAATAAAACAAATAAGACTTTCTCCAGAAGAAAAAATATGATCAGAAATACTGTGAAAATTTCCTTGCTCTGTCAAACATCATTTGAGAAATATTTAAAAAAGAAAAAACTATTAAAAGGGGGGCTAATAATTCTGACTTCAACTGTATATATACTATATATATATATATATATATATATATATATATATATATATATATATATATATATATATATATATATATATATTTGTTTGATTCACCTGTCCCCATCAATGTAAAGTGCAAACCTATGCCCTTGGTTCTAACAAACCATACGTTATTGAAAAGTTTCTTTATTCATCTTTCAGATGATACACAGATCTCAGTTTCAGACATTATGACTGGTTTTGTGCTCCACAGTTCATCTGCAAAAAACTGATAACCCCCATTATTAGAAATGTTCAGAAACTCTTTATTTTCAGTAAAAACATGACTAAAGATGGAGTTAATCTGTTCTTCATATATTTTCAGTAGAGTATGCATACTTACCACGTTGTACAACATTTCAAAATACTCTTTATTCACAACTTTTATGGCAACCTGCAAAGAAAGCATAAAGTGAAAACTTATTAACTTATTCAACAAGTGAGATGTCTGATCTGACCTACACAAACAAGACATTGTGTTTCTGACAAGATACATCACACACACACACACGCACGCACGCACGCATGCACACACACACACACACACGCACACAGAGAGACAGACCATTGCAGAGGAAAACTTTACCTCCTGGCCGTCAGTTTTCCGTGTAGCCACATAGACAGTGCCATGGTATCCCTGTCCCAGCTTCTTTCCAAGCACATATTTGTCAAGTAAAGATCCTGGAGAAAAATAAATCAAATTTATGACATTGCTCATTCCTGTGACTGTTCTGCTCTAATCATGAGATATACTCTGCATCTGGAAAGTGTTGATAGCGCTTCACTTTTCCACATTTTATGTTACAGCCTTAATCCAAAATGGATTAAATTCATTTGTTTCCTCAACATTCTACAGACAATACCCCATAATGACAATGTGAAAAAAGAGTTTATTGAAATAGTTGCAAATTTATTAAAAATAAAAAAGCTGAAAAATCACATGTACAGAAGTATTCACAACCTTTCCTTAATACTTTGTTGATGCACCTTTGGCAGCGATTACAGCCTAAAGTCTTTTTGAATAGGATGCCACAAGCTTGGCACACCTGTCTTTGGGAATTTTTGCCCATTCCTCTTTGCAGTACCTCTCAAGCTCTATCAGGTTGGATAGGAAGTGACGGTGTACAGCCATTTTCAGATCTCTACAGAGATGTTCAATAGGAGCCTGGGCTCTGGCTGGGCCACTCAAGGACATTGACCGAGTTGTTATGAAGCCACTCTATTGATATTTTGGTGGTGTTCTTTGGGTAATTGTCCTGCTGGAAGATGAACCGTCACCCCAGTCTGAGGTCAAGAGCACTCTGAAGCAGGTTTTCATTCAGGATGTCTCTGTACATTGCTGCATTCATCTTTCCCTCTATCCTGACTAGTCTTCCAGTTCCCGCTACTGAAAAACATCCCCACAGCATGATGCTGCCACCACCATGCTTCACTGTAGGGATGGTATTAGCCTGGTGATGAGCGATGCCTGGTTTTCTCCAAACGTAACGCCTGGCATTCACTCCAAAGATTTCAATTTTAGTCTCATCAGACCAGAGAATTTTGTTTCTTGTGGTCTGAGAGTTCTTCAGATGCCTTTTGGAACATTCAAGGTGGGGAGTGGCTTCTGTCTGGCCACTCTACCATACAGGCCTGATTGGTGGATTGCTGCACAGATGGTTGTCCTTCTGTAAGGTTCTCCTCTCTCCACAAAAGAACGCTGGAGATCAGACAGAGTGACCATCAGGTTATTGATCACCTCCCTGACTAAGGCCCTTCTCCCCCGATCACTCAGCTTAGATGGCCGGCCAGCTCTAGGAAGAGTCCTGGTGGTTAAACATCTTCCACTTACGGATGATGGAGGCCACTGTGCTCATTGGAAATTTCAGAGCAGCAGAAATTCTTCTGTAACCTTCCCCAGCCTTGTGCCTCAAGACAATCCTGTCTCGGAGGTCTTCAGACAATTCTTTTGTCCTCATGCTTGGTTTGTGCTTTGACATGCACTGTCAACCCTAGGACCTTCTATAGACAGGTGTATGCCTTTTCAAATCATGTCCAATCAACTCAATTTACCACAGGTGAACTTTAATTAAGCTGCTGAAACATCTCAAGAATGATCAGTGGAAACAGAATGTGCCTGAGCTCAATTTAGAGCTTCACGGCAAAGCCTGTGAATACTTCAGGTTTTTAATTTTAATAAATTTCCAACAATTTCAAAAACTCTTTTGTCACATTGTGATTATGGGGTATTGTGTGTAGAATGTTGAGGAAATAAATAAATTTCATCCATTTTGGAATAAGGCTGCAACATAAAAAATGTGGAAAAAGTGAAGCGCTATGAATACTTTCCGAATACACTGTATCTGTAAATCTCTGACTCAAAAATAACAGAAAACATAATGACAGAAGACAAACCTGAGCTGCTGTTTTTAACTGAGCTGGCGTCCTCAACTGAGCTGCTTTTTTCAGCTGGGCTGGTGTCTTTAACTGAGCTGCTGTCTTTAACTGAGCTGCTGTTTTCAACTGAGCTGGTGTCTTTAACTGAGCTGCTGTTTTCAACTGAGCTGGTGTCTTTAACTGAGCTGCTGTTTTCAACTGAGCTGGTGTCTTCAACTGAGCTGGTGTCTTTAACTGAGCTGCTGTTTTCTGCTGAGCTGGTGTTTGCCGCTGCAGCTTTCCCCCTGCTGTTGTTGCCATGTTGGATCTGTGTTGTTTTCGTTCGTTTTGCAGCGACTGTGTCCTGATTTCCGCTGTTCTGATCTAGACATCCAGCCTTTCTCTTCTGTCCTCTTGGAGCTTCTGTGGATTACAGTCAATAATGCAAGTCATAAGTTATTTCATTAATTGCCATTTATTTTACTCCGGGATTTAATCATCTGTTCAAATGGCAGCAGTGCTAATAGTTTTCCAGCATTTTTCTAGTGATAAAGAGTGGACTGACCTGAGCTGGACGTCTCTGTGTCAGCGTCTACACTTGCGTTCTCCAGCTCTGCAGCTTTCATGCGTTTCCGGTGTTTAGATGGTTTGTGTCCTTCAGAAACACTCTGAAAATCATCATCAGCTTTCCGCTTCACTCCTCTTCCTCCTAATGTGGATTACAACACAACGAACAATAAACTTTTCAATGAAAAACATCAGTTTTCAGTCACATGAATGACTGAAAATAAAATAAAACCAACATCACAAAAGAGTTTAGATCACATCGTGAATCAGGATTTTCCTTAAAATATCGTGATATTATCATATATTGTCATATGGCGCCCCTACTGCTTCATAACGCACACTGACCTGAGCTGCTGTTTTCTGCTGAGCTGCTGTCTTCTGCTGCAGTTTTCCCGCCGCTGCTGCCGCCATGTTGGATCTGTGCTGTTTTCATTCGTTTTGCAGGCACTGTGTCCTGACTTCTGCTGTCCTGATCTAGACATCCAGCCTTTCTCTTCTGTCCTCTTAGAGCTTCTGTGGATTACAGTCAATAATGCATTATTAATTATCAGCTATTTGGCATTTATTACACTCTGGGATTTAATCATCTGTTTAAATGGCAGCAGTGCTACTAGTTCCCTTTCAGTCGGTCACTACAAGCTTATGTCGAGTTGATCGAGGGATTTGATTAGAAGCAACAAACAGGCTAACAGAATGCATATGAGATTAGCTCAGGTGTAGGCACTCTGTAATTAGGAGAATAAATGGCTGCTTTTGAGAGGAGCTCATTAGACTTTCACTTCAGAGCCTCACTCATCTTTGAGCTGAGCAGGTCTGAAGAAGGATTCATGTTGTGGGTTCCAGTGGTATGTGGGCAATGCTGGTTTGAGTCCCGTTTCTGTCACCTCGCTGGCTCCCGTTTCCATGCTTCCAAGAAGCACAATCAGCAGAGCAGTTTCCTCTAAAAGAGCTAAACAGTCGTTGTGCGCGTCTTTTTACAGATGCCATCCCGGTCCTTGGTTTCTGGATGCGGTGGTTTCCTCTCACCAAAAGATGGTCACGTGTACTGTGTGGCATGTTTGGGCATCCAGCATGTGACGGCAGAGCTCGTGAGCAGATCATATCCTCATTGCGAGGAAACATCCATGGCATTTTTGGTCAACGAATTGTGCCTGGCATTCGAACCGGCTAACTCTCATGTTATCCTGAGACCCCAGCCCGGCTACGGTCCCAAGGTTCCTACCACTCTCTTCAGGGATCAGGTAGTGAACCTATGAGCGCTGCCTGTGGAGGAGGCAGACCCAGCCCTCTCGCTGCTCTGTCCTGTCCACGCACTGCGTGTGTACGTGGACTGCACTCAGAGCATAAGATCCCCTGAGCAGCTCTCTGTCTGTTTTGGAGGCCGGTAGAAGGGAAGTGCCATATCTAAACAGAGGTTGGCCCACTGGATAGTGGATGTCATCAACCTTGCGTATCATACTCAAGCCGAGCCATGCCCCCGGGGGTAAGAGCACACTCTACTGGAGGTGTCTCCTCCTCCTGATTATTAGAATGCAGCACCTCTCTAACAGACATCTTTAGAGCTGCGGGCTGGGTGACACCCAACCCCTACAATCTCAGAGTTGAGCCGGTTTCCTCCCGGGTGCTGAGTAACACCACTGAGCCAGGAGAAAGCTAAGCTCGAAGTCAAAAACGCTTGCTGCACCACGCTTCCCAACTCAGAGCTATGTGCGCATTATACTGCTTTGCTAGCCTGAGTTCCCCAATGGCGAAACCTACACTGTAAAACCCAAAAAGTTAAGGTAACTCAAACCATTTAAGGAAACCAATTGCAACAAACCATTTAAGTTAAAACTAGTCTATATGAGTACTGTGAACTTTTTCCATTTAAATTAAAGTAATGAGGAATTTAATTAACTCATTACCTTCAACACTGAGTTCAAAACTCTTTTCAAATGAGTAGAATTAACTTTCAGTCAATTTTAAGTTAACTACACTCATTTCATTTGATAACGTTGACTGTTGGATTTTACAGTGTAGAGAGTTCCTCCAAGTCCCCCTTCACCTGACTCAGTGGAGGAGACAGTTGCAGCCCCATTATGTTGTTGGTATGCCCAATTGGTCAACCCACGTTCTGGGGTTCAGTGCCAGCTATGTGTGGATCCCTATCCAGGCGACCCCATATGCAATGTCAGCCACGGTGAGTCCCCCGTCATAGGAGGACCCGTGTCTTCCCTACCAGCTAACCATCTTCCATTTGTCATGCTCCCCCTAATCAGGGTGAGCCCATATGTGTTTTTTGTCACAGGTCTCCCTATTAGGGTAGCAGTGACCTCTGCAGTGTCCTTCCCCTTCGGGACTGGTACACAAAATACTGTCGAATTCTGAGTAAGCCCTAGCATAAAAGTTCTAGGCATGATTGGTGAATACGACTTCACCAAGTGGCTACACCAGTGAGAGCTGTGCTCGCCAATCTCATATGCATTCTATTAGCCTGTTTTTTACAAATCCCTTAGTCTAGTCGATCAACTCGACATAACGTCTCTGTTCCCTCCTTCAGGGAATGAGGGTTACGCATCTAACAAAGACATTTCCCAGTCATGAAGAGTGGACTGACCTGAGCTGGGCGTCTCTGTGTCAGCGTCTACACTTGTGTTCTCCAGGTCTGCAACTTTAATGCGTTTCTGGTGGGCAGATGGTTTGCCTCCACCAGAAACACTCTGAAAATCCTCATCCGCTTTCCGCTTCACTCCTCTTCCTCCTAATGTGGATTAAAACACAATGAACAGTAAACTCTTCAATGAACTTATTTATTGCCATTACTTCATTCCAGATTTCTGTTGAGCATCCGAAATCTGAGGATTCAAAAACCTAAATATGGAGAAAATCACATGTAAGGACTGGACACTGCGTTTTCGGTCACGTGACTGAAATAACTCAAACTATATTCACAAAAAGAACTCAAAACAACTGTACAGATAATATGACTGTTTAAAAATGAAAATAAAACCAACATCACAACAGAGTTTAGATCACATCGTGAATCAGGATTCTAGATAGGTGTGCTGTGGATTACAGTCAATTATGGATTATTAATGATCAGTTTTTTTTATTAATTGGCATTTATTTGATTTAGGGATCTGTTCAAATAGCAGCACTGCTACTAGTTTCCAGATGTTTTGTCATAAAGCACTACTTTATACGTTTATACGTGCGAAATACATTGCACAATACTGCATAGTTCACTGTTTTAAAGGCACATTATTTGAGACTATTTTCATTAAAATCTCCAAAAACGACTAGAAGAGTGATTCATAAATTCATTCCCATTCATAAAATATCTCGCGGTGCATTATGGGATAGCATAGCGTCCACTGGATGCACATTTCAGAATCTCACCAGTAGTAATAGGTCATTCGGGTACTTCTCACATGTGATTTCAAATACTGTGAATTGAGACACTACTCAGCTCACGCACTGCTTTAATGTACTATTTAGTATGGAAGTATGTGATTTTAGACACAGCCAGTGTGTGTGTTCATGCTAATGACGTCACACATCCTCTATTTCTGCTCTGTTTATCTAGCGAAGTTTTAATATGTTTGTGTTTTATTTGACTGCACAGAGCAGCATTATAACAGAATAGGGCTGGGTGGTGTATCGAGTTCTGGGGATATATTGATATGATTCCCCAACGCCATTACTATCCAATATCGCCAGGATTATCCAATATCATTCATATCGATATAGTTTGAGGCCACACGTACGCATCCTGCGTGAAACAGACCACTCAAAGATAGCATGCGAGCTCCACTTGCACAAATGTGTGCATGTGCAAATGAATGATTCACTCCCTGAGTCATACAAAAGATTTGTTCAAAATGAATCATTCAAGAACGACCCATCACTGACGCGACATGGAAGAACATGCAGTGCCGGTGTTGTCTCGAAATATGACTCCTGGATAAATCTGACTCCCGTCGCATGCACGCACGTCACACAGCACCTGCAGTTGTCCCAGCGGTTTATCAGAAACCTTTTATCAATAATTTCTTCCGCAATTGACAGCAAGAACGAACGTAGAAGCTTTGTCAAATTGACAAGCAGCACCTGAATGTGTTCAAAAGAATTAAAAACGCCAAAATGGGAGGAATTTATACCGCATTTCAAAAATGAAACCACCTCATATTTACTGATTACCAGTTCAGTATTTATTACACAACGGTCTCTTCTTTACATTTACATTTACTCTGCGTTCTGCTCTGTTATAATGACTGTTTACATTTATATGCTGAACCAACATATCATCACAGTACTCTGAAACTATTTCGTTACTTCTATAGTCTATATCTATAGTCTATTCGTTTTCATCTCCTCATTTAATATTTAGTAAAACAAGTTTAGTCAAAACAAAAGAAAAAGTGTAGGATTTTTTACATGAAGTGAAAGACTTCTCTTTAGATATCTTCGACATGTGCACTGTTTAATAATTGTGCACAATACATACATGTAAATGTGTAACTAAAAATATATACAGCTGATTTAATTGTTGTTTATAAATCACACAACTGTCCCATACAGGATTATCTATAACAACACTGTAATTGTGACATAAAATACTGTGTGTTTCATATTTACATTCAATGTGGTTCTTTTCTATCCTACAATACTTTTTGAGGTGTTACTATTTAAGTGTGTTAAGGAAAATAGTAACACAACAAAAAGCATTTGCTCTGACAATGTAGCTGTTTTCTATGGTTCTGTTTACTTTGTTATTTGCACAACAGCACAGTAGTGCTGAGTATAGTGTTAAACAGGTAAAAAAAACCTGTACTGTATTTATTTATTAAAGATTTTGTTTATAATTTGAAATGTTGTACAACATAGTTTAAGCAGGAGAAAAACCTTCACTGTATTTATTTATCAAAGATTTTGTGCAGCTGTTATTTTTTGTGCAGCTGTTCATTTGTAAACAGGGAGGGAAACCCTTGTGTTTGTTATATTTTGCTCAAAAAATGTTTAATAAAGTTTTAATAAAGGCTTTAACTCTCAAGTAATCATTTATGGGAAAATACCAGATATATATCGTATACCGTCATTCCTTCTAAAAATACCCAATATCGCCCAGCCCTATAACAGAAGCCCAAAATGTATTTAGTCTGATAAAACAGCACACGTGATCACGAGCTGAAGAACCAGACTTGGTGGAGCGTGGCATAATAAAAGCTCTCCTGCTTTGTGTCGTTGTGCACTGTGCCTTTAAGCTGCCAAATTTATGATCATAAAACTGTAGAAAAGTGTGACGGGAAACTGACCTGAGCTGCTGTTTTCATCGCTGAACGTCTGTGCAGCTTTCATGCGTTTCCGCAGAGCATATGGTTTGCCTCCGTCAGAAACACTCTGAAAATCATCATCCGCTTTCCGCTTCACTCCTCTTCCTCCTAATGTGGATTACAGTAAATAATTAATTATTAATAATTGGTTATTTCATTATTTGCCATTTATTTTACTCTGGGATTTAACAAATGGCAGCAGTGCTACTAGTTTCCCAGCATTTTTCCAGTCATGAAGAGTGGACTGACCTGAGCTGGACGTCTCTGTGTCGCCGTCTACACTTGTGTTCTCCAGCTCTGCAACTTTGATGCGTTTCCGGTGGGCAGATGGTTTGCCTCCACCAGAAACACTCTGAAAATCATCATCCGCTTTCCGCTTCACTCCTCTTCCTCCTAATGTGGATTACAACACAGCGAACAATAAACTCTTAATCTAAACAATCATGTTTTTTAATTGTCATTAATTCATTCCAGATTTCTGTTGCAATCTCAAAAAATATAAAGATTGAGAAAATCACCTTTAAAGTTATTTCTTAGCCACAAATTTTAAATGTGTCAAAACAAGCAAAATAAGGCTGTATACTATACTTTTTATTTAACAAAACATATGCACAGTAATCTGTCCTGGCTAAAGGTCCCAGATCTCTACTTAACTACACATAAACGGGGTGTTAATCTCCCATTAAAGCAATGCTATTGTAAAAAATGATAATTTACCATATTAAGCAAGTAAAAAAAACATACCGTGTGATTATGAAAGGATGATCACACACACACACACACACACACACACACACACACACACACACACACACACACACACACACACACACACACACACACACACCACACAGTTAACGTTAGACCCGATTAATAATCGGTTCAAAAAATGGTTCAAACGAAAGCAACCGGTGCTGCTTACAAAAGACAAATCTTGAGCTGTTGAAAGCAGTAAGACTGTGGGTGCATGCATGAGCATTACTTTTTGTCTGGTCTATTTGAAAGAGAACCGATCGCACCAGTTGTGTGTCTAGACACAGTTGCTTTACGCAAGTAAATGGGAGCACGCACGCGTTTTAAACAGTCGTGCGCATCATATCAGCTGTTAGCGCGAGTGACTATCCTCTCATTTGATATTCACCTGCTTTCTTTTGATCGCGCAAACACAATTGTTTTTGTCAGTCGTGTTGCTTCTCAATTCTAACATCGCCTTTGCATGCTATATTGGACCATCCTTATTGTCGAACCCTGCTTTTAAGAATTATTATCTGGGAAAAATATTTTCAACCAGCCAAAGTGGATACTGGGAGTGTCTGTGTTACCTGCCACCGCTGAAATCTATCCCGCATTTGGCGGGTGTTAATGTCAAGCCCTGCATACAATGTATTTCTGCATATTGGCCAAAATATCCCCATGCTCACTGGATTTACCAGCTAACTCTGCACCCTACTTCATATTTCAGAATTTTAAGTGGTAATACATTTATGGTGATGAAGCTGTAGAAGTGTTTATGGAGACACACCTGAGCTGGTTTTCTCCTGATAGCTGGTCATCTCTGTGTCACTTGTGTTCTCCAGCTCTGCAACTTTGATGCGTTTCTGCTGTGCAGATGGTTTGCCTCCACCAGAAACACTCTGTAAATCATCATCCGCTTTCCGCTTCACTCCTCTTCCTCCTAATGTGGATTACAACACAACGAACAATAAACTCTTCATTTAAATCATGATTTTTATTGTCATGAATTCATACCAGGATTCAATTGAAAATCTGAGAGTTCAAAAAATCTAAACATTGAGAAAATCACCTTTTAAATTGTCAAATTAAGTTCTTAGCAATGCATATTATAAATATCAAACACTGAGTTTTTGTCAATTTACAGTAGCAAGTCTGCAAATAACTTATGAAATATGAACATAATATTCTCATGTTTTTTGTCATATTTTTCATGTAGTTTAGCTGTTGCCAACATAAGACCTGAGTCACATTTTTGCTTGTTTGCACAAGTGAATTATAATTCATTATTATTATAGCTGTCCATGTATTAAAATGAACATTTTCATTATTCATTCATTTTCCTTTGGCTTAGTCCTTTATTCATCAGTGGTCACCACAGCGGAATGAACCACCAACTTATCCAGCATATGTTTTACACAGCGGATGCCCTTCCAGCTGCAACCCAGTACTGGGAAACACCCACACACTTATCAATTCACCTATAACGCATGTGTTTGAACTGAAACCAGAGCACTTGGAGGAAGCCCACGCCAACAGAACATGCAAACTCCACACAGACATGCCAGCTGACCCAGTCGGGACTTGAACCAGCGACCTTCTTGCTGTAAGGCCACAGTGCTAACCACTGAGCCACCGTGTCGCATATAGATGTTTCTTGTATTTTAAAGAAGTACCTTACAGAAAATTGGCAAGTAACAAATTTGTCAGTCTCCTTAATATTGTGACTAACTTCTTTTTTGCCCCACTGAAAGTCAAACACGAATAAAGACTATTTCACCCCACAATTTAAATGGTAACAGTATATCAGACTCAGACTCAACTTTATTATCCCGTTTAGGGAAACTAAAATTGCAGCAGGGTGCCTTAACACAAGCGAAGTTCCATGTACACATTACTAAAATATTACCCCACAACATACAATACATCACGTTGTAGGTGCATCTCCCTCCCCCCTGGACTGACCACCATTATAAAAGAATTTCTAACTCTATTTGTCCTGCAAATAGGAACTCTAAAACGGAGTCCTGACAGCAACAGCTGAAACACAAGTACAATGAGTGATCCAGGGTGCATAGGATACCCTGAGCTCTCTTTAAAACACCAGTATGGTAAATTACTGTTGGACCAGTGATTGTAAACCAATGATCTTGCCTGCCACCTTCACCAGGCAACTCAATCTGTTCTTATTTGACACTCTCAGATTACCGTACCAAGCTACAATGCAAAAAGATAAAACAGATTCAATAAATTGTTTATAAAGCAATGTCATCATAGATATACAAACCTGAAACGATCTAAGTTTCTTCAGAAAAAACAGTCTTTGTTGGACTCTTTTACAGACAGCCTGGGTGTTAGGTTGAAATGTCAACATATTGTCAATAACGACCCCTAGATATTTATGTGTGTCAACAATTACAATGTCCAAGCCTTTAATATTTGTTATGCTGTTAGGAGAAGCCTTCCTGTAATCTATCACCATGTCTTTTGTTTTATTTACATTCAACTGGAGAGAAAATCTGTCACACCAGGAAGTAAATTCTTCCACAACAGGACCATGCCCCAAATCCTGATCATGGAGGAGACTCACAATCACCGAATCATCTGCATATTTTATGATATGACAGTTCCCGTACATACTCCGATAATCATTAGTATTCATTATGAACAGAAGAGGTGAGAGGCAGCAGCCTTTAGGGGACCCATCGGAACAATACTGAAAGTATTGTTATAACACAGTTGTAAATGTATTTAATAAAACGAACAAAGAACAATACATTTAAAACATCTTTCATTTAAAGGAAATACATTTTATGTCAGCTTAGAGTGCATTAATGTTAACAAGCATACATTTAGATTTTAATAAAACGTTGGAATTTATTAAAATGCAGTACAAGTATTGTTCATTATTCAGTAAATATTAACTAACTTCACCTCATGAAACCTTATCGAAAAGTGACCGTTTAAATGTGTGTTTTTTGTATTTGAGTGTACTGCGTCTATATAGATGGTTTTAATGAAGGATTGTATGCTCTAAATGTTGCTGTAAATTTTGAATAAGTGAAGTAATGTGGTGTGTATTCAATAAATTGATACACTGGCTAAGTTGTGTTTTTGCATTGTGTATTTTTATTTGTAAAAAATAGTTTATTGCTTTATTTATGGACTTTATGTTATATGTGATTTATCTTTAACCTACGTTGAAACAACGTCAAGGTATCAGCGTTGATCCAATTAGCAAGATCGAAAGGTCATTCAACCTTCATTCAACGTCTGACCATAATTCACCTATGACTGAGGTAAGAGCGTGAAACAACGTCGTGATTTCAACGGTGAATTACCAACCACCTGAAGTTGAATCTCCGTTGAAATGCCGGCTGGGATTATATATATTTGTTAGGAAGTGTTTGACTCAAGCAAGACAATAGGTTATCTGCATTTTAAACTGATGTTGTTCGCTAAAACACTGAATCTGCATTTATATTCAGTATGCTTTGAAAATACATCTGTGCACGTTTTTAAAGTGGGCCGGATTGCGTCAATAATCTGCAAATAAGGAACTGGATTCCGCCTCGTGTTTAAAATCTGTTTTCATGACTAAAACGACCGTTAAACGGGTTGTAAGCAGTGTAATATTGCATGGTTGTATTTATTAATCCAAAATAAGTACTATTGTTATTGTAAAATGTAAAAATAGAGTTTAGTATCAAAAATCCAATTCATAAAACAGGCAAAAACGAAACACTTGTGTTCTTATAGTGTCTGGACTTACCCATCACGGTCCAGAAACTCTCCATTTCTGCTAGAAACTCAAAAAGTCTTGTAGACATCGTCTGAAATCGCTCAACTGTTTATCGACCGAGAGCAACTTTCACAAACAACCTTCAATAACCGTTTCTGCAGATTACTGAAATTGAGTTTACGAGCTTCTGCAGAGCCCGTAGAACCCTTAGAACGCGTTCTGCTGTTGCCAAGCAACGCGACGTCATCTGACTAAAAGGAACTTGTTCTCTGCCGCGATTGTCACAATTAACCAGATGCCATACCAGACTAGACGCATTTTGAGAATCTCAGCGCTCGGAGACTCAGAAAAGTCTAACGGCAATCAGACAATTAATTGCAGCAAACGATTCATACACCTTAGAGAAAGTTAAAATGAAATAAAATGAGACAAAGTATTTCTTATGAAGCAGGCAGTCATCTTCTACTCAGAAAAGTGTATTTTTATTGTTTGTTTGATGTTTTTTTTAACCCTTGTGTTGCTCAAGGGCGTAGGTTTGAACTTGACTTTGGTGGGGATGGGTGAATCAAACACCCCCCCCCCATATATATATATATTATATATATATATATATATATATATATATATATATATATATATATATATATATATATATATATATATATATATATATATATATATATATATATATATATAAACTGCTATGAAAATATATTAATAATTAATCCTCTCTTCATACAGTTTATTAAGTTTGAGGCCTGTAGCCAAGAGGGGTTCTGGTGGTTTAAAATATCAAGAGTTGAATCACAATTATTTTCACAAACATTTTTCTGATTATTCAAACAAATTATTTAACTGCAAAAAGGTTCAGTTTTTCAGAAATTAATAACCACCCTTTCAATAAGCTGGCTACAGGCCTGATAGTGTAATGTTTATTGACTGATAAAGAGAGAGTTTTGATACAGACTTCAGTTTATTTTAGCCATAGTGCAGCTATAACATGTCTCATATATCAGATGTCATATGTCTCATATACACAGGCATATTTTTTCTGACAAATAGTTTTAATCGAAATTGGACATGCTAGAGATTAGGAAAACTGACGGGATCATATACTTTAGCTGTTTATTCTGCAGTTAGTTTTCAGGGAATATTAATCACAGACTAAATCAGTCTGCAATAAAATAGACTGTGCATTAAAGCGGAGGAAACCACGAGCATTAACGGCATCATCATGATGGGCTCATTCAGTAGCAAATCTGCGTTTATGTGACACACTTTCGTTGAAAAAAAGCACCTTATGTCCACCTTTTTTGCTGCCGCCATGCTTACTTGTGTGTGTCACCCAACACACCTTATTCTTGCACGGAAAAAAACAATCCACTCAGTGTTGCCAACTATTTTCAGTAAAAAGTAGCTAAATGTTGCCAGATGACATCACGCACTAATTTCAGTGACATCATCACGTTGTATCTGACAAGCCTAAGCCTGTCATGTCTCTGAGGCGTCGTGTATTATATTATATTAAAACATTACATCCAGATGCACAATAAATAGGTTCTTATTACCATATTACGTTGCGTGATGACGTCATTGCGTAATCGCA
Organism: Danio aesculapii; assembly: GCF_903798145.1. Taxonomy (NCBI): domain Eukaryota; kingdom Metazoa; phylum Chordata; class Actinopteri; order Cypriniformes; family Danionidae; genus Danio; species Danio aesculapii. The sequence continues at coordinate 9,799,465 of NC_079450.1, read as the reverse complement.
ACTCAAAACTACATCTTTATGTGGTATACAACTTAATCAATGTTTTCTCAAATTGACTGGCCATCTCAGCAAAAACATTATGTGAAATATGTCCATACAGATTTGCATGAAACATATAGTTGATTATTTGTAAAAGTAATACAAACACTTTTTGATAAGAATTTTTTGTTTTTAAATATAACACTGATAATGAACAGTTACATTCTTTTAAACAATCACAGCTTGTGTACTTTTTTAACTTGTGAAATTAATACATTTGTGAAAGTGACAACAGTTATAGCACTTGGAATTTAATGCTACCTAAATTACCAACATTTATACATGTGAATATCAGTAAATTAACAGTTATGAAAAACAATCTGAGTTAGCAATTTAACTTGAATGTGATATGTGTGTGTTGAGTGAAACCTGCAGCCACTGCTCTTTTGAGTCACTTTTTAAAAATTGCTAAAAGTAGCCAAATGAATGTTAAAAATTGCAAAATTTGTTGCTAGGTGCTTTTTGAAAAAAAAAGTTGCTAGGGTAGTATGAAAAGTCTAGCAACAAAATTGCAAAGTTGGCAACACTGAATCCACTGCATTTGGCGCTGCTTATCTGAACGCAGCCACAGCCTCTCACATGATAACAACGAAAGGCACAGCCAATGAAAATGTCCATATGTGTTTCAAGGAGAGAGCGCGATTGAACCCTAGGTTAATGTTGACATCGCGATTTTTTTTTAAAGTGGATTAAATTATTGGTGGGGACATGTTAATGATCGGTGGATATTGATGGGGACGCGTCCCCTCCACCCACCCTAAATCTACGCCCCTGGTGTTGTTGTTGGGTCGTTTTCATCCTCTCTAGGGTCATTTTGGGGCTTAATTAGGCCTCAACTTTTTCTGTTTTAGCAAATGGAGTGAGTTTTGGTGACAAATACTATTTTGACACATTTTTTGGGAAAATGCCTTGAATCAAAATGATTTGAATGCTTTCCAAAAAATTAAGGTCAATTTTACTCCCCTTTGGTTATGTTGGTGCTGTTTTTGCCCCATTTACTTCTATTATAATCACAGTTTTGATTGCAAAGCCACGACACCATATAATCATGCATTCTTGATAGTTGCTGGTTTTCCCTGTTAAGACAACAAGTCTAGTTAATGGCTTTTATGTGGAGTATAGTGTGTGTGTGTGTGTGTGTGTGTGTGTGTGTGTGTGTGTGTGTGTGTGTGAGAGAGAGAGAGGCTTTCGCACAATTGCCTTAATATGAAAATCAAAATAAGCCCCTTTGCTCTCAGAACACAGTATTTGTGCACACACACTATAATCTGCTGTTTTACTCCAGTGAACTCCATATCAAAGCCAGAAACTTACAAATTGTCCCTCTTCCCAACAGGGAAAACCAGCAACGATTATGGTTACAATTGAAGTCAATGGGGCAAAAACAGCCACCAACATTATAAAAAGAGTAGTAAATTTGAACGAGGGTTAAATTACTTTATTCTCTCCGTTCAGGCATAACAAGAACCTGTCTCAAATGAACATGTTGTTTTTTTATCTTTCAGTGGAAGAAAAGTATGACTTGAAAGACCTATTGGGAGAGGGCAGCTATGGCAGAGTCTATGATGGATATAGAAAAGCAGACGGAAAACAAGTAAGTCTATTCTCCCTAGTTCAGTTTAGATGACATCAACAATAAATCATGTTTGATTGCTCATTCATATTTTATTCTGCTTTTCATCCACAGTTTGCCATCAAGTCGACTGAACTTGACAGTGATGTGGTAAGTCTGAAAACATCATCTGTGATTCATATTTGAAGCATCACAAAATACACGTAATATATGTGTCTGTCTATGGCTGTGGTTATATGTACAAACTTTATTCAAATATTTGCTGATAATTTTGTGATTCACTGCTGTTTTTCTGTTTATTTACGGTAATGTTGGGATCTTAATCTGTTCTCTGCTGAGTTTTGATGCTGAATATTCAACTGCAGTTTAACAGTGACTTTATTAATGGCCTTTATATTTCTGTTACATTTCTCTATATACTGTATATATAACAGAAAAAGTTCTGGCAGTTTATTTCCAGTAATCATATATATCATAATAATGAACATGCACAATATTGTTGCATCCAGCATGCCATGAATAATTCTTATTTACACCAGGGCTATTCAATTGGCGGTCCGCTGGCCGAACCCGGCCCCCGAGGCAATTTGTTCCGGCCCTCCAAATAGTGTGACCAAGACATCAAAAATAAACTTAGTTCAGTCGAAAAACGGTAGCTATAGTTATGAAGTGACGCGCGTCTGTTCAATACATGTTAAAGCAATCTGTTTCACAGCTTAGCTCAATATCTTGATAATACCAAAGCAGTTCATCACATGAAAATCTTATATTGTCAGAAGCCTAATTACCTGGGGCCTCATGTATGAAGACTTGCGTACGGACCAAGCTGTAAATGTGCGCACGCGGTAAAAAATTCATATGTATGAAACACTGCGTACGCGGAATTCCACGCATATTCTCTTTGTACATCTGAATTACGTGAAACTGAGCGCACGTGCACAAGCGCAAAACCCCTCCTTGCCTTCTCCCCCGGATAAATATGGTAATGACTCCACTTTGGCAAAACCAAACAAAAAAGCAATGGCAAAAGCAAGCAAGAAGAGAAACTTCACAGAATGTGAATTGGAGGTGCTCCTATAGGAGGTAGACCGGAGAAAAACTGTGTTATTTGCAAGTTTGTCCTCCGGAATTAATAACAAAAGAAAAGTGGGAGAGTTTAGCTGATGCGGTTAATGCATTGGGGTCTGAACATCACACTGTGAGTGAATAAAAAAAAATGGTCTGATGTAAAGGTGCAGGTTAAGAGGAGAACAGCGGCGCACCATCAAAGTGTGGACCAAACAGGCGGGGTAACAGTGGATGCTGAATTACCACTCCTTGAAGAGAGAATTGCCTTAATTGTGAGTGACACTTTACTGTTTAGAGTAGTATCAGTGTCTGTGGGAGACACAGATGTATTACAGGAACACTTTGTTAAGGCGGTATAGCAGCACCCCTCCGCTCTCAAGGCAGCGCCACCAGCATTTCAGCTGCCCAATCTCCGTTCTACATCTGACCAAGTGCGTGAATGGGCATACAGTAAGTGTATCTGCACTCTTGGTCAGTTTGTGGGTTGTTGAGGGGGGTTAACAGCCACATCTTCAATGGATAACCGCGGTCTCCTGATTTGCAGTTAAATAATTACGCTCAATAAAATAAAATAAAAACTTGCTGGAATAATATCTTTAAATACATCACTCACCAAGAAGCCACCCATCGCGCACCCTGCCACCTTGGAGTCTCATCCTAACCATGCTGTTTGTAAGGATGAATTAATCATGGGTTGAACAAGGCCACCTTGCCACAATATTTGTTAAGCGCATTTGAGCATCACATATTATTTGCACATTTATGGAATGGAAAGTTTGCAAATTCATCTTCAGATGGCGCCTTTATAGCAATGTGCGTAGAGTCGATCTCTCCGATTACATTGGGAAAACTGGCAATCGCTGCAAATTGTGCTTTAATGTTTGGCTGGTTAACTGCATGGTGTGGAAACCTTATATACCTGCTAGACATGCGAATGATCCTGTCCCATACAGCTGCCATTGCACGGCTCAAAGACAACTGGCTTAACCCCAAGTGGTCTGCCAGTTCCCTTTGGAAAGAACCAGTTGCCAGGATACTTTGTTGGTGCGATACTTTGTAGTGTGCAATTTAACACAATTGCCTCTAGGAGTCACCAATGGAAATAAAACAAACACACACAAGAAATACATGTACGCCAGACATGAAGTTGGCGTGGACCAACGCACATTCTCACGTTAATTTCATCGTTAGTAAATCCAAACTGGCGTACGCAAAGTTTTTGTGCATGTGCAGCGTTGATACATGAGAGTCCAGGTTTTTACACCACAAGACCAGTACAGATCCCATAATGCAATTCAAAAGCATAAATACACACACAAAAAACATGAATCACAAAATATGTAAAACTGCTGATTTACAGATTTTCTTTTACAGTTATATTTAAAAACAGGATTATATGTTGTTGATATGCAGTTAATGTGCACTTTATCTTTAGCCTAACTATCCGGGAGAGCTACCAAACGAAGTGGCAATGATGACAATTGCGAGAAATCCTCCCAGCCCGCTGCTCATCAAACTCCATGAATGGTTTTTGGTTGAAGAGAAGAAAACGGAAGACGGGGTAAGTCTATTTACTCTATTTATTTCATGCATAATGCACTGCAAGAAGGTTTGTCTCATTTCTTATTGTCGTCTTGGTTTTGTAACTAAAAATTCTTTAATCAAGAAGCATTTTTGGTCAAGAACATACTGTAACTTTGTCTTGTTTTCAGAAAAGCTTGTGGGTTAATAATATGCCGGTGCGGTAAGCTAAATAAACTCGTTTCTACTTTAAAATCAATCCTAAATGTAACTGGAAGCCAGTGTAGAGACTGACCTAAGGACTGCTGTCATGTGCTTTATTTTAATTTATTGCATTTGCTTTCAGGACGTGAAGAAAGATATAGTGTTGGTGATGGAGCATCCCGGCCCATGCAGAACGCTGGAGGATTTCCTGAAAGAGAAACAACACATGGAGGAGAGAGATGCGCGTACGCTGATCCTGCAGATTGTCAAAGCAGCGCAGGAGTGCTTGAGGCGGGAAATTTGTCATTGGGATATTCATGAAGATAATATCCTAGTCATCGGCCCGCCTCTGCAGATTAAGCTGATTGATTTTGGACAGGGGACGCGCATCGGTGGTAAGTCTGATTGTTTCAGGATGAAACAGTAAACTTTCATTAGTCTCTAAGAATCAGTCGAATGGGGTTTTAGCTGAACTGTTTGCTCAACACTACACATCTCTTCCTGACAGATCGACAGGTGCACCAGTGGCCAGGAAGAAGGATATCTTTTAAGGAAGCGGTTAAAATTACGGTGAATCAGCTGTATTACCTCATGAAGGAAATGGCAAAACATTGTTCCAGCATACCTGCAGGTAAGAAGATGACTCTTACTAACACTGTTCAACCCTCCTGTTGACTTATGGGTTGGAAATGACCCAGTCCCCATTTTAACAACAGAAAAACCCTAAACAACGTTTTTTCTTTATCTTGAGGTTCGGCGACGGTTTCTATAATGAGGTCAACATTAGAAAAATGAATGATTTTCTACTCCTATATTTTCACACTGAACACACTTAGGGCACAACAGGGGGTCATTCGGGTCAATCTTGAGCTGCCAGCTATGAATGCATTTTTACACCACAAAAACTACTGACAAACACAAACTACTGACAAACAACATATCTTTTATTCTTGCTAAACACTCTATACACTCCTGCAGGTTTTTATATCATCATAAAATCCCCCCTTTACTGCAGTGAGAGTTGAGTGTTGAACACTGCTGAAATACTGCTCACTGATGAGGGAAAACCCTACCATTTACAGAATGTGTGTGTGTTATGATTTCACACGTCAACTGACCCTTCGCTAAGCCACACTCAAAAGCTGCCACCCACCAATCGTGGCTTAGCAACCGTAGCTACGCACAGGGGCTCTGTCAAGCTTTCGAGCGAGGGAAACAAGCCAAAGTGTTGTGCATATGGATTGTGCAAGTCTGATTCCCAGTATCCTTAAAGTTTGGACAGGGTGGTGGAATTTTTTATTTTTTTTCAAAACCTAAATCCCAAGGGGAGAAATACCAGCATGGATCACGCTCTGTGAGTGGTCCAAAAAGTGTGGGGTTAAGTTGGTTTTGTTTTGATATTCCTGACACATTCAGTGATAGCCGGCAATAACTCACACACCTCTTACCCTAAAAAGATCTAAACTGTGTTCTCTACAAAAACACAAAGCAGGTTATGTTTCCCAGCTGTCTTTTTGTTTTTTTCTCTCTCGATATTATGAGCACAGCTCCGTTTAAACCCTCGCCATAGCAGTCATACTAATAGCAGTCATATTTCCATCTGTTTCAAACTACGAATATTTGAAATTACACTTCAACAGAACAAAACCGAGATATGATCATAAGCTGAGCACTTGTGGTCAATATACTTCACCCGCAGCTGTTTTTCAGTCATTTATAACCCTTGTACCCTCAATAATTTATAATCCTCAGAGCTACAATTCACTGATGTTTTCGTCAGTCTTTTAAAGAGATTTAGCCATTGGTGATGACGTTATACTGGGTTAGTGTCTGCTTTTATATTTGGTGTCTGATTAATATCTGCTGGTAGGGAAAATCTATTTGTTCACTTCTGCTATTTATACTTTGATTTGCATTTCAATTTAATTTTTTCCACTTAACTGCAAATTAGAATAAAAAACTGTATAAAGAGCACACAAACATACTGAGTTATAGGTGCTGTACATTGTTATTGGTCAATGATGCTAATATTCAGCACAAATCCATTAGTTTCCCCTTTCTGGCTGCTCTTTCTATGAATGAATTATGTAGAAGCACTGTCCATGCGTGTTTCCTCGTCGGTTAGTAACGCTATATTTCATTGCACAACAATTAATCTATCAGGCTTTTTGGCTAAAATAGAGAAATCATGGTTTAATTTGTTATTATTAGATTATTTTTATATTTCACCTCTCCTGCTGTGCATGAAATAATCTGTTGAATGGTCAGCATATGAGGCGGCTAGGCTAACCTAGCTTTAATTTTGATTGAATTATTTTCTAATGGGTTGCCTATTATGTCGTGAATATACCCGCTGTAATGCGTTCTATAGTCCTTTTTTGTCTGGCTTTCTCGGATATCTCACCTGTTCACCAAAAATGACTAATTATATCCCTGGGAATGTTTGACACCGGTGCATACATATTGTAACAGACGTGCCAGGCACAAAAGCTTGACAGGCGTAAGAACAGTAACTAGGAGGACCGGGCTTTGCGAAGGGTCAATTGTGTGTCCATGATTAACCAACTATCTCTTTTAAAATGTTACAGAATTCATGAGATTTATGGCTACCTGCTGGTCCCCTGTGAATGCTGAGGATCAGATACAGCACACAGTGGAGGAGATTCTGAATCAGCCATGGCTAAAAGACTAATAAAAATAAAGACTGTTCCAGACATGAGGAGTTTATGCTTTCCACCCTGAAACAGGACCTGTTTTAGAGGAGATTTTAGAGCACAAGTGATTCAGCATGACATACTGTAGACCCCATCAGCAGCAGAAAACAGGTTTTCATTCTTTCATTTCTGTCATTTGTTGTTTTGCTGTTTTCTGCTTCCCAAATTCTGGACTTCCTCCTGCGAGGGTTGCAGTCAGAGCTGCATGTAAATGAGGGCCGGGTGAAGCATGCCCATTGGTCCACCAGCTCTAGACCGACAGTTTCTCCTCCATCCAGTCAGGCGAGGAGGGAAGCTGATGTTTCTCTAATGGCGGCCGATGTGGGAAAGTGCACAATGTGGGAAGCAGAGGCGGAAAACAGCATAATCTCAGAAAACAATGGAAGTATGAATTCCTCATGACTTTATTTTGTCACTGAGCACATGTGTGCTGCTCTTCCTATCATTTCTGTGAAATTGAGACTGCAAAGCGCCCTATGAACCCCATGGAGTGTGTTGAAGCTGTTTTCTGCTGATCAAATTGTAAACTATTGTCTTCAATAAATTGTATCTCTGACTCCTGGTCTTTGTTCATCACACCGGCTCCTTGCATCAACATAACTGAATTCATTCAGCGTAGAGATACGGGACTGTAATGCACTCAAAACATGCCTGAACTACTTTATCTGTGTGTTTATCTGACAACACAAAACAATACATAGAATATCTTTTTTACAAACTGCAGACTCAATTCCATGAGACAAAATTAGATCCAATTTATGCTTTAAGCAATGGGTTGGACCAATAACGTTTTGCTTTATCCCAAGTGATTGTAGTAAATCTGAAAACGAGCTGTGATGTATCGTTAGCGTCACTATGTGGATGTTAAAGTCTCCTATGATTAGTATTTTTTCAGTTTTATTTAGTAAGTCAGAAATAAAATCAGAAAACTCTTTTAGAAAGTTAACATATGGTCCTGGGGGTCTATATATGCCGATTAAAGCGAGAGATAACATAATATCTTCATAATGTATTTTTTCATAATATCCGTAAGCATAACATTAAGCACCAATACTTTAAATGAGTTAAACATAAGTCTGTTTCTCTGATTGACATTAAAAGCATCACTAAAGATTGATGCAACTCCACCCCCCACGACGATGCTTATATAGGAATCCTGGAGGAGCCAAGTTTCAGTGAGGCAAAGTGCATTAAGGTTATTGTCTGTTATTATTATTATTATTATTATATATTATATTATTATATAAAATTAACATATGATATATTTTTTCATAATATCCGGAAGCATAACATTAAGCACCAATACACAACTAAACGGTACATAAGTTAAATTAACCTAAGTGATAGGACCAAAATGCAAAATTTTAAGTTATGTTCAGTCAACTTTACTTAATTGTTTAAGTAAAGACAACATTAGGGTTTTACAGTGTACTTTGTTGTTTTGGCAGTTGTTTATCAACATGCTACATAAGCATCTTCAATAAGCATCTTCAATAAAAGATAACAGTGTTTCAAACATGTTATTGATTTGTATTTCACATCAATTATTGCTGAAGGAACTTACACAGAGTTTTAACTACAGTGAGAAAATACCTCAAATATCAAGAGCAGTTCAACTCTGACAGTGTCAACAGCTTTACTTCAACCATTGTTCAGAATTCAGGTACAACTTTCGTGTTTTGAGTCAAATTGAGTTGCATTTGGTTTAGTGTAAATTACCCAAAATAACAATACAGAAACCATACAAAACCTGAAAAGAACAGTAATCCTTTAACATTTCATTAATAGTTCTCACACAAAAACAAACAATGCATTTAACAACATCTTTAAACCCATTTGTTAAATTATAATGTTACTGAGAAAGTGTGAAAAAGGACTTAAAGTGTGCCATAAAATCTAACATTCAGATGCTCAGATGCAGCATGATGTATACGATAACAATATACACAATCAAGGCATTGCGACATGCATAAAGGCATTTGCAAAACGCATACATTTAAATGAAAACACAGTTAGAGACTTGCTTTTTGCTTATTTCTTTGTTTGCTTTTGGTTCTGTGACACTGCCTTTAACCCTAAAATGAAAGGATTAAATTGAGCAGCATTATTAATAGAAAGTTGTTATGCCCATTTTACAAAAAAAAAAAAAAAAGGAAAATGTCTTTATTTATGTGCTTTATGTGATATTTAATAACCCTAAAGGGAAAAAAAAGTCACAAAATTGACAATAGTCAACACATAGGGCTGGGCGATAAAATCGGTATCGATGTTTATTGAGCGAACACCATTGTCAATATCGATTTAAAAAAAGATTCGGTATTTTCTGTATGAAGCGCTATAGTTTTATAAAAATGTGGCTGCTGAGCGCACGCCTTAGAAGCAATGCTAATAAGCTTAGGGTGTAGGCTTTACATTTCCACACTGTAAAACCCAAAAAGTTAAGGTAACTCAAACCATTTGAGGAAACCGATTGCGACAAACCATTTAAGCTCTAAAACTAATCCTAATGAGTACTGTGAACTTAATCCATTTGAGTAAATGAAGCAATTTGAGCACAGTAAAATCTAATAAATGAAGAGAACTCAAACCAGCTGAGTAGTGTAAAACCCAATAAGTTAAGGCAACTCAAAACCGTTTGAGGAAAAACTAATCTACTACTGTGAACCTACTTTAATGAGGTATTTAATTAACTCATTAGTTTCAACACTGAGTTCAAAACTTATTTCAAATGAGTAGAATTAACTTTCAGTCAATTTTGAGTCAACTACACTCATTTCATTTGATAAAGTTAACTGTTGGGTTTTAAAGTGCAATGGAGGCGCGTGACTTGCACGATGCGCATTTTTCAGGTGCACCTAGTTAAAAACTCGAGCTTGCCACTTCAGGTCAGAATAACAACACATGTGAAAATGAGTGTGGTGGCTAGCAGCAGTGAGGAGATTGTAAATAAATAAGGATGTAAGGTTGTCGCCAGTGTGGCTTTTTGGTTTCTTTTCTCGTGCATCCCAACCACTAGCTGCACATCTGAAAGATTTTTTAGCATATTGGATAATAATATAGTCATCGAACTTCACAATTTGTAATGCTCAGATGTATTTGAATAATGATGCTTGGTTCCTTTACTTGAAAGCTTAGACTTGATTATAATTTGTGTTGTTTACAGAGTTTGAGGTTTACTGTATCATTATTATTCACACCTTACAGATGTTGATCTACCTTAGTTGCACACAGCATTTTATTAATCAACTTTAAGAGTCTCTTTAAAAGTTATATTTGTTTTATTATAAAGAGATCAGGTATTTTGTTTAAATTTTTGCGTTTTTGACTACTAAAACTATTTGCCTTAGTAATGTTGGTAAATTAAAGTGGTTAAATAACAAAATCCTAATATTCCTAAATATATTGTTAAAAAATATTCAATAATTATCAATATCGAATGATATGAAACATGATATTTTTTCTGCAATATCAACCAGCCCTAAGTCAACATTTAAAGTGGATCAAAACCTTTCATCAACATTGTCCTAAAACTATTGAACAACAGCCATTTTTGTCTTAGGACACTTCTAAGACAACTTTTAAAACTTTAAATCCAAAAATAAACCAACCAGAACATAATCTTGATTTTTTTTAAAGCACCACCACTGTAAAACGAATATATGTACTGTACAGCCACCTTTTCCAGGAACACAAACTCTATTTGGTTATTTGCACTTTCTCATATTTGACAATTTTTCCTCCCTTCGTGACGATCTCTTTATACTCTAGGGCTCCTTTCTCCTCAATGTAGCGTTCCTGAGTCACTTTTCCAGTTTCTGGGAGAGGACATGGAAAGGACATCAGTGAGAACTGCTTGTTTAACGCCTCATTTTTAACCGGGACCAATGCCTTTCCAAAATCTCTCTGCTGAGGTGGATCCTGTCGATAATACAAATTAGGTTTATTTAACTCCACCTTAGGACCAAGAGGACTCCACTTTGGATTTGCCATTGGGATGTCTCTTGTAATGTCTCTTGGGATCTCTCTAGGAATGTCTCTAGTATTATCTCTTGGGATCTCTCTAGGAATGTCTCTAGTAATATCTCTAGTAATGTCTCTTGTAATGTCTCTTGTGATGTCTTTAGGTCTGCCGTCTATTTGTTGAATGGCTCCAGCTCTCCTGATTTCTGCAATGACTCCAGCCATAGTAGATCTGTAGCTGGGATTGACTTCCACCATCCTGGACACTGGAGTACAGTATGGTTGGTCTTTGAGGGTTTCACGAATTTTAAGGGCTGACACAAATTGGGTGGGCAGTCTGATCCTGGCGCAGAGTTCAGCTATGATTTTGCCCATGGCCCAAACGTCTGAGCGCTTGTCACGCACTCCGTCCATCTGCAGGATCTCTGGAGCCGAGTATGCTTCGTTCCCCAAGTTTACGGCGGATGAGAGTCCATTGCGGGAGAATTTCGCCAGTCCCAAATCAATGATCACGGCACGGTGGGTTTGATGCTCCACCTGAAATGATAGAGATTTTTTAGAAAGTAAATAATCTGATCAAATGATTATCTGTCTGTCTATCTATCTATCTATCTATCTATCTATCTATCTATCTATCTATCTATCTATCTATCTATCTATCTATCTATCTATCTATCTATCTATCTATCTATCTATCTATCTATCTATCTATCTATCTATCTATCTATCTATCTATCTGTCTATCTATCTTGTTTGTTTGCTTGTTCGGATTGGTTGGTTACTCATTCATTCATTCAATTTCTTTTTGCCACGGCGGAATGAACCGCCAACTTATCCAGCATATGTTTTACGCAACGGATGCCTTTCCAGCTGCAACTCATCACTGGGAAACACCCATATACTCTCATTCACACATACGCCACAGACAATTTAGCTTACCCAATTCACCTATAGGGCATGTCTTTGGACTTTCAGAGCACCCAGAGGAAACCCATGCCAACATGGGGAGAACATGCAAACTCCACACAGAAATGCCAACTGACCCAGCCGAGGCTCGAACCAGCGACCTTCTTACTGTGAGGCGACAGCCCAATGCGCCACCACGCTGCCCTGGTTGGTTACTCTTTATTTTAAATAACAATTCCTACTATTTATTACTGGCTTATTACCTGCCTATAATTAAGATATTAACTGTTTATTAGCACTTATAAAGTATGATCTTATTTTACATCCCTAATCTTACCCACAACCTAAAACCTACACCCTTATGACTATTAATAAGCAGCTAATTAGCAATTTATTGAGCTAATAGTTTTAAGGGTTTGTTAATAGTGTGATCATTTATTTATTTATCTATTTCACTGTGTTGAGGAGTTTACAGCCACAACACACTTACACACACTCATACACTATGGTCAATTTTAGCTTACCCAATTCACCTGTCCCACATGTTTTTGGACTTGTCGGGGAAACCGGAGCACCCGGAGTAAACCCACGCGAACGTAGGGAGAACATGCAAACTCCACACAGAAATGCCAACTTTTGCTGAGGCTCAAACCAGCGACCTTCTTGCTGTGATGCGACAGCACTACCTACTGCACCACAGCGTTACCCAATTATAAACTTATTAAACATTTTTTAGGTGACTATTAAACTGCTAAACATTAAACAACTTAAATTGTGTGGCCAGTATTAAATATATAAATAAGGAATATTATTTATTATTTTTTAGAATGTTTTTTTCTATTATTATTTATTATTTAAACACACACACAATATAAATATAATTATAAATTGACATTTTGTTTGGGTGGGAGGGGGGGGGGTCTTGTCTTCCTTCTTTTTTTGTCCTCGGCTGATCACATGCCTGTTTACTACATTCAATCAGCTCGCAGTAGAAATAACAAGCCACGCCCATTGTATTCTCATTTAATATCCCGTTTCTCTAGGAGCTGTGTTATGATACCAAACAAAACATTGACGTGGCTTCTGGTTCATGGGGACTTTAACCACATTCCTCATACTGTTAGTTTGCTATGAGTGAATGATGTGCAAAAAATAAAGCCCCACTCCCTACTCAATATTTGCTTTCATTTGAAAGCACATCAACATACTGTAATAAAAGTCTCAGCAACTCCTAATTCACATTGACTTTTTCAGAAACAAATAGTTTTTTAAATAAATATTCACTGAAAGAACCGGTAAGGAGCCCAAATCAGTTCTTAGGGTGTATTCACACTAGGTACAGTTGCCTTGAACCATGCCAAAGTGTGATTGTCCCTCTTCCCTTCTCCCCCGACAGCCTGTACTCTTTTTTCAGCCTGCATTTTGCCTTTCGAACCTGAGCCCGCTTCCGTCATCGATTATGCGACTGTTCAACTTAACAGGAAGAGAAGTGCTCTCGCTCAGTACAGTGGACATTGCTAAAGTTATATCGTTTTAGTCGTTTGGGATGCAGTGACACAGATTCAAATATATTGCTGAACAGATACACAACTTTTGAAACACATAAATTATCATAAAAGTCCTCATGCTGCAGGTATTAGGAGGTTTGCTGAAGGTGCAGCTGACGTGTAGTGAGGGTTTTGTATCTATCTATGACACTTTGCGTTCATTAAAGTAAGAAGGATTAATAAATCCATATGAAACAGTTCCTTAAAAGTGACGTCGGGTCTTCAGTTTTACGCTCAGACACACTTTGCACTCATACTACAAGTGTACCATGCCAAAACCCAACCGAACCATGCTTTGGCACTCTGAACCGCGCCTGAGCCCGATTCAGAGCACTCACACTTGTCAAACAAACCAGAAAATGCACCTGGGCACAGTTTGAATAGCATAGCACAGTCACTGCAAAAACTGAATCCCCAAAAGTTCATCTGCGAACCAATCCATGAGAAATGCATTGAAAAAGTAGCCCCTGAACTAAAACAAATAACTTGTTTTGTAATTCTTGGCCCCATGAAGAACATTTGTGTCTCGCTCACCATGACATTATCAGGTTTGAGGTCTTGATGGACGATGTCTTTACTGTGCAGATGAAGCAAACCTTCACACATACCAGTGATGATTGTAGCTCTCACAGCCGGGGTCAACTGAAAGAGACACACACACACACACACACACACACGCACAAAATTGCTCACTTTGGTTCATTTTGTCCATTAATACATGCTTTTTTATTTAGATGTTGCCGGCTGCTGAAAGCACTTGTGAATCACAAAATATGGAAACTGTTAATTAACAGATATTGTTTAGTGTGTGTTTGTTCATCCTTGCCTTTACTGTACACTCCTCTAAACATGTAAGGTGTTTACATGGACATGACAATAACAGCATTTTCAAAAACGTCCACTCATTTTTAAATTTATGCATTTTCAGTCCCAAAAATGCATGATATTGCTAAGCGGAACATACAAAACGCAGGAAAAGTGTCCCGTTTTTTGGCTGAAAATGTTCAAAAATTCAGTTTGATTGAAATTCAGGGTCCATCAAGACCCACAGGTGAGTAAAGGATGACAGAATTTCCATTGTTCAGGAGTAGGGGTATCAAAAGTATCCTGTTCGGTACCAATCTGTACTACCAAACTCAATACTTTTGATAGCCCTATTCAGCAGTTTCTGTCATGTTTACCTGTATTTTAGAAAGCTGTACTTTGAAGATGGTCGTCTCAAGATCTTCCCCAAAGATGAACTCCAAAGGAATGTTCCACTTGGAGTCTTTCAGCCAAGGATCGCCGAGAAGCTTCACTATGTTTGGATGCCGAGCATTACTGGTGTGAAGAAAAAAAACGTTTTTATGTTTTTCATGGTTTTAATTTTAAGCTCAGCAGTTAGATAAGAAAACTATTAGACATGTACACTTACTGATATACTCTGCATTCTCTCTCCAGCTGTTGTTTGTTGATGAGGCCCAGAGGAACTCTCTTGAGAGCAGCCCATGTGTCTCCATATTTCTCCTTGTATATTTTCCCAAAGCAGCCTCCAGCGAGTGTTTTTGTGGAGTACGCCATCTATTGAGGAGTTTACAGCAGAATGACAAACTGTACATCCTACTAACAAACAATCCTACTAATGAAAACATGTTTTCTTATCTTTCTTTCTATCTATCTATCTATCTATCTATCTATCTATCTATCTATCTATCTATCTATCTATCTATCTATCTATCTATCTATCTATCTGTCTGTCTGTCTGTCTGTCTGTCTGTCTGTCTGTCTGTCTGTCTGTCTGTCTGTCTGTCTGTCTGTCTTTCCGTCCGTCCATCCAACCCATCCATCTAAATATCATATCCATCCATCCATCCATTCATCTATCCATCCATCTAAATATTGTATCCATCCATCCATCCATCCATCCATCCATCTAAATATTGTATCCATCAATCATCCATCCATCCATTTATCCATCCATCCATCCATCCATCCATCCATCCATCCATCTAAATATTGTATCCATCAATCATCCATCCATCAATCATCTATACATATTTCAATCTATCCATACATATATCCATCTATCATCCATCCATCTATACATATATCCATCTATCCATACATATATCCATCTATCAACCATCCATCCATCCATCCATTCATCCATCCATCCATCCATCCATCCATCTATCCGTCCATCTAAATATTGTATCCATTCATCCATCCATCCATCAATCATCCATCCATCCATCCATACATCCATCCATCCATCCATCCATCCATCAATACATTTGTCCATCCATCCATCCATCCATCCATCCATCCATCCATCCATCCATCAATACATTTGTCCATCCATCCATCTATCTATCCATCCATCTAAATATTGTATCCATTCATCCATCCATCCATCCATCCATGAATCATCCATCCATCCATCCATCCATCAATACATATGTCCATCCATCCATCCAACCATCCATCCATCTATCCATCTGTCCATCTAAATATTGTATCCATCCATCCATCCATCCATCCATCTAAATATTGTATATATCCATCCATAGATATATCCATCCATTCATCCATCCATCCATCCATCCATCCATACAGCCATCCA
Organism: Danio aesculapii; assembly: GCF_903798145.1. Taxonomy (NCBI): domain Eukaryota; kingdom Metazoa; phylum Chordata; class Actinopteri; order Cypriniformes; family Danionidae; genus Danio; species Danio aesculapii. The sequence continues at coordinate 9,783,331 of NC_079450.1, read as the reverse complement.
TACATATATCCATGTATCCATACATATTTCCATCCATCTATCCATTCATCCATCCGTCTATCCATCAATCTAAATATTGTATCCATCCATCCATCCATCCATCCATGAATCATCCATCCATCCATCCATCAATACATATGTCCATCTATCCATCCATCCATCCATCTATCCATCTGTCCATCTAAATATTGTATCCATCCATCCATCCATCCATCCATCTAAATATTGTATATATCCATCCATAGATATAGCCATCCATTCATCCATCCATCCATCCATCCATCCATACAGCCATCCATACATATATCCATGTATCCATACATATTTCCATCCATCTATCCATTCATCCATCCGTCTATCCATCAATCTAAATATTGTATCCATCCATCCATCCATCCATCCATCCATCCATCCATGAATCATCCATCCATCCATCCATCCATCTATCCTTCCAAATATTGTATCCATCCATCCATCCGTCCATATAAATATTGTATCAATCCATGCATCAATGTAAATATTGTATCCATTCATCCATCCATCTAAATATCATATCCATCCATTCATCCATCCATCCATGCATCTAAATATTGTATCCATCCATCCATAGATATATCCATCCATCCAATCATCCATACAGCCGTCCATACATATATCCATGTATCCATACATATTTCCATCCATCCAATTTTCACTTGATAGTGAGGGTTCAAAGTGCATAATAACTATTAGCATAGTATCATCACAGCCTGATTTTTGTCCCTTAGGTTACATTTTAAACAGACACAGATACAGATTTTAAACCTGCTTTATGTCGGCCTATTATACACTGAAAAAAAGAGATTCATTGGGCTTACTAAATTGTTTAAGGTAAGTGGTTGCAACTTGCAAACAATTTATATGGGCTGAATTTAAACAAGCTAATTAAAATTAATAATGTTTAGCTTAATTTGTTTGTTTAAATTCAGCCTATATAAATAGTTTGCAACCACTTACCTAAAAAAAAAGTAAATCCAATTAATCTTTTTTTTCAGTGAGTGTGGAAGCGTTAAAAGTGTCTGAGAAGGTACAAATCATTACACACAACAACCAAGAGACAGTTTAGACTGACGTCATGGATAAGAAGATGAAGGATGCCTGAAGTATGTATGATGACTGAAATCACCAAATGGCCTTTATAACTAAATGCAGTACAGAAAAGTAAGTTTTCAAACACATGTAATCGCATTGTTTCTATCAGTACTTGGTTTGTGGTGCCATCTGTTGGACACTTCGCTTGTTAGTCAGGGTTCAAAGTGCATAATAAGTGCATAATAAACATTAGCATATCAGCATATAAATTGTTTGCAATCACTCACCTTAAAACAAGTAGTAAATCCAATGAATAATTGTTTTATATAAATGCACTACAGAATATTACGTTTTCAAACACATGTAATCGCATGTATTCTATCAATGCTTGGTTTGTGGCACCATCTGTTGGACACTTAATCAGTTTTGTTAGTCAGGGTTCAAAGTCTTAGGTTACAGAGATTTTAAACCTGCTTTATGTTAGCTTATTTTAGGTGTATATATTAATAACATGTGTTCGCAAATTAAATTAACCACACATTTTTTTAAATTTATAGTCCATGACTGGCAAATACTGTAATTTAGATTAAGAAACAAAGCTAAGGACACTGATGTAAGTTAATTCTTTTTTTAATTTGCAGGATATAAGGTGGAATAACTTTCACAGCGTAATACTCACTACTGTATTTAGTGTAGTATTTAGAACAGATTCGTTTTCTCTTGCACTATGTATTTTTCCAAGTAATGGTACTTTCTACTTAGTAAGATTTTTCAGTACTCTTTCCACCCCTTGCTACTAAAATGGGTCACCATCAGGTGTGTTTACAGGAAATCCCCAGCTCATGTTAACACATTATCATATTTCGAAAGCCATAAAAGCCTACAGTGTTTTTTTAAATGCTACCAGATATTTAGATCATAAAGATGAATGCTAACCTTCATACACGTTGTAGAAAAACTTGATTTTACAGCTAAAACACTCATTAGCACAAATCTGTTGACACATATTTTTGCTGGAACGCCTCTAGGCAAAAAAACCTGCTTAAGTTAAACCTGCATGTACTTGCTAATAGGAAAATGCAGTCAAGCTGGATCTGGATTATAATCACTCTCATACACATGAATAAAGTTAAATCATTTACTTATGGATGAATTTTTGGTGGCGCAAATCTCACTCACAACCACCTAGGCACAAAGCATGTTTCTGCAAAGTGTTACGATTTCCCCATAATCATAAACCCCTTATGACAATTGCATACAAAGTAAGTGGTTCTTAAGCCTCACATAAACCACAAGAAACTCTAATGACAACCACGTCAGCGTTATCAGAATTATATTACCATCACTGTCCTCCATAGCACAACAAAATAAGTGGAGTTTGGTTCACTAGTTACTATGTTTTCTTACCTGTTTTCGTAGGTTGTGATCCTGATGGCAGCAGATGTGCTCAAATAAAGCTGGAAGAGAAGTTTTCCTGCTAATTACCTTCCTTGTTTCACCACACCCTCATATTTCAACACTGAAAGGACAGCTGGAGATGCACAGCCAGTCAGAAAAGGTATTAAAGTAGTTGACATGACAAACATTGGCAGCTTTCTGAAGAAATGTTACATAAATGTGATGAATATGGGTGTGTGTTAAGAGAAATTCACGGTTTCCTCTTTATGACGAGATACTATATTTAGCAAAGACATTTTTAAATTCAAAGGAAAAAGGTGACTGTATTTCTCCTGTAATTCCTCATTTCTTTGTTCGTGCACAAGGGATTTCTGTAAACTTGTTACAATTGTTTTTTTTTTATGGTTAAACTAAACGTTGCATCATCTTGGAAGAAGAAGCAAGACTGACATGTCAGAACAAGACGATGTTATGCAAGAGCAGAGTATACTCAGAGATCATCTCCAAACTGTAACAGTAGGAATATTAATGCTGTTTTTTTTCAACCCAGGCTAATTCTGAAAACGCACCCCTGCATACATTTCTGGAGAGTGCCAAATACGTCCAACGAGGTACTTTTTTTTTGTTGCAGTTTTTGTTTTCGCAAATCCATCAGAGGACACTGTGTATGCTTTTTGAGATCTCGAATTTCTCTCGCAAATGCCATTTGTGCCTGCTGTTCTTGCATAAATCCACCAGATGCCGCTGTCGACTGACTGACCGACTGACTGATTGACTGACCGACCCACCTCCTTCCCTAAACCTAAACAATAGTGTTTAAAAAAGCACCAATTGACCCGCCCACCAACTTCCCTAAACCCAGTCAATAGGGTTTTTAAATGTACCAATTGACCCACCCTCCCACTTCCCTAATCCCAACTGACTCTTTTAAAATGTACAGATTGACCCGCCCTCCCACTTCCCTAAACCCAATCAACAGTGTTTTTAAATTCACAGATTGACCCGCCCTCCCACTTGCCTAAACCCAACCAATAGTGGTTTTAAATGCACTGATTGACCCACCCTCCCACTTCCCTAAACCCAATCAATAGTGTTTTTAAATACACCAATTGACCCATCCTCCCACTTAGCTAAACCCATCTAATAATGCTTTTAAATTAACCGATTGACCCGCCCACCTCCTTCCCTTAAACCAGGGATGTCCAAGCTTGGTCCTGGTGGGCCAGTGTGCTGAAAAGTTTAGCTCCAACTTACTTCAACACACCTGCCAGAAAGTTTCTAGTAAGCTTGATAAGCTGGTTCAAGTGTGTTTGATTAGTGTTAGAGTTAAACTCTAAGCTAAACTCTCCAGGACACCGGCGCTCCAGGACTGAGTTTGGGCACCCCTGCCTAAACCCATCTAATAGTGTTTTTAAATGCATCGATTGACCCGCCTACCTCCTTCCCTAAACCACACCTATAGTGTTTTAAAAAGCACTAATTGACCCGCCCACACACTTGCCTAAACCCAACTGACTGTAAATTAAAAAGAACAGATTGACCCGCCCACCCACTTCCCTAAACTTAACCAACAGTGTTTTTAAGTGCACCGATTGACCCGCCCACCCACTTCCCTAAACCCAACCGACAGTGTTTTTAAAAGCAATCCAGAAAAAGAAAAGCCACGTTTTACCATGTTGTAAGATGTTACCACATTCTCACCATGTTATTTGCTTGTTTATTTTATTTTTTGGATTTTGTTTTACCTGCTTTCGGGATCCGTTCTTTGTCAAACTTGAACCTTGTCATCAAGGTCCACTCCTCTCTGCATCTCAAGTTCGCCGACGTACGCTACGAGCCACTGAACAAACTGGTAACAGGAGAAAAGCCGACCACATAAAGGAAAGCGGTCAGCTGCTGTCGTAAAAAGGAACGGCGTCATACCGTCCTGTAGCATTCATTTTAAAGAGGAAATGCAGCCATGCATACTTCTAGCTACATAATTCACGATCTCCAGAAATGTATATAGGGGTACGTTTTCAGAATGAGCCTGTGTTGGTTTTTTCCATTTATTAATGCTTTTGAATTGCTAATGGGATCGTGGTATCTCTTCTGACATCTTTTAATGTTTAAATTAAATGAAAAAGTTTTGAAAAAGTGACTTGTGGTTAAGTAAACTGCAGCTCAAAAACTTGGTATTACACTACCAGTACTTTTTCTGTGATTTTACAGACTTAATTCTCTGTATATTATTTCTTATACAAAATATGATTTCAAATGACAATAATGGCAATAAATGTCACTTTGTTGAATTGTAAACATCAAAAGTCAACACAGCCGAGATCAAGGTCACTTAATGCAAAACAGCCATAAATAAATGGAAAAAAAACTGTAAATCATGAAATGTATTAATGAATGTTTTTGTTGTAATTGTAATTGACTGATTTTGTTCAGTTAGTTTATATAGATGGACATGAGTGTTGGACATATATAGAGATGCACATAGTATTAACGTCACCTTAGAATTATAAGGTTCTATCTGACATTTTTGTCAAAATTGAGATATTGACTTATTCTTATTAAATGACAACTCATTTACATTATGGGATGTTTTTTATAAGTTGTTTACATTTTAAGACTTTATTTAAAAAACAAATGTTACACACATACTGTTTGCTTTATGAATGCAAAAACTTTGAAGCTCAATAGGCTTGGGTTGTATCCAAATTTTGATACCGTCAAACCTCCCTATTTTACCTCGGTATCCGGTATTACCGTGCATAATAAAAAAATGATGATGTAAGGCTCAGACAGCATCACCAAACTGTTGGCTTGTGCCTAAACCATTCAGAAACTGAATACCGTATATGCGACCTTAGGTTCGCGGTCACTAGTTTGTCTAGTTCGTATTAGAGATCTGCGCAGGATGCTCTCTCTCATTCACACACATACACACTCATACACACACATAGACAGCACCAAGCATCACTCTCTCTCTCTCTTATTTACACACATACACACACACACACACACACACACACACACACACACACACACACACACACACAGACAGCAGTGCTGTCTATGTGTGTGTGTATATGTGTGTGAATGAAAGAGAGAGCGTAATGCTGTGTGTAGTTGTTTGGTGCGACACACAGCACCACCCTCTCTCTCATTCACACACACACACACACACACACACACACACACACACACACACACACACACACACAAATAGCAACCACGCCACGTGGAAGTGCGCGTGCTCGGGTTTGTTAGACCTATTGTTAGACCGCATGCTCCCTTTCAAATTACACCACAGTTACCGACCGCTCCTGCGCTTTATTCGGAAATTTATTCCCTCACCGCAGGAAATTTGGTCGGGTACCGCGGCTCTCGTGGTACAGCAGCGGGAATGCAGACCTCTAGTTCGTATTTACCACGTCTCCCTTCTCGTTTGGTCGAAACCCAAAATACTGCCAAACTGCAGAGGTTGTGCTCTACTCCACACTGTCCCGTGACGACAATCAAGCATGCACATTTTTAGGCATTAAATAAATAATATTTAATACTTGTCTCCTATATAAGTGCATTGTTTTTTATTGTTTTTATCTATTATTTTTAGATACCACGGTATACCATATTATCGCCTGATCTCATGAGAAAACGTAAGTATTTTAAGTTTTGTCAGTTTAGTGGCTACGTCGTAGTACGTAGTTCAGTTGTACAAAAATTAACGATTTTAAAAAGGAGGCGTGGCACCCAACCCCACCCCTAAACCCAACCATCATTGGGTGATGAGCAAATCGTACTGTATTGTCGAATTAGATCGTATGAATTGATACGAATTAGCCACTAAATCAAAAAGTTACGAATTGCCGTGAGATTGTGTTGGTATCACCGCCCAAGCCTAAAGCTCAATATCTGAAAATCATTCAGAACGCAGATAGAACCTTATAATTCCAAGGTGACGGTATGGTTTTATTAGTTTTTCTCAGTCGTTTTGGTGGGTTTCTCATCATAAAAATATCATAAAACCACTTTCTTATTGTTTTAAACAAGTATTTGCTTTTGTGCATTCTTGCAATTAAATATGTACGAAATTGAATTTGTATGCTGTTTCCTCAGATGCTAATGTCATGTTGCTCAATTTCAGTATCAATGTATCATTAATTCATTCATTTTCCTTCGACTTAGTTCCTTTATTTATCAGGGATCGGAACAGCGAAAGGAACCGCCAACTTATCCAGCATATGTGTTACACAGTGAATGCCCTTCCAGCTGCAACCCAGCACAGGGAAACACCGATACACTCTCACATTCACTACGGCCAATTTAGTTTTTTCAATTCCCCTATAGCTTATATGTTTGGACTGTAGGGGAAATTCATGCCAACACAGGGAGAACATGCAAACTCCAACAGAAATGCCAGAAATGCCAACTGGCCCAGGCGAGACTCGAACCAGCGACCTTGCTGTGAGGCAACAGTGCTAACCACTGAGGCATCGTGTCATCCGTATTATGATTTTTTTTACAATTTTTCTCAGTCACTTGGTGGGTTTCTCATTGATATTTTGAACAAGTGTTTGCTTTTGTATTCATGCAATTGAAAATGTACGTTTCCTAGATTATCAGTTGCTAATCTCATTTACGTTCAGTATCTATATATCAAAATATAGTTGTTATATTAACACAACCTCGTATTTCTCACCATACGTTGTTTGTTAGGACTACTGAGCTAATATGACTACTGTTATGAGCTTTTTAGATATGTCAGATATTGGTGCTTTTATTGGACTGTTTACTCTTTGATACCTTTTTTGGCTATTGAAATGCAGGTCAAAAGTTTTAACATCAGTTAAAATTGGGGCTCTACTCAGAAACAAGCCATGATTTAAAAGTACTGGACTAGAATACCACTTAAAGTCTGTGTGAATTGGAAGCTGCTGAGACTTTTATTTGAGTAAGTTGATATACTTCCAACTGAAACTGACTGTTAAATAGGGGGCGGGGCTTTCTATTTGCGCATCATCCACTTATAGCAAACTAGCAAAGAGGTAAGAGAGGGTATTAATATGCGGTTGCTATGAAAGCTTTCAGATGAATGTCAACAGAAGGACCACCACTCAAAACACAGAAGTGAATGTTCAGATTTTTTTGAAGATACTTTTTAGAATCTTTTTTTTCAGTGGATTAATTTGCAGATTTATTTATTCACCTCATGGGTGTTTCCCAGTACTGAGTTCTGCCTGGAAGAGCATCCACTGTGTCAAACATATGCTGGATAAGTTGTCGGTTCATTCAGCTGTGGTGACCTTTTATGAATCAGAGGCTATGCTGAAGGAAAGTGAATGAATGACCTAACAAAATAAACATTGTAAATTTAGATTTCAACTGGAGTTTAAGTAAAAGTAAAGGTATGAAAACATACTCAAAATGTGTACATTACTGGAGGAAACTAAAGTAATGTGGAAAAGGTTATTGTATAGTTCTCTGTGTAACAGTCAAAACACCTGCTCATCGGTTTGGTCATTGAATGCATTGAAATGGTTAATCACATTAATTATTTTTTTCAAAGCATGATCATCTCAGTAATGTGAATTTTCTATGAAATGTGCTGGTGAATCTTGACACACTAAAGTATTAAAGAGAATGTTGATCAACCAGTGATAAACCAGTTTGGGTGTAGATGAGAGTCAGTGGCAAAACATACTGAGGTTTGCTGTGTTTGCTTTACAGTAATTGAGTGTTTTGCCTTATTGTGGCCATTTTTCTTCTTCTTTTCCAAAATCACAATGACACATGTGTTTTTCCCTATGTAAAGTGTGCCTGTGTATCATATCCAGTCTCGTTCAATCAATATCTTACATACAGTAATGTGTAAATGTAAAATTTGAAATGCAAACATGGCATGCAATACCTAAGTAGCCTTCTGCTTTACACTAGCATAGTAAATGGTGCAAACTGATGCCAGAGTTTTCACAAAGTTCACTGTTGTATTGATAAAATGACTAAGCATCGTGAAAAATGATGACTTTTAATTTGGGTGGTACTGATCTCTGATTATATATATATATATATATATATATATATATATATAGGACATAATCGGACATCAGTACCTGACTTAAACCTTTTCAAACCCTGTGTCCATTTCAATGGACATGTCATGTCATGTCTTTTTTTTTTTTTTGGATATTGGACTTTTGTCATCCAATTAAACAGCAGCAAGGCTCTGCCTGTTTTAATTTAAGATATTTACAATATGCCATAGAAGTAAAGCAGCCTTTTTATTGGTTTTATTCACATTTATTGATAGGTTGGACAGTATTTCATATATTGTATATAAAAAAGAAGAGAGCTGCATTAGCTAAATGAATAAAAATCAATTGTAGAACTGCAAGCTTTTAATCAGGTTTTTTTTATTTTTATATTTGTTGAATGTTGACGTTAAATATATCTCTCCAGTATGCTTGAAACAAGTTTTAAACTCATATCCATTGACATGGATAAAAAAAAAATTATTGACATTTTTATTTGGTCTCATTTATGAAAGCCTTAAGAATGAGGAATATGCACTTCAACATTTTTCTGAAACTTGGAACATAATAATAATAATAATGTTACTTTTATTCAACCAGCATTTAAGACAGAAATGACACTGGTTTCTCCCAAAAGACAATACGATGTACAAAAGGCATTGTGAAAAAAAGTATATATTCCTCAGCTTTTATTTATTGGAATTTTATTTATATATATATATATATATATATATATATATATATATATATATATATATATATATATATATATATATATATATATATATATATATATATATATATGTATATTCATATATACTGCTGGGCCGATAAACAATATTATATCAAATAAAAATTTATTCCAGTAATGATAAGCTCTGGAGTTTTTTTTTACTCTATATTAATTTAAGAGCCAATCACACAGCAGAAATGTGCCACAATGGGAATCTAGAAGTGTGTTGATATTAGAAATGCACCAAATTATTTGTCACTAAAAATAACTGGCCACCGAAAATAGGTTATGCTGTTTATCATTATCATTATTGTTTAATATGGAAACAAATTAATCGAGATTGCATTTTTGCCATATAGCCCAGTCCTAATATATATATATATATATATATATATATATATATATATATATATATATATATATATATATATATATATATATATATATATATATATATTTATTTATTTATTTATTTAATCTCTCTATATATATTTTCTTTAATCTCAATAACTGAAATAAAACAAATCAACAATATTGAAAAGTATAATGGTTCTTCATTTTTTTTTGCTTAATAAACTGTTAAAAATAAACACGTTTTCCTAAGATGTTTTATTTTTTTCAAACTTTCCTATCTTCATGTGTCCTTAATATCTCTTTTAATCCTGATTGTATTTTGTGAAATCCTGTTAAAATTAAGCCAGTTCCCTGATGACATCTTCCTACAGGAAGTGACTCATCTTTCGAGGGAAAACCCCACCAGCACAAACAAAAGTGAGTAACTTATTTGTAATGGGTTTGATGAGTTCTGTGGTATTTTTTCCCTTGTTGGTTGAGTAACTTAGTCTCATATCAAATATACACCATAAAACGCAAAAAAAAAATAAACTTTCTTTATGCTGACTCAGTTATTTACACCCGACATTATTTAAGCATAACCGTGAATTACACGTTTTATGGGTTTCAGTCTGTCGTTTTGCACAGATGATGTTTGAATTATTTTCGTATAAATCCTAGACATTGTATATTATTATTTAGCTTAAGGTTGTTGTTGATGACGATGATGATGAGAGGCTACAAGACAAGTTGATCAAGTAAAAACATGTCCTATCGTGTCCGTCCTGTCGTATGTTTTGAAACCAGCAGATGGCAATGTTGTAGCGTAGCGTTAGTAAAAATCGGTTTCCTGGTCTGAAGCTCGTTTTAATTCAAAGTGGTGTCATACGATTAGCTTGAGCTAGTGGATTTGATATTAATGATTGTACTTGTCTCTGTGTTCTCTTATGGGGTTTTAAATAATCTCTAGTAAACTATTAAAAGCCAATCTCTCCTTTAAAACGTATTACTCGTTCGTCTTTCTAATGTATTATCTTCTCTGTTTGATTGTCTTTAATTTTGTAGTCGCAGTTTCTATGAAATTTGGTGTGTAGAAATAAACAAGCAAACAATAAGATAAGATAGCAAAACAAGTGAAGATAAGAGTGAAGTAAAGCATAAAACAAATTACGGCTTTTTAATCAAGATCATATACAGTTGAAGTCAGAATTATTAGCCCCCCTCTTTATTTTTTCCCCAATTTCTGTTTAATGGAGAGAAGATTTGCTCAGCACATTTCTAAACATAATAGTTTTAATAACTCATTTCTAATAACCGATTTATTTTATCTTTGCCATGATGACAGTAAATAATATTTTACTAGATATTTTTCAAGACACTTCTATACAGGTTAAAGTGACATTTAAAGGCTTAACTAGGTTAATTAGGTTAACTAGACAGGTTTGGGTGATTAGGCAAGTTATTGTGTAATGATGGTTTGTTCTGTAGAATATCAAAAAATATAGCTTAAAGGGGCTAATAGTATTGACCTTAAAATGGCTTAAAAAAATTAAAACTGCTTTTATTCTAGCTGAAATAAAACAACTAAGACTTTCTCCAGAAGAAAAAATATTATCAGACATACTGTGAAAATTTCCTTGCTCTGTTAAACATCATTTAATATAAATGATGTTTAAATATTTAAAAAAGAATAAACAATTCAAAGGGGGCTAATAATTCTGACTTCAACTGTACAAATTATTAATGGTAGGAAAATAATAGGCTTTTATGCAGTGGCAGGATTTTAGTTTTATTTTTGCAGGTTTAACAGGCTCACTTTTTAGCACACACTTTCAGCTTGTTTGGGTGTAAAGTTGCTGTTTGAGCATGAAAAGCATCTGCAAAGTCACTCCAGCGGGAGTTATCCTGTCAGTTTCTGACCAAACACCTCCGCTGTAGACCTGAGTTTTCTTCCACAAATGTGCAATCCAAATAATAACTGAAAATAATTAAATTTAAAAAAGGCAGCAAAAATTCTGTAGACAATGGGTTTTGTTATGAGAACCATTACATATGTTAAAATGTGTATTTAATTTGATTTGCTTTTATTTATGTTTACTTTTATCATAATTTTACGTCATATGTCTTGTATATTATTTTAAAAGTCATTTATTTATTGGAGCGTCACAGTGGCACAGTGCGTAGCAGGATCGTTTCACAGCAAGAAGGTCGCTAGTTATTGACCCCGGCTGGGTCAGTTGGCATTTCTGTGTGGTGTTTGCATGTTCTCCCCATGTTTGTGTGGGTTTTCCTCCAGGTGCTTCGGTTTCCCTCACAGTCCAAACACACGTGCTATAGGTGATTAAAGATGCTAAATTGGCCATAGTGTATGTGTGTGAAAAAGTGTGTATGGGTATTTCCCAGTGTTGGGTTGCAGTTGGAAGTGCATCCGCTGCTTAAAAATATGCTGGATAAGTTGGCAGTTCATTCCTCTGTGGCAACCCCTGATGAATAAAGGGACTCAGCTGAAAAGAAAATTATTGAACCAATAAATGAATGAATTTATTTAGATGTTCCCCAAACTTTGGCAAATTAATTAAATTCATACAACATTGTATCAATTGAGAAAATTGTTAAAATTGATTTTAAAACATATTTAATTTATAACTAATTTTAATAACTTTTTAAAAATGTAATTTTAAAGTCAGCATGAAATAAAACAAATTACATTATTTATTTTGCTAGCATGCATTGTTAATCTCAAGGTGAACATTTAATCTATATAAGTTAGTCCACTAAAACTGTATTGGTAATCTTTAATCAAAATCTGACAATTTCTGGGCAGTGCTTCTCTGATTGGGCAAAATATGCTTAGCCACACCCTTCCAACCGAGTTGAAGAAAGGTGGAGCATAAAAATAAAACCCCGCCTCTAACTGAATAAAAGTCCATGTGAACTGGAAGTTACTGCAGAAGAGTAAGGGCCTACTCACACTATGCCCAGGCCCGTTTCCCGGATCGTTTGAAAAGTGTGAGTGCTCTAAATCAGGCTCAGGCACGGTTCACTTGGGCTTTGGCGCGGTACGCTTGTGTGTAAGTGCAAAACGTGCCTGAGCCCGAAACTGAAAGCAAGATGTGACTTTTAAGGAACCGTTTTATAATTAACCATTCTTTCTGTTCAATGAACGCAAACTTTCGTAGATTATTAAAGACGCAAACCCCTCACTGCACGTAAGCTGCGCACCTTCAGCAAACCTCCTAACTCCTGCAGCACGAGGACTTTATGATTGTTAATGAGCGTCAAAAATGGCTGATCTGTTCGGCGAAATATTTGACCACGTGTCGCTGCATATCAAACCACCAAAACAATATAACTAAAGAAATGTCCACTGTGCTGAGCGAGAGCGCTTCTGAACAGCGCATCATCGACGACGTAAGCGTGCCCAGGCCTGAATGTAATGTGAGTGCAGGCCGTCAGGGGAGACGGGAGGGAGGACAAGCGTGCTTTGGCCCGGTTGAAGGCAACTGTTCATAGTGTGAGTACGCCCTAAATGCCGTTTAATGTGTTATTAATAAAACAGCAATTTGAATTTGCAATTTAAAAGCATAAATAAAGGGAAAATACATGTGGATCATGAGCTACATACAATTAATCACAAAATTATTATTAACCTGTGGCTAATACTGACTTAAACATACTTTTATTCAACCAGCTGTTTTTTTTCTTGACCGGAAATGACTTCTCCCAGGCTTCTCCCAAAAGATAATAAGATGTACAAGAGGCATCACTGTGAAAATTAATTATTTCTCAGCTTTTATTTATATTTGAACAAAAACTTGAGGTCAGAATTTGCCAGGGCTGTGAATAATTGAATAATTGGCATGACTGTATAATTAACATATATTTGTCATTCATGAAGTATACGTTTCTACACGTTACCATGTTTCATAATAAACATGAGAAAAAAAATCCGATTGAATTATGGTCCGTCCAGTCTGATCTCCAAAATAACGCTTTAATTTATCAGATTGCTGTGTGGTTTGATGCTGGTGAGGCACATTGAGTTGGCAGCCGTGGAAAACAGCGACTGCTTGTAGGTCAGACTGTTGGAAACACACACTGTGACTGCGAGCCCCCAGAATCCCCGTTGTTGGTGGTGCAGTAGATGAATTGCATGCGTGTTGTCCAACATGAGCTCAATGGTGCTCAGCAGATGACAGGAGAAGTCCTCAGTCAGATCCGTAAAGCTGGGTGATCATTATGTGAATCTTAAAGGATTAGTTTCCCAATAATGTACTCACCCCCCTAGTCATACAAGATGTTTATTTCATAAATTGAAAAAACAATTAAAGCAACACTCCACTTATTTTGTAAAAAGGCTTGTTTTAAAAGTGCCCAAGAGTTAAACTGTTGAGTTTCACCATTTTTGAATCCATTCAGCCGATCTCTGGGTCTGACGAGAGCACTTTTAGCTTAGCTTAGCATAGATCATTGAATCGGATTAGACCATTAGCATCTCGCTCAAAAATGACCAGAGTTTAGATACTTTTGGGTAACACTTTGCAATAACAGTACACGATTAATGATGTTTTAATATGCAAACTAAACATTACTTTATTATGGACTAATGATGAGCTAATGCATAAGCTAATCATGAACTAACTTTGCGTGGGTTTCCTCTGGGTGCTCCGGATTCCCACACAGTCCAAAGACATGCGGTACAGGTGAATTGATGAACTAAATTGACCGTAATGAATGAGTGTGTATGTGTGTGAATGAGTGTGTATGGGCGTTTTCCAGTACTGGGTTGCCATTGGAAAGGCAACCGCTGTGTAAAAACACATATGCTGGAATAGTTGGCGGTTCATTCCACAGTGGTGAACTCTGAAATAGAGAATAGCCAAAGGAAATTAAACGATCAATTTCTTTTTTTTTTTTAATTTTGGAGTGAGATGCTAATGGTCTAATCTGATTCAATGATCTATGCTAAGCTATGCTAAAAGTGCTGCTGCCAGACCCAGAGATTTGCTGAATGGATTAAAAAAATGTAAAACTCAAATATTTAACTCCAAGGGAGTTGTACAATGAGCATATTTCCCCAAAATAGAGTATTCCTTAAGAATAAGATGCAAGATTTTTCATCATATAGGGGATTGGAAGTACTCCTGGCACTAGGTCAGGGATTACACCAGAATGAAAGTATAGTTCTCAGCCATATCAACATAAAAAATTGCAATTTTTCATTTTTTGTTGTTCTTAGTCAAGAGTCACGCTTTAAAAAATAAATTGATCAAAACTGTTATTTTTTTGAGCTGGATGCTAATGGTCTAATCTGATTCAATGATATATGCTAGGCTAAGCTAAAAGTGCTTCTGACAGACCCAGAGATTTGCTGAAGCTCAAATATTTAATTCTAGGGGAGTTGTAAAATTAGCCTATTTAAAAAAAATAAAAATAGGGTGTACCTTAAGAATAAGATGCAAGATTTTTCATAATATATTGGATTGGAAGTACTCCTGACACTAGGTCTGGGATTACCCCAGAATGAAAGTATAGTTCTCAGCCATATCAACATAAATAAATAGCAATTTTTCATTTTTTGTTTTTAGTCAGGAGTCACACTTTAAAAAATAAATTGATCAAAACTGTTATTTTTTAGCTAGATGCTAATGGTATGATCTGATTGAATGATCTATGCTTAGCTATGCTAAAAGTGCTCCCGTCAGACCCAGAGATTTGCTGAATGGATTAAAAAAATGGTATAGCTCAAATATTTAACTCTAGTAGAGTTGTAAAATGAGCCTATTTCTAAAAAAAATATAGTGTTCCTTAAGAAAATATGCAATAGTGGATTGGAAGTACTCATGGCACTAGGTCACCAGAATGAAAGTATAGTTCCCAGCCATATCAACCTAAAAAAAATGTTTTAAAAAAATTTAATTTTTTGTTCTTCTTAGTCAAGCGTCACTCTTTAAAAAACAAATTGATCAAACCTGTTTTTTTTTTTGTTTTTTTTAGCTGGATGCTAATGGTCTAATCTGATTTAATTATCTATGCTAAGCTAAGCTAAAAGTGCTCAGGTCAGACCAAGAGATTGGCTAAATGGGTTCAAAAATGGTAAAACTCAAATGTTTAACTTTAAGTGACTTGTAAACGGAGTCTATTTCCAAAACAAATTGAAGAATTCCTTTAGAAAAACAGGACTTTTTGTCATATAGTAGTGGATTTTATAAGTATGTATGGCACTAGGTCAGAGATTTGAGCTTTTGTGTTTAAAAAGTATATCATTTGTATAGTTTTTTAAAAATGAAAACGACTGATCGTTTCACTCGGTAAGACTCTTATTTCTTTCTTATTTCTCATATGGGATTGTTTAGAGCCCTTCGAAGCTGCAGTTTTGAAACCCAAACCACTGAGCACCATAGACGTCCAGTATAAATCCACCTTATAAGGAATTTATTTAGTAAATGTGTTTTCCATTGTAATTTATGCATAGATGATCTTTTTATCAGATTAAAACATTTTCTGACTCAATGGACAAAATACGTTTTTAATGCTAATTTTTTATTTTATGCACATCCTAATGAATCCATTCAGCATTTTCTTATGAAATATGTTAAAATTCTAAAATAGATGAATGGAAACAGAGATATTGAACTAACTAGAACAAAACCAGCATTCTGAGGAACTGGATGTACCTTTTGAACTAAACTTGCTTCACATTTATGCTTGTTTTTCAGTTATTGCCTGCTTTCTCAGTAAAGCCGCTTGACACAATTTGCATTATATAAAGCTCTATAGAAATAGAAGTGACTTGACCTGACCAATCAGAACTACAGATGCTTTACTAAACGGTAACTGCGAAATAAGCAGTGGTAGGTTTATATTCTTTTAGTTTGCGCTCAAAAATGAAAGGAAAATGGGGACATACTTGATTATTCTGGGTTGATTGGATATTATTTCTGACACTTTCTTTCAATAGAGTACAAAATTGGGCCTGAAAATGAATTGCTTTCTTTTAATCCTTTAACAAATGTTGGAAAGCTGCTTGATTAATTTAACATTCATAAATGATTGCCCAACTCAGGAGGTCAGATTGAATATTGTATGGGTCACTTACTTTTCTGTTCATTTTTTTATGAGGTTGGTAGGTTTTGTGCATGACTTTACAGCCTCAAAAGGGTTTTCTTTTTTATATTTAATGTGTTCTAGGAATAAACTTCAAATAAATCACCTTTAAATGTAAAATAATTGTATAAAATTAGATGAAGTTGATGAAATTTCAAAAGAAGCATGTGATATGATTGGTCGTGGCTAGTCTACCATGCGTAATCAGCAATAACCCAATTGATAACCCAAAAGATTGATCCAAGTCTACAATAAGTGGACCGTTTTTATCTTCGTTTTGGAAGAATCCCCCCTTCCACCCCATCTCCTCCTTTTCCTCCTTTACCAGGGGGAGCTTTCGAGACCTACCTGATCCTTTGCTTATTGACCAGGCGGGAACTCCGGGCTCAATTATCTTTGAGCACAAGGTTCTCTTCCGGGACAGCATGCCAAGTGTGAACTCTTGAAGGGCGTCAGGTGGCGCAGTGGGTAGCACGATCGCCTCACAGCAAGGTCGCTGGTTTGAGCCTCGGCTGGGTCAGTCAGCATTTCTGTGGGGAGTTGCATGTTCCATGTGTTGGCATGGGTTTCCTCCAGGTGCTCCAGTTTCCCCCACAACTCCACAGACATGGGTAAATTGGGTAAGCTAAAATTGTTCGTAGTGTATGAGTGTGAATGAGTGTTTATGGATGTTTCCCAGTGATGGGTTGCAGCTGGAAGGGCATCCACTGCATAAAACGTGCTGGATAAGTTGGTGGTTCATTCCGCTGTGGTGACCCCAGATTAATAAAGGGACTAAGCCGAAAAGAAAATGAATAAATAAACATTTGAAACCGATTTTAAAATGACAGTTGGATCATCATATAATATGTTTCTCAATAAAACACGTACAATTTATTTTCTATGCAGTTTTTGTAGCTTACGTTTTGGGCATGTCTAAATAAAGTTTCAAATCCATGGTTTGTTTGATTTAAAAAAAAAAATATATATATACAGTATATATATATATATATATATATATATATATATATATATATATATATATATATATATATATATATATATATATATATATATATATATATATATATATATATATTAAACAAATTTCTACAAGAAAATCATAAGTCCAAGGCACTTGAAAAGTAGGTGGATTAAAAAAAGCCTTTATTGATAATATTACATAAAGACTTTTTAACGTTTTCACCTACTTTTCAAGTGCTGTTTTGGAGAGGGGTCTGGATGCCTGTTGCAAGGTGACCTGCATCCAATACTTTTAATGCGCTCACATAACGCCATCCCTAACCCTATACCTCACAGTGACATCACTAGCTTCATTGAGGGCATTGTGTTTGACAATGCATCTCTGAGATATGCAGTTTCCAAGTTTGCATTCTGATACTATTGTCTTTTAGGCTTAGTGATTCTACACTATATGATTGATCTATATCAGTGTTTCTCAACCACCAGCACTGCATGTTTTGTAAGTCTCCTTTGTCTGTCACACCCATTAAAGGTCTTTCAGTCTCTACTAATGAGCTGAAGATCTGAATTGCGTGTGTGTTTGGTTAAGGAGACCCAGAAAATGTGTAGAGCTGGTGGTCCTCCAGTAACGTGGTTGAGAAATACTGATCTATATGAATATAAATCTATATGATCTATATGAATCCCTTATCTAAAGAGTATCCACACATTAAAACCCTCTGAAGCACTTTGTTTGGTTTTGGATTTATTAAATAAATATAGTTAATACATGCATACAAATTTAAATAAGCTAAATTTATATTTCAATATTAGCATAAAACAAGTAATTATTTTGCAAATGTTTGTAAATTAAATAAATTTAAATGATTGTATGTTTAAAATTTTAGACACTGTATGTTGGACATAAATAATATAAATAAATAATATAAATATAAATTATATACAAATAGAAACAAACAAATAAATAAATATAAATAAATATATAAATATATATATAAATATAAATAAATAAATATAAATAAATAATTATAAATAAATATTGAATAAATAAAAAATAAATATAAATAAATATATAATGTATACATAAATAAAAAAAATATAAATATAAATAAATATCATAAATAAATTTAAAAATTTAATTATAATATATAAATATATGAATATAATAAATGTAATTATAATATAAATAAATGTAAATTAATATAAACATAAATATAATTATAAATGTAAATAAATAAATGTAAATAAATAAATAAATGTAAATAAATAAATATAAATAAACAATATAAATAAATAAATATAAATGAATAAATAATATAAATATAAAAAATAAATATAAATAAATATATAATGTATACATAAATAAAAAATATATAAATATAAATATCATAAATTATAATATATAATTATATAATATATAATTATATAAATATAATAAATATAATTATAATATATAAAAAAATATAAATAAATAAATGTAAAGCAATATAAACATAAAAATAATTATAAGTATGAATATATAAAAAATAAATGTAAATAAATATAAATGAATCAATAATATAAATATAAAAAATATATATGAATAAATATATAATGTATACATAAATAAAAATATATAAATATAAATAAATAACATAAATTATAATATATAATTATATAAATGTAAATAAGTATAAGTATGAATAAATAAATATTATAAATTAAAAAATAAATATGAATAAAAATAAATAAATAATATAAATAAATAATTAAATAATATAAATAAATAATTAATATGAATATAAATAAATACATATAAATGCAAATAAAATAAAAATGTTTCCCGTAATTACTTTTTCACAATTAATCTTGTCATTTATTTTTTTATAACTTATTTTTGCAGCAAATTAAATACATATTTTAATGATTTGTATTAAGTTTTCGAAATATGCATTTAATTAAATTCTAATTTCTTTATCAAATATAAATACTAACATATTTAATGTTTAATGTTTCTTATCTCTTTTGGTCTGTAATGGCCAATTTAATTTATTTATTATTATTTATCTATTCATATTTGTGAGGTTTGGAGTTTTTTATTTTATTTATTAGAGCAAATAACATTAAATAATTAAATAAAAATCTAAATTAAATTAAGTAATCCATAAAAAAATACACAAATAAATACATATTTACTAATTACAATTCAGTGGATAAATAAGTACTATGAAGATCAGACAAATATATTGATGTAACTTAATATAGGTTACATGTTTTGAAATTAATATAGACCGATATAAAACAAATTTGTTTCTTCTGCCGCATGGTGGCCCAGTCCCCCCACAGTCCAAAGACATGCACTATAAGTGAATTGAATAAACTAAATTGGCCGTAGTATGAGTGTATGTGTGTGAATGTGAGTGTGTATAGGTGTTTCCCAGGACTGGGTTGCAGCTGGCAGGCCATCCTTTGCATAAAACATATGCTGGAATAGTTGGCGGTTCATTTTGCTTTGGCAATGCCTGATAAATAAGGGACTAAGCTAAAGGAAAATGAATGAATGAATGAATAAAACTGGTTCTTTGAACAAAAAAACAACAAATATGCTTCTTCACCCAGTAAGCCCGATGTTAATATCATGTCTAACACATCTACTATACTCACAATTAATCAAAAACACATTGATTTGGTGTCTCTAATGGATAATAACGTGTACAGTATTCCTGCAAAGCTCCTCTGCTGAAACGTTCTGATATTGTACCTGAGCTTGAAGTCTCTTGAGTGACAGCCAGCGTTTGATGAATGACACACGACTGACACGCTGTCATGATCCGTCAGTGGCTGTTACCATGGCAATGATAACGAATGGCTGCTGAAATCTGCTAATGAGGTGGTTACAGTAGAGGTCAAAACACTGTTGTCTGTAATTTCATCACGTCCGCAGGATAGACAGACTAAATTCATCTCTTAAAGAATAACTGAACATGAAGGACAAATAGAGTCATTGGTATTCATTCTTCCTGCTTCTTTGTCACTTAAGTAGACGAGTCGGAACCAAACGCAGGATTGTGTGTCTTCTGTTGTTCAGCGAATCAGAGTTGACGGTCTATGAAAATGTTGTGGTAAAAGGGTCTTGAGCTGAGAAGAATTGCCTTGTTTTTTTGACATGTGACAGGCCATTGAAAACATCCTGTTAGTTTCAGAACTCAAAACTTTCTTATTGGTGTAAAAACAGCTTGTATTAAAGCCAATCTGCTAAAAGGACAGGCTTGGTGTGGATAAACCCTGCCTTCACAGAAGATGATCAATGCCCCATCTACATTACTGCCTGATTAGCTCCTCCCACTGTTTCTACATCACTGCTCTTTAGCTCTTCCCAATGTTTCAACAATACTGCCTATTTAGCTCCCCCCACTGCATTTAGCTCATCCTACTGCTTCTACATCGCTGCATATTTAGCCCCTCCCACTGCTTCTACATCACTGCTTATTTAGCCCCTCCCACTGCTTCTACATCGCTGCTTATTTAGCCCCTCCCACTGCTTCTACATCACTGCTTATTTAGCCCCTCCCACCGCTTCTACATCACTCCCTGTTTAGCTCTTCCCACTATTTCTACATCACTGCCCGTTTAGCTCCTCCCACTGCTTCTACAATATTCTGTTTTGCTCCATCCACTGCTTTTAGCTCCTCCCACTGCTTCTAGATCACTGCCATTTAGCTCCACACACTGCTTTTACATCACTGCCTCTTCAGCTCCTCTACTGCTTCTATATAACTGCTCATTTAACTCCTCTCACTGCTTCTACATCACTCCCTGTTTAGCTCCTCCCACTGCTTCTACATCACTGCCTGTTTAACTCCTCTCACTGCTTCTACATCACTCCCTGTTTAGCTCCTCCCACTGCTTCTACATCACTGCCTGTTAAACTCCTCCCACTGCTTTTACATCACTCTCTGTTTAGCCAAAGTGCATAGAATATTCTGGAAACTAAATGCCGCTAGAGTCACACGGTCATGGTCATTTTGGAATAAAAAATCCAATAGAGCAACAGCACGGATAACTAACGTTAGAATCAATTAAAATATTGAGTTAAAAGTTAGTTAAAATATTATAATATACAGTTGAAGTCAGAATTATTAGCCCCCCTGAATTATTAGCCGCCCTGTTTATTTTTTTCCTCAATTTCTGTTTGATGAAGAGCAGATTTTTTTTCAACACATTTCTAAACATAATAGTTTTAAATAGTTTTAGTTTTAAACTCATTTCTAATAACTGATTTATTTTATCTTTGTCATGATGACAGTAAATAATATTTGACTAGATATTTTTCAAGACACTTCTTTACAGCTGATTTGTGTGACATTTAAAGGCTTCACTAAGTTAATTAGGTTAACTAGACAGGTTAGGTTAATTAGGCAAGTTATTGTATAACAATGGTTTGTTCTGTAGACCATCAAAAATATATAGCTTAAAGGGGCTAAAAATATTCACCTTAAAATGTTTTTTATAAAATTAAAAACTGCTTTTATTCTAGCCGTAATAAAACAAATAAGACTTTCTCCAGAAGAAACAATATTATCAGACATACTGTGAAAATTTCCTTGCTCTGTTCAACATCATTTGGACAATATTTAAGAAAAAAAAATAAAAATTAAAAGGGGGGCTAATAATTCTAATTCTAATTTCAACACCCAGTTTGAAAAATAACATTTTAAACAGTATCTCAATAAAAACAGACAATTTCCAAAATGTTGACAAGACTAGAATTACTATATCTGGTATCTAAAATATCTTTTTCACTTAAAACATGAAAGAGTAATAAAAAACTTAATTACTATTTTATCTTTTAGCTTTACTCAAATTAGAGTGTTACAAAAATTAATATACCCCACAACAAAAACTACTTTATCTAGTAGTTTATCTAGGCCTCCATGATTTTTAATGACAGCATTACAAATCATGAATAAAAAAATGATGAATTTGTGTCAGAATTCAATCACTTTGGACAAAGTGGCTTTTTACATGAAAGTTTTATTAGTCTTTCTTTAACAGACAACACTGGGATTTTTTAAATATACTATTATAACATAATACTGCAACAAAGTACTGTCAATCTGTTATCAACAAATTTTAAAGTCATGTTAATTTAACTTAACATGTTAGTATTAATATGTATTATGCTAGTGTGTAAACTATAATATTTTATAGTAATATTACCTAAAAGTGACCGTTTCAAGAAAACAAGGATGGTTAATAAATTAAACAAGTGTGTAAAATAAACTATTAAAAGTGCCGATGATCACCAGTCTTTGATAGTAAGTGTTGTATTGTCGTCTTTCTGGATGTATCTCAGCTTTAATGCGCTTTTAAGTAACTAAATAAAAAACAAAGCAGCTGCTTGCCATCGCGACAGCAATAAGATCCAATGGACGGCAGATCGCTTTCACTCCAAAGTGGCGGAATCGCGGGGCTGATGCTGGGCGCTGCTGTTGCAATGGAACGTTCTATTGAGTGTCTCCTCTTGGTGATCCTATGCTTTTTGGTTTAGCTCCTCCCACTGCTTCTACGTCCCTACCTGTTTAGCTCCACCCACTGCATTTAGCTCCTCTGCGTTTACATCACTGCCTCTTTAGCTCCTCCCACTGCTTCTACATCACTGCCATTTTAGCTCCTCCCACTGCTTTAACTCCTTCCACTGCATCTACATTAATGCCAGTTTAGCTCCTCCCACTGCTTCTACAATACTGCCCATTTAGCTTCTCCCACTGTCGTTTTAGCTCCGCCCTCTTTTTTAGTTCCTCCCACTAATTCTACATCACTGCCTGTTTAACTCATGCCACTGCTTCTACATCACTGCCCGTTTAGTGCCTTCCCCTCCTACATCACTGCCTATTTAGCTCCTCCCACTGCGTCTACATCACTGCCTCTTTAGCCCCTCCCACTGCTAGCTCCTCCCACTGATTTTAAGTCACTGCCTCTTTAGCTCCCCCCACTGCTAGCACCCCCCACTTATTCCATGTCACTGCCTCTTTAGCTCCTCCCACTGCTTCTACATTAATGCCTGTTTAACTCCACCCACTGCTTCTACATAACTGCTTGTTTAGCTTCTCCCACTTATAAATCACTGCCTGTTTAGCCCCTCCCACTGTTTATAAGCTCCTCCCACTGCTTATACATCCCCGCTTGTTTAGCTCCTCCCTCTGCTTCTAAATTACTGCCTGTTTAGCTCCTCCCACTTGCTTTCACATCATGGCCTGTTTAGCTCCTCCCATTGTTTCTGTCACTGTCAATTTGGCTCCTCTCATTGCTTTTAGCTCCTCCCATTGCTTCTACATCACTGCTTTTTTAGCTCCTCCCACTGCTTCTAAATCACTGCCAGTTTAGCTCCTCCCATTGCTTTTTAGCTCCTCCTACTGCTTCTACATCACTGCCTCTTTAGCTCCTCCCACTGCTTTTAAGCTCCTCCCACTGCTTCTACATCACTGCCTCTTTAGCTCTCCCCACTGCTTTTTAGCTCCTCCCACTGCTTCTACATCCCTGCCTGCTTAACCCCTCCCCTTGCTTTTAGTTCCTCCCAATGCTTTTACATGCTTTTACATCACTGCTTGTTTAGCTCCTCCCACTGCTTCTACGCCATTTCCTGTTTAGCTCCTCCTACTGCTTCTACATCACTGCCTGTTTAGCCCCTCCCACCGCTCACACGTCACTGCCTGTTTAGCCCCTCACACTTCTTTTAGCTCCTCCCATTGCTTCTACTTCACTGCCTACACTTCATAGCAGTAGAACTGGCCCTCACAGAGCAATACAACATAAATAAAAAAGGCAGTTCATTACCCTTTTAAAGAACAACGGGGACAAATCAAGTCATTGACATTCATTTCTCCTGCTTCTTTGTCACTTAAATAGATGCGAGTCAGAAAGAAAGGCAGGATTGTGTGTCTCCACGGTCACTTCTGCTGTTCATCAAACCAGAATTGACTTGAAATTGCTGGGCTAAAACAAGAATCGGCAGCTGGATCTTTTACTATTAAT
>NC_079450.1:9706301-9758592 GCF_903798145.1 Danio aesculapii | reverse complement strand
AACAGCAGATCTTGAAGCCATTGTGATGCTTTAGGTGGATTTTATGATTTTCAGTGCAATAAAATTTGTCTGTGAGCCAGAAAAGATGCAAAGGCAATAATGTTTTGTTGTCTTTGAGTCAGACTTATCAGGTGGAATGCCAAACAATGCAAATTCTACACATGTACTTCACACACTTTAGACAATATATCAAATATGGTTGACCAGTAAAGAGTAAGCTTAGTAATCTTGTCTTTAAAAAAACCTATGTTTCCCATTGTGACTTGACTTTATATTTCTGCGTAATCTGTGGGTATTTTGCAGAATGGAAAAGATTTCTTACACATTTTGATCCATGTAATGCTGGTAGCAAAGCACTGTTTGTTTGGCATCGTGTTTGCTTAACAGTTGTCCGAACAAAGGCAGGCTGCCATTGTGCTCTGCTGAGCTTTCTAGAATTACAGCATTGGTGGATTTGTGCAAAGATCAACTTAAGCACGTGTTTGGGAACACTTAAGCAGGATTGATGAAGCTGTGTGTGGTGAAGATGTGGAGGTGATGGCGGAGAAGGTCTGTGTTTTTGTAGTTCTGTTCATTTCGTCAGATAATAATAGTAATGATGCATTTATGTGGATAAGAATCCCTTCTGGTTTGGAGAGCAGAAACGCATTTGAAGAATCTCATCAGACTAATTGGTTTTTCCTCCTATAAGCTCAGAGAGAGGTAACTGGATGATTTAAGCTCATAATCCAGCACAGACCCTACCCACAATGCTTGCTCACACACACACAAACCTCTATCTCTCTATATATGCCTTTTACGGTTTCACTAATGTTATATATGGGCTCTTTTGAATTCTTTAAAACAAACACTGACCTTTTTTATTTGGTAAGCTGGCTATCCTTGAATGACAACAACACAAAACAGATTCTTAATTTATATATTTTTATGTAGTTATTTTATTCCAGTGGTTTAACAATGTTGAATAAAATAACTAGGGGCGTCACGGTGGCGCAGTGGGTAGCACGATTGCCTCACAGCAAGAAGGTCGCTGATTCAAGCCCCAGCTGGGTCAGTTAGCATTTCTGTGTGGAGTTTGTTTTTTCATGTATAGGTGAATTGAATAAGCTAAATTGGCCGTAGTGTATGTGTGTGAGTCAGAAGTGTATGGGTGTTTCCCGGTGTTGGATTGTGGCTGGAAGGGTATACGCTCTGTAAAACACATGTTGGATAAGTTGGCGGTTCATTCCACTGTGGCGACCCCCGATTAATAAAGGGACTAAACCAAAGAGAAAATGAGTAAATGAATGAATAAAATAAATAAATATAAAATTAATAAATAAAGATCATTTTCTGTGTTGTTGTCATACAAGTTTAACCATGTGAACTAACTAAATCAGTCACTATTTATTTATTTATTTATTTATTTATTTATTTGTTTGTTTATTTAATATTTATTTTAGATTATATGTTGGTTTGTTTGTTTGTTTGTTTGTAGGCTAGAATAATCATAACGAGCCCACAATAGAGTTTCATTGATTTAATTATATAGAGTAAACAGGCTAGATTTTTAGTAGTGTGTACCTGAATAATCTATTTCGGAGGTTTATAATTTTGCATGGTATGTATTAAAAACGTTTTATATAACGTTACTTATATGTACTGTATATAACGATACTTAAATGTTCAAGAAACCCTGAAGTACTTGTGGTTTTAACAGATTTGTGTGTGTTGAGCGTCAGTTAAGACAACGGTAGCCCATGTTAGCTGTAATTGTGGGTGAAAACTGGATAATTTGGAGCTTTTGTCAGCTAATTTCGTCTTCCGGGTTTAAAATAATTAAAAAATAAAATAAATTTAAAATAATGGATCAAAATCGGTGATGTAACGCGAATCTCCTAGTGGAGGGATGACACGTCAGTTTCTCATTATTATTATTCATAGCTGAGTTTTCATAGCTATGATTATAGTTATTCATAGCTGAGATGCTGTCAGCGCAGATGCAGCAAAGCTGTTGGTTTGCATTTTTGTTGGGAGAGCTGTACGAGAATTGGTGAATGGCGGACTTCTCTTTTATCAGTTGAGTTCATTACCATTCAGACACATCGCCTTATCCATGCTGCTGTGTTAACCTATTTGAATAATCCACCGGTTTACCGGCAGGGCTAATGGTTGGAATACATAGAGCAAAAGACCTGCTGCACTGCAAGCCACTGCGTCTGCATTTAGACCAAGGGATTGAGGAGGAGAGAAGTTATTTATAGTGTTTACATAATTGTGGTTATGTGTATATGGAATTACGAATAACATATGTAACAGGGCATTAAATTACTGTTTATTTCTTTGCATTTTAAATTTGTAAACTATAAAATCGTGGATCTCCTCACAATTTGTGTATTGTGAGCTAACTTACAACAGTTGTTCACTCCCCTAATTTTCCCCTGCTCTGCTGGCCACGCCCACTTATTCCTCTGCTTGCAGTGCTCCATGCCCATCATGAAGCATTTTTTTTTTATTCTGAGGAACACTTGAACCAAAACAGGGGGTTTTTATTGCCCTTTAATGAAATATTTCTGCAATTCTGCGCTGTTTTTTTTTATTTTTTTTTTTATTTTTTATTTTTTTTATTAAAGTAAAGAGGTACAGTAGATCAAAAACAATTACATACATAGAGACAAATGAAACAAATAATTGCACAGAAATATACATAAAGACAAACAAATGCCAAGGTAACAAAAATTTAAATAATGAAATAAAGTTAAACCTTTAAAGAGACACAAAGGAAGAATATAAGAATACAGTTTTCGTTTCTTTTGGATAAAAAGAGTGCTGGATAGTTTCCAAATATTGGTCTAGGTCAATTTTGAACAGATCAAAAACAGGTTTAGAGCCACTAAACTTTTGTTTGTGAATATGAAACTTGGCTAATAGAATACATACATTGATTAAATACATTTGTTGCAAGTTTTCTTTAGGATCATCAAACAAAAGGCAAAAGTCACTCATAATATAAGATTGAATAAACACTGATGAATCTGACCAAAATCTCTCTGTGTAGGAGCACTGCCAGAACAAATCAATAGAGTCTTCGCAATTCTGCGCTGTGTTGTCAGAATTTCTGTCATCTGAGGCGAATCATAATCCTTCCTGAATCAATAACTCGTTTCATTTGATTCAGTTGTTTTCCCTTGTTTAGTCAGGTGGTTTGTTGAACTGTTCTGATCTGCAGTTGGTTCACGATTCAGCCTGAATCAGTCAGACAGTTCACGCATGCTCACGCTTCTCATTTACATCGGATTCTCAGCAGTGTACGAATTATACATTGACGATCGAAGAGGGTCAACTTTTTCTGTAGTGTTACTGTAGTTACAAGCTTCAGTCATTTATGTATTTATTTAAAAACCCAAAACCTATTTAAGTTTCACTGTTTTGAGAGATATTTAGTGTATTCGGACCTATAGTATGCTCTGATTAACTATTTCAGGTCCAACTATACAAATGCATCTAATATTAATTTATTTTAGTCTTGTAAACACTTAAAATGTCTATCGATGCTCTAAATCTGCCGGTTTCAGACTGGTGAATGCATTTTTTTATGCATTCACAATGGTACAGTATGAATCATGGGGTGATCCTGCATGGGAGGCGAAGGCTCTAAGGAGGAGGCTACGAGAGTGTTGCCTTAGGTTCGCACTCGCCAGCTGGCCTCCGTTAAACACTATACTACGATAGGCAGTGGTCTTCTTTAAAGATAGTTGTAAAATATACGCTAATACACTTTAGTATGGTTCAAAACCTTTTTACTACAAATTACTATTGTATTTTAGTTTAATTACTGGTGTGTGGGACCGGTGCAGAGCTTTGAAACAGTAGAAACGTATGCAATCGACGCCTAATCTCTCGCTATACACTTTACTAACCAATGAGGACGTTTAAACCTTTGAATCAAAATTCGAAGCAGTCACGTGGGTATAGGCGAAAATGAAGCTTCGGACGTCACTGATCACGTGATGATGGCAAAACGAATCAAGCTCTGGTACACTGATTCACTGCGAGATGTATGCGTATCCCTTAAATCTGATTGACTGATTGAAATGTTGTTCCAGGATCAACATAGATGGTAATTAATCTAGGAACATGTCCTACTTGGTAAAATCAGGTTGGCGACTGAAGTATTTTTTAGTTTTTGGGTATATTGTAGAATAATTTACCTTTTATAGTTTGTTTATATTTCTATATGTGTACAGTATTAAGATGGCAGCTATAGAGTTACCTCAACAGATTACAAATTAGTAAAAGTACTTTAGTAATGTCAAAGTCCCTTATAGTCTTTTGTATAGTATAGTATTGTAGTGTTTACAATAAATTACAATAGTGTTTATTCATGTGGTTACATGTAAAGAATCATCATACATGAGACCAAAATATGATAATATGTTGAAATTTATTGTACGTTAAAGAAGTACACATGAACTCAAAACTAACCATGTTGATTTTGTTAGCCTACATTGCTGGTTTTGTGGTGAACAATTCATCTCTGTCAGTAGGGAAAAAAGTAGTTTGTAATCTTTTAATTAAATCTGAAAATGCACTTACAGTTTGATTCTCAGTTTAATTCTCAGATTACGTCTGTCTGAGGTACTGGGCGTGGCTAATATACATAACCACGCCCCTCCAACTGTCAGTTTTGACATCAAACAGAGATGGTGAGCAGGAGGAATCTGTTATGTTGTAATAACTCTCCCCAAACCCTTTTCTCGATCTTTCTGAATGAAATACCTACATTACTACATCCAATCAGCTTGCAGTAGTTAAAAACAAGCCATGCCTACTGTTTTCTCATTCCGTATTAAAAAATGGTCGCAGCTTCCGGTTCATGTGGACTTTAATATATGTTAATCAGACTGTGTAGGATCAGTTGTGACAGCCATTTGAGCAGTTAGCATTAGCTGTGTGTGTGTTTGTATGTATGTATGTGTGTGTGTTGGACTCTTCTTCATCTTCCTCCTCTGTGAACATGAGTCAGTGAGCTTCACTCTGGCGACTGGAGCTCTATGACTGTCAGTCTTCAAGACTCTCCGCCGCTGCTGTCATCACACTCGCCTTGTGACTCACGGACAGCAGTCTAATCTATCGCAGGCCTGACAAACTGTCATCCTCCTCTGCCAGTCTTCTCTACTGCTCATCCCAGGAGAATTCAGAGCTAGCAAAAACCAGGGAACGACCGTTTATCGCTTTAGTTTTCCCATTGCTTTTATTGTTTATTTGTAATTCCAAAAGTTGCAGGGGAGCAATTCTAGTGTTATTGATGTGACATTTGCAGGTAAAACTTAAAACATAGATTCAGAGAGAAGCTACACTACCTGATAAAAGTCTTGCCGTCAATCCCAGTTGTAAGAGCATCAAATAATAACTTTACTTCTAGTTGATCATTTAGAAAAGTGGCCGATTTTTCTCATAAATCATCTGTTGAACTGCATCCCAATCATCACAAATACTACAGAAGACCTATTGGAACTATTGGAGGATTCTCATAGAAATCAGTCAAGTTTGGTGAAGGAAAAAACATGGTTTGGGTTTACATTCAGTATGGGGGCGAGCGAGAGATCTGCAGAGAAGATGGCAACATCAACAGCCTGAGGTATCAAGACATTGGTGCTGCCCATTACATTACAAACCACAGGAGAGGGCAAATTTTTCAGCAGGATAGCGCTCCTCATACTTCAGCCTCCACATCAAAGTTCCTGAAAGCAAAGAAGGTCAAGGTGCTCCAGGATTGGCCAGCCCAGTCACCAGAAATGAACATTATTGAGCATGTAT
This sequence comes from Danio aesculapii, assembly GCF_903798145.1. Lineage (NCBI taxonomy): Eukaryota > Metazoa > Chordata > Actinopteri > Cypriniformes > Danionidae > Danio > Danio aesculapii. The sequence goes on along the minus strand of NC_079450.1, from coordinate 9,752,793 downwards.
TGTGTAAGATGAAGGAAGAGGCATTGAACGTGACTCTGGGAGTCCTGCAAGAACGCTTTCTTTGCCATTCCAGATGACTTTATTAAGTGATTTGAGTCATTGCAGTGATGTATGGATGCAGTCCTCCAAGCTCATGGGAGTCAAATACAATATTCATTCTTCTTTATGAATATATTTGGTATTCATTCTGATACCAAATGATCAACTAGAAGTCAAGTTATTATTTGTTGTTCCTAAATTTGGAAATTCCACAAGATCTTTGTCTGGTAGTGTTTTAGTACATTATTTTTAAACAAATGCTTATATTTTCCAAAACAACTTACAACAGAATTATGGGATCAGAAAAATATTGGTAAGACTTTATTTTGATGGTCCCTATTGTAGGGCTGTGCGATTAATCAAAATCGAATCGCAATCGCGATTTGAAATGTTGCAATTAGCCAATCGCAAGAGGCTGCGATATAAAAATATACATTATTTAACTACCCTTACCCAGACCAAATGCGTGAATGATGTCTGTGTGTTACAGTCTTACTAGCCAATTGAGTGACCACACTTTTGTTCTGCCCAATCAGAATTGCGCAACTGAACTATGTGGAGCACTCACAATAAAAAAAACAAACAAATAGGAAAGAGCGAACGAGTGGGATGATGGCATCTGCCACTTCAGAAGCATTGTTAGACGAATTCATTCATTCATTTCATTCATTTTCTTTTCGGCTTAGTCCCTTTATTAATCCGGGATTCCGGGATCGCCACAGCGGAATGAACCGCCAACTCATCCAGCACATGTTTTACGCAGCAGATGCCCTTCCAGCCGCAACCCATCGCTGGGAAACCCATACACACTCATTCACACACATGCATACACTATAGACAATTTAGCCTACCCAATTCACCTGTGCTGCATGTCTTTTGACTGTGGGGGAAACCGGAGCACCCGGAGAAAACCCACGCAAATGCAGGGAGAACATGCAAACTCCACACAGAAACGCCAACTGACCCAGCCGAGGCTCGAACCAGCAACCTACTTGCTGTGAGGCGACAGCACTACCTACTGCGCTACTGCGTTGCCCTAGATGAATTAATATCAAAGAAAAACAACACATCGGTAATATGGGAATATCTTGCTTTCAAAGTCAGAGACACAAAGCAAAACCAGGTAATTTGTAAGAGCTGTTGAAGAATTGTTGCCACAGCACAAGGAAATACAACAACTAGCACATAAAAAAGGCGGCTATATAAGACGCGTCTTGCTAAAAAGTCAACTAAAAGTACTGCCAGTGACAATTTAGTAGCTAGCAACAGAAAAGTATATTTTCAGAGATGTTTGCTAATAAAAGTTAATATCCTTTAAGTTCCTTTTTTTAACTAACACTCACTGTATTTTAGCAGTAAGAAGCTACAATACAGATTATTGAGCTGAAGCTTAACTACAAAATTAAATCGCGAATCAAATCGAAATATCTGGAAAAAAAATCACAATTAGATTATTTCCCCAAATTGCACAGCCCTACTCTATTGCACATTTTGTTGACTAAAAGCTGCATTGCAACTACATGCCAATTCATTTTCATTTGAGTATTAGTAGACTGTCTGCTTAACATCTGCTGAGACAGCTTCTTCAACAGACATTTAACTGACTATAAGAAACTTTGCAAGAACATGTCAACTTACACTAACCCTAACCCCAACCTATCAGTCTAGTTATAATATATTGAGAATTAGTTGCCATGTAGGTGCAATGTAACTTAAATTCAACAAAATGCGTTAAAGTAACCATTAAAATAAAGTGATACCAAAATATCAACCTGTAAACATTTTTTAAAATATTTTAAATGAGGAAAATAAACATGTGTAATGGATGTGACAAAAAAGTATGTTACAGTATACGACTGTCACAAACACCAGTGATCTACTCCTTGTAGATCGCCGGTAAAAACACAGATCGCTAAAGAACTACAAATCCGCCGTTACATAGACTATAGATCCAGCCATGCACCACACACTCACACCTGTTCCAGTTGTCTGCTGATTGCAAATACATACAACTGAAGCTGTTCAGAACTTGTTACATGGACTTTAAAAGCAGCACAGACACACACACTCGTTGCTGAGTCTTGTTATACTGTTACTGTGAATATTACGGTACGTTTCTCTTGTCTTGCTTTGCTGTGTTTTGACCCTCGCCTTGTTTGTTTGTTTATGTAGTCTGCTACCTGCCTGTACTGACCATTTGCCTGTTATTTGACCACGACTCTGCATTCCCTGTATACATCTGTTAGCCCCTGTGTTGATCGTTGCTTGCCTGACCATTCTCTGTTTAACAAACCGTGCATTTGGATCTGCGTCCAGCATGCCTATCACATTACAACAACATACCTTGTAGAAATTCTGTGAATTAAACTGCACAAACCAAAGGGAATAATGTTATCAAAAGGATAAGAGTTGGCTCTATATGGAAAAAGCATGATTTATTTTATTTCATTTGACATTTTTTTATTTATGAGGAAAAAGCTTCGTTATGGATGCGACGCCTCTGTGTTATGGAAGTGACGGATGTGAAATTGGCACTGGTGTGACTTTGGTAAATCAAATATAATTGTTTTAAAACATTGACAGAGACATTTTTGAGTATTTTACAGCACTGTAAAATACAAGCCTAAGCAAACAACGTAGAAATAGTCTCACTATTTTGATGAAAACTTAATTTTTTTTCATGGGAAGGTTGACATTTGCATAGAATTGCTCAGTAATATGCACGAAGTAATCTTTTGGTGAACACAGGGAAGGTTTTTTCAGTAGCCTCCGATCATCTCTTCTTGACCTTTTGACTTCAGCTCAGTTGCGTCAGGTTTGATTAGATTAAACTGATTCCTTCGTTTAGGTTTCCTTTAGGTTTCCTGTAAGCAATAATGCCGAACACAATGGCAAATGCTGCAGGAACGATGAGACATGGATTAGGACCTAAATCATGTAGATTAATTGGAAAAAAACAACAGACTTATAAAAGATTTGTCCAAAATTTGCAATTGTAATGCCGCATACCATTCAGTTTCAAATGCTGGATATTCATACTTCTCATATATTTTTAGCCATGCAGTTTTAAGCTGTATGATAATTGATCATCCTAGGATTTTCTCTAAGTTTTACTAGTTGAAACATTTAGCTCATAAATGGCAAATTTCCAGCATAAAATTGTACATTATATAATTATTTACTCAAATTGATGCAGTGTTGTTGTTAGTATTATTATTGTTATTATCCTCATCATCATCATCATCATCATCATCATTATCATCATCATTATCATTATTATTATAATCATAATACAGTGATTATTTAATTTCTGCTTCTGAAAACTGTTTGACTTGCCAGAAAATCATAAATCATTGTTTATTTGCATTTTTTCTCTATTATATTTAACTGTGCTTGTCATTCTTTAAGTGATATTTTATGCAGATACGCTCCCCTGCAGAATCATCCCAATATCTTGGATATCTTTTCTACTAGATACACCTTTCCACGTTATACCTTGAAAGTGGTTATCTTCCCATGCCTATCTGCAATAAGACTTCTGAAACACTAGCTAGCAGTAGGTTATGTTCCTCTGTATTGAGTTTCTTTGCGGGTGTTTTTTTTTTTTTTTCATCTGAATGCTACCTTAATGTACAAGTAGAAGGCGGGATTGGGTGGACATGCAACTACATTAATCATAAGGTAAACACAAAACAGTTTCCATCTAGAGCTCATTTATGGAACTCGACACTTGCAAACAAATGCTCCATCAGGCTTGCTGCTCTCAGCACCGCCCACACTCATCACAGCTACATTGCGCTACACGTCGTTGTGTAGTTACATTATTTGACAGGTGCGCATCAATGTCGTTGTAAGCCACGGCGAGGGCTTTGCGACCACGCGAAGGTCGGACCATACACTTGACATACACCATACAAGTGCATAGCATGCACTTGACACAGAAGTATAAAGGCTGGTTTATATTTCTGCGTCGAATAATCAGCGTGACCTATGGCGCCTGCCTTGCGCATAGCCGTTCATTTATACTTCTGTGTTCTGTTTGTGTTGCTCTGCAATTACACTTCCGAAAAGCTAGCTGGCAGTAGGTTTTTATGTTCCTCTTTGCGGGTATTTCGTTTTTTTCTGAACCCTACCTTAATGTACAAGTAGCTAAAACTTATTCAGAGGCAGGAACCAGCGGACGACTTTAATCATAAGGTAAACATAAAACAAAAGTTTCCATCTGGAGCTCCTTCACTGGACTCGACACTTGTAAAGACTCGCTCCAATGGGCTCGCGGCTCTCAGCACCGGTCGCACTCATCACAGCTACCAAGCTGACCAATCACAGAGCTTGAGCTATGCGTCGTTGCAACATATACAGTTGAAGTCAGAATTATTAGCCCCCCTGAGTTATTAGCCTCGTTTATTTTTTCCCCCTAATTTCTGTTTAACGGAGAGAAGATTTTTTTCAACACATTTCTAACCATAATAGTTTTAATAACTCATTTCTAATAACTGATTTATTTTATCTTTGCCATGATGACAGTAAATAATATTTGAGTAGATATTTTTCAAGACACTTTTAACGTTTAAAGGCTTAACTAGGTTAATTAGGTAGGTTAAGGTAATTAGGCAAGTTATTGTATAACGATGGTTTGTTCTGTAGAATATCAGGAAAAAAAATAGCTTAAAGGGGCTAATAATTTTTACCTTAAAATGGGGTTTAAAAATTGAAAACTGCTTTAATTTAAGCCGAAATAAAACAAATAAGACTTTCTTCAGAAGAATATTATCATGAAAATTTCCTTACTCTGTTAAACATCATTTGGGAAAAAACGAAAAATAAATTCAACGGGGGGTGGGGGGTGGGGGCTAATAATTCTAACTTGTAGTTACATTTTTTTGAGTGTGCATTAGGTCTGGGCGATTAATCGGAAAGTAATCGAAATCGCCATTCAGAACCTATAAATTTAAAGATCTAAATTTTCAGGATGATTTTTTTTTCAATTAATTTCCCTAAAGCATGTGGAGTCACGTGATCCCACTCTGTTAAATGCTGAGGCTCATAAATACTTCTGCGGCCGCTTTGCAGCCACATCTGATCTCTGGTCAAGTAGGACGATGGACTCATTCTTGAGCCTTACTTTGCACTAAATTGATGATGATTGTAAGCTGCGCCAGAGATGTCTTGAGACAGCATATTTTCCATTGCAATAAAAGTATTATTTACATAAAAATATTTGTTTACAGAAAATGCTAAACATGCATTGTTTACAATATTATTAATAGGGTATTATTTTGTTTACTAGAGATACTTATTTTCTACTTTTAATATAAAAAACACTGAAAATATTTTTTTTCCAAAAGTTCAAGTTATATATTTTTACTTTTTTATAAGAAAAAAGTGACTGTTGGTTTTAAGCAATGTGTGTTTTTTTAGGTTCAGTTGTTCAACGTTCAATAAATAATCATAGATTGTAAATAGTGTGTAAAAATAATGTAATGCATCCTACATTCAAAAATCTCTCACTTTTAATATGTGAGCATATTTACTGTTTTTAATTAAGATTTTGATTTTAGACCAAATCGCCCAGCCCTAGTGCGCATCAGCGTCGGCCAATGCGAGGGCGATGCGACTGCACGAAGACTGCGCCGGATCATACACTTATGCTCAACGCAGAAGTATAAATCAGCCTTTAATTTAAATTCAGGACTTTTTTTTTCTTTATTCTTTTTTGCTAAATTTAGAAAGATTTGCTTCATGACTGTTACAAAGGGGATTGAAATGGAGCACAAATGTAAAAACAAAGCAAATTCATCAAAGAAAGAATGCAATTCATTATGCATTGATGCCATTGTAATAAGTGCATCTAGAGTAGCATTTCGTCACCTTGGAATTATAAAGTTTTATCTGCATCCTGAATGATTTTGAGAAATTGAGCTTCAAAGTTTTTGTATTCCATAGCAAACAGTATGTGTAACATTTGTTTTTTAAATAAAAAGTCTTAAAATGTAAACTACTGTAGCTCCCCTATATTTCTACTCAGCCCCCCTTAAACTTTTGTGATTAACTCATAAACTGTACACTAAATTATCGTGTCAGTTCCCTTTCAATTTAATATGAAAACAGTGGCAGAATTCGGCTTCTCCCACGTCTTTTGTTTTTCATTTGATCAGCAAACCACAGGTGTGCAGAGTGAGAGAACGAGGTGTGTGCTTATCGATAGGTTGTTATAATATCTGCTTATTTGCAGTTCTTTGCTATAGATACTATAGATTGGCATTAACTACACCATAGTCTTGCACAGAAAGGATTAAAAACAGTGACAGAATCACTTAGAGAATGCACTCATTTTAACTGTCAGGGTCACTGACAGAGATAGAAACATCATGTGTTGTATTGTATTTAAAAATATATATTTTTATTGTGATTCAGATCATGAAATATGTGAATTAGCCTGTAGATTTAAAAATATATATTTAAATTTGCCGTTTAATTAGAAAAGTGTCAGTTTTATTTATTTAATACATGGAAACAAATGTACTTAAATATAAAAAAGTGTTTTTTACTACGGTAAACAAGTGTGTTGAGCCTATTTAGCTCATTCAGAACTCAAATGGCTATCTTTGTTTTTGCAGTACAGTGGAATACTGCTAGTTTAGCATACAACACTACCATATTAAACATTTGAACTTTTATTAATTTCTTACTATTAAATTACTACTTATAAATTGAATATTAAATGAAAATCCTAAAATCGCCCCTGTCAATAACTCAATTTTGACAAAAATGTCAGATAGAACCTTATAATTCTAAGGTGACAATTTGTTGTTTTTGCCTTATTGGCATTACATGTTTCTGTCCAAAGTTGTGAATTACACATGCATGAAAAATTGGAATATCTCTTAAAACATTGTCAAATAAATCACAGTTTCCATCACATGTGTTCAAGAGAACCTAATCTTCACTATTCTGAAAGTGATGCAAAGCCCTAGCAATAAAGTAGCGAAACATTGCATCTGGGAAAGCTTTTGTCTTCCTTTCGCTTCATAATAAACTACTTCCTCTATAGAGAGAATGCAATAATAAAGTGTTGCCAAATAATCTTGCATTCTATACCTGATGATTGTGAACATCATTTTATGAGACAGTTCTGGCATATCATTATACCAAATGATTCTAATGACCGGCATTTCAGAGCAACAATATTTTAGATGGTGTGCAATGAGATTATGGTCCATTGTTTAATCCAATCATGTGATTGACTGACGCAAAGTCACGTGAGGTTTTCTTTTGTTACGTAAGCAGGATGTCATTTGCTTTCTCCATCACAGTTTAAGCTAGGCAGGTCACAATAATAAATATATCAACATATCGCACAACATATGGACATGACCTCAATCATTTTTGGTGATGCAATATATATCACCCATACAAAAAACAATTCTAGCAACATTTTAGCTGATTGTGCAATCTCCATCTAAATTGGAGGTGTCAGTGTGAGTATGGTAAAAAAAAACACTATAGCATTTACTATAAATTACTATAGTATATTCTCGTGTGTGTGACAACTGAAAATAGATCTGCTAGCAGATATCACAGCCTCTGTTACTTGTGCTTTTTTTGTTAATATTTATTATTTATTTAGGATATGCGTTTTGACATTCTCATTCCAATGCCTAATTTATAAAATTGTTAATATGATGTGTTGTTTGTAGGAGCCCACTTGCATTGTGGTGATATTATTTTGTCATTCTGGCATTATATAATGAGTGGCATAAAATGGTCCAACACAATCTCACGGCAATTCGTAACTTTTTGATTTAGTGGATACAAATTCGTACGGTCTAATTCGTACAATTTAGTACGATTTGCTCATCCCCAATGACGGTTGGGTTTAGGGGCGGGGTTAGGTGCCACGCCTCCTTTTTAAAATCGTACAATTTTGTACGACTAAACTCGTACTAATTCATTAGCCACTAAACTGACAAAACGGAAAATACTTACGTTTTCTCATGAGATCAGGCTGAATGGTCTTAAAATTACAATAATATCATCCCTATCGACATAAAATCGATCAAAGGTGCAGTAGGTGATTGTTTTCAGAAAGATTTTTTGTTGTGCTGGTTGAAAGTCTCTTCAGATTCCAATAGTAATGATTAAAGTGAATGATCTAAATGTGTTTATATTTGTTTTTGTATTCTGGGTGAGGCATAAGACTAAAAAAATGTTCATCCAATTAAATATTGTCAGGCCGATAATTCCCATAATTCTGATAAGTAGCCCAAACTGTCTGTCAATAAATGTAGATTTGTACATCTGTGCGCTTCTGTTCACGCAGATCCACCATTTGCGCGTGCACACGAGAGTGACTGCGGTACAAACAAATGCTGAATCAAAACTTTTGAAAATCCTGAATCAATATTGGAGTTACTTTTGCATGTTGGAGGAAAAATGACACCATGGCTGAAGTATATCTTTTAGACAGGTCATGTTCTGTTTTAAAACTATTTTCGTCTCACAGAGCTGATGTAGATTGTGTTGTTATAAATAGGTTGTATGCACAGAAGTGTTGTTCAGCAACAGAAATCTTTGAAGATTGATGTGACTATTTTCAGTTTCATAAGGTCCTTTTAAAGCATCGATAATGTCTGTTTTTTAATTAGTTCAACAACAAAACAAAAGTAAATGGCGCTATTCTACCTAGCCTGCTTTACTGAGGTGAAGTTGGTTTTATATTCGCATTGGTTCATTTTTTAACAATCAACAACCTGCGACGCGTCCTTCTGAATATTCGGTCTGACATAGCATTTAAGTATGGCTTAATATAAAAGTGCAGCCTCTGAAATCTGATCCAGCACCTCATTTTACACGCACCCCCGCCCCGCTCTTCACTTTTTTCCACAACTCCCCAACTCTTCCCCCAAGTGGTGCTCACTGCAGAGCCACTTCGGCAGAGCTGAGCTCCAACAAGGGGGAGCTTGAGCTCCAGCTCCTCCTTCCTTGCACTTCTTCTATGAATGATGTCACTGGGGGTTGGGGTTAGGGGTGGGGGAGGTTGGGTGTACGCTTTAAAACAGCTTACAGGAGGAGGAGCGAGAGCTCAAGCTCCCCCATGCTGGAGCTCAAATGGCTCTGCAGCGAGCAGTGTCTCCAACTCTCTTCACTTTTGTCCGCGATAGCATTTTGACATATCACCTACTGCACCTTTAAGTTTACTATTAGCATTTAAGTGGATTGAACATAAAACAATTAAGCTGTCCCCCCAAAAAATAGTTTCAGCTCATTACAATTAAGTAGTTTGAACAAGCTTTTTTTTCATTCTAAGATTTCATGCATGTTTCCGTCTAGTGGTTTTGTGGGATGTTTTAAAATTGGCAGAGAAACCTGTATGGAAACATTTGCATGTGTTATTGTGTATTTTTTCTTTTTTGTACTGATCGTCCTTGAGTCTAGAAATAAGAGCCGATTGATTGATTGCTCGTGACAAACACACCGCAATCTCCTTTAAATACAACCAACGGCTAAACTCTCTAACAAAGTGATTAGTGTGGTCCATCCCCATGCTGGCACAGGCTGTGTGATTTGCTGCCACTCAGGCACAGGTTGACTGCAGTGTTGAGTGAACATTAGCACTGACCGGGGCAGCTTCTGCTTGAGCGGCTTCACTCATGGCCTGTCTGACCACTGGAGTGGAAGAGTAAGATCTCCTGCTGGGTTCAACTGTCATTCATAAAAAAAAGACCAAGCTCTGCCCTGCTTCTGACTTCTAGACACATTTTTAATGAATGAGCTACTTTATGTGGCGCTTTTTTAGGTCTGCACGGCTTCTTGGATAATATTCTAGCATCTGAACTAGAGCTGCACGATATTGGAGAAATCGAGCATTGCGTTATTTTATTGCTATGCGATTATATATTGTGATATAAATACAATTTCACCTTGAATATCACAGAGGCATTGTGGCTTAGTGGTTAGCACTGTCGCCTCACAGCAAGAAGGTCACTGGTTCGAGTCCCTGCTGGGCCAGTTGGCATTTCTCTGTGGAGTTTGCATGTATTCGTCCTGTTTTCATAGGTTTGCTCTGGGTGCTCCAGTTTCCAGAGTGTATGTGTGTTTCCGAGTACTGGGTTGTGGCTGGAAGGGCATCACTGTGTGAACCATATGCCGGAATAGTTGGCGGTTCATTCCGCTGTGGCGCTGAAGCCGAAGGAAAATGAATGAATATCTCTATTTGGAAATAGTTAATAATTTTAGATTATTCGATTTTATGCAGATGCTCTTCCTACAGAATCGACCCAAATAAACAATCCACAGGCATAGAGAAGTACAATAAAGAAGAAAATACAATTGAGATAAACGGTGATTTATGGGTCTATGAGTCTAACAGTATTCATGTACACTATATGAATAATAAAAATAATTCAATGGTACAATTTCTCATGCACAGGCCTCAAAAACACATGCAAATGATACAGTACATTTTATTACAAACTCAACATTGCATATCCTGTGATGTGACTATCCGCTTGTTAAGTGGTGACGTGTTGGTGACGTACGTAATACTGTTTCCGGGTCCAAGCCACCACTCATTTGAATTGAGAAAATATTCGTTTATGACCACTTTTTATTCATATCACACATTAAAGTGAATTTAAATAAAGTCATAGTGTTCACAACAATCTCTGCCCTTGCTGCATCAGAAAAACCAAAAAAAATTTATCACTTTCTGGCCATCAGATATTAGGCATGGACAAACGTATTGCGATCGTGATTTTCGAAAGTTTTACAGCACTTTGTAAATGTTTATTATTACCATTTCATGAGTCTCCCCATGATAGAGCTCTTGGACACGGAAGCCGCTTTGCATGACGTCACGCTTAACAGGCGGATTGCGAATGATCACATTGTGATATTGATGCTGAAATGATATATTGTGCAGCCCTACTCTGAACAAATAGTTATTTTTTGTGCAAAATTGGAAACTTATTATTATTTTTTTTTTTTAGAAATTTTGTGCATTATTTTTTTTTACACCTCAGTAACAATTTTTTTGCCATTCGTGAAATTTCAGGCATGAAAAAGGTTGATAGGTCACCTAATCTGCCTCTGTGTCATTAACTACATGTATCATTCTATGCTGTTTAAGCTGTGGCGCATTTACCTAGACCCTCCTCCACCCCAGTTCCACCTGTGTTTAGTTCTGCTACGGGGGTTACATGTATATTTTCAGGGGTGGACTGGCCATAGGAAGCACCGGGACATTTTCCGGTGGCCTGGCGGTCTAGCTGGCCTGCCACCGTGATTCTGACCTGCCGACCACTTTTCATAAACATCGCGCTTCTCCACCCCCCCACCCACTTCTCATAAACATCGCGCTTTCCCCCACCCACAATTTTCATACACACTGCGCTTCTCCCCCCCACTTTTCAATATTGTCGTGGCTCCCCCCGCTATTCACATTGGCCGGACCTTCAATAACTTTTCCCGGTTGAAAATGCTGTCCCTGTCCATCCCTGTATATTATGTTTGCAGCAGCAGCTTATTTTACCTTCAGGTGGCATGTCTGTGTATATACTGGCAATAGCAGGTCTACGTACTTGCTCTGACATAATAATCAAAGCAGCAGCAGCGTAGCAGATCTATACCACCAAGACCAACTACATCAACATTGCCAGATACATATTCATTACCGTATTAAATCCTGAGAGTGTTCATGATAGAAAAGGGATAGTTCACTACAAAATAAAAACTGCCTCATCATTTACTTTCCTTTATGTGCTTTTAAACCATTATGAGTTTCTTTTATGTTCAGCACAAAAGAAGATATTTTGAAGAATGCTTGAAACCATTGACCTACATAGTTCCATAAATGACCATCCAGCGTTGCAGCAACCAGATTTTTTTAAAATAACCAAATTTTGTGTTCAATAGAATAAAGAAACTCAAATAGGTTTTGAGCAAATGAAGAGTGGGTAAATATATACTTTCATTTTCTTTTCGCCTTAGTCCCTTTATTAATCTGGGGTCACTACAGCGGAATGAACCGCCAACTTATCCAGCACATGTATTACGCAGCGGACACTCATTCACACTCATACACTATGGACAATTTAGCTTACCCAATTCACCTGTACCACATGTCTTTGGACTGTGGGGGAAACCGGAGCACCCGGAGGAAACCCACGCGAACACAGGGAGAACATGCAAACTCCACACAGAAACGCCAACTGACCCAGCCGAGGCTCGAACCAGCGACCTTCTTTCGGTGAGGCGACAGCACTACCTACTGTGTGACTGCGTCGCCCAGAGTGGGTAAATAATGAAAAATTATAATTTTTGGGTGAATTATGCCCTTAAGAGTAGTTCTTCTGATCAACATTTTAGAGGAATAGCTCACTCTAAAATTATGATTTGATCATTATTCCCTTGTATGTAAAATATGTTGCCTATACAACTTAGAAAAGTGACAGCAAATATCTTCGGTATCAAATCTGTTGTTCATTTGTGCATCCTAAAACATTTATAATCCTCTTATTCCGAGTTCAGACTGCATGATTTTTAAAGTGTCACAGTTGATTTCACACAGCATGACTATCTGGGCTAGTGTTCCGTCACTGTTGTGTTTACACTGCAAGATGGATCGGCGATAGGGGGTTTCATACTACATGACTCTACAATAGGAAGAATCGCCTACAATTTTGTCTTGGTCCACAATCTTATAGCCAAACACACCTGAGAACAGCGCGAGGTCACTTAGTATATCTTTATTATTAACTACATAATGGGAAAGAAGCCTTTAGTGGGGTAGAAAATGTACTATTTTGCTCACCTGGGTTTTGAAGGGAATTAGCATCTTCTCCTCCACTTTTTTCAGTTGTTCAGTTGTGGTATTGCTCAGATGACACGTCAAACAGACATAGGTGCTCCTGTCAAATTTACACTAGTTTTTGCTCCAATTCTGGGGTCCAAATAGACTGAAAGGATGCCCTTTTAACTTCTCCCCCAACCTGCAGATACCCACACTAGTGGATGCTGCTCTCTCATTGGCTGTAGGTGATCGCGGAGGTAATTTTCAATCAGAACACATTTCACACAGCTTGATTTTGAATTGCTGACAGCTCCAGATATTTACCATGGCAAATATCTGACGGGTGTCAGCAACTTATCAGTGATTCTCTCAGATTGTGTCTTTGATAGTTCACACTGTGTGATTGTTACTCATGTGAAAGAGCTCTGATTTGCCTGTGATTTCAGGCATTTGTCACTGATTTCTCAAAACCTGTCAGTGAGTCAAAATCGGGGCTGAAATCATGCAGTCTGAACTCTTCGTTAGTCGCTGACATTATCTTCAGAAGTAGGGATGCAACGGTTCTCGGTAAAAGAAAAATGTATCGTCCCGTTGTCCTCCCATGGTTTGGTGCGCCCTGTGATCCGCGGTTCATCCGCATTATTAATATTGGCTTGTTAATAAAAACAACTGCAAAAAAGCAGCTCCGCCTTAGTACGCTTCCAATTACCTTTCACATGCACTGCACATGCGAAGACCTGTCCAGTCACCTCTTAGTATGTAAATCTGTTGTTGACATCACGTTTCCTCACGTGTGTGTGTGTGTGTGTGTGTGTGTGTGTGTGTGTGTGTGTGTGTGTGGTTTCTGTGTGTTTCAGCATGGCAAGTGAAGGAGATAAAGCGCAAATGCGCAGGTGAGGCCAAATCACAGCACATTGCTGTCAGTGTTTCAACAGACACTCGATTTAATTTCAGACAGACACAAAGAAATAGCCTAGATCAGTGGTCACTAACAGGCGCAACCAGGTCCATATCCAGACCCAGAAGCGTCCCATATGGACGCGGACATACAACAGGTCTGTTACTTCAGTCCCGCTAATGCTGGGTGTTCTTCTACACCCGTCCATTCCTGCTATTTACCCGCTGTCTGCTAAGAACAGCTTTCTTCTCGACTGACGGTTTCCACTGAATTAAGAGAGAAAAGCCAAGTGCTTTCTCTTTGCTTAAGTTTCATTCACTACAATGGTGCTGATAAGTGAAACGGAGCTCTTTGAAATCATATAAGTAAGTAATTACAAATACTCAAATTACTGTAACTGAGAAGTTTTAGCAGGAATTGTAATTTACTAAGTAGTTTTAAAAGTGTGTACTTTTACTCTCCCTTGAGTACATATATAGTGCAGTATCTGTACTTTTACTCCACTACTTTCCTTCAGCCTGCAGTCACTACTTTAGTTTTCTTGTCTATGGGGATTAGAAAAATCAGTCCTGTGATTTCTGTCCAATCAAATCGCACATAGAAGTAAAGAGGTAAATCGCATCATAATGAACAACCTCAAGACATGGGCGCTTTATAATTGCAGCAAACTGTTTGGAAGCATTTCAAGTGTCCAAGAAGATGTTCAAAATCTTTACAGGCAATGACCATGAGACCCAATGTTTAGATGCATGTCACTGATGAGAAGATGAAGGATGTTTACTGTATGATGACCGAAAAGGCCTTAAACACCCAGCAGGCACAAAACCTCAACATAATGTCTGATTGAAGTTGCACCCCAACATCGTGGGGACATTGCATTTTGTTTGGAAATTAAAATCGTGTTGACGTCAGAACCCAACATCAGGCCGATGTAAATGTCCAACGTCCAACCTAAAATTAACCAAATATCAACATCTAATGACGTGTGGACGTTACCCCTATAACGTCTATCAGACGTTGGATTTTGTTTGCCATAACTGACGAATAAATGGCAGTATTTAAGATGTTGGCTCAACGTTGGATTTTGGTCACTTTTCAACACAATGAGCACTACAGAATGTTACGTTTACACACATCCACTAACTACATGTAAATGCATCAGCTTTTTTATATCGTACTACTCACTAATCTTGTGTACTTTTGAAAGGGCTACTTTTTACTCATGCTTTCAGTAATATTTACAACAGATACTTTTACTCTACTTGCACTACATTTTTAGATAAGTAATGGTACTTTTACTTGAGTTTTACTTGAGATTTTTCAGTACTCTTTCCACCACTGCTGGAGACACAGTATCACCGAGGTGGTCTGACAGCCCAGCAGGTCGGGGAATTGCAATTGACTGGACGGGTTTTGTAAACGCAATGCTATAAAAAATGTTCTGCAAATATATATAGTTTTTTTTTAATTGCAAATATTTGAGTTTTTTTGCACTGCTTGATTTTTATTTGCAGTTGTTTTTGTTTGCAAATTTTATTTTTATTTCTCAGCTTCATTTTCCCTTCACAGTTCTTTATTTTTGTTAGCAAATTTCATTTTGATTTCTCAAAACTTAATTTTCCCTTTGCAGTTCTTTATTTTTGTTAGCAAAATGTATTTTTAATTCTCCAAAATTAATTTTTGAATTTAATTTTGAATAAATTTTTTCTATTTTTTATTTTATTTATTTATTTATTTATTTATTTTATTATTTTTTTTTTTACATTTTTTTTATTTTATTATTATTATTTTTTTTTGGAAATTTGCATTTAATTATTAATTTTTTTTGCGCAATACTTTATTTTTTGTTTGTAAAACTTTCTTTTATTTTGCAAGTATATATGGCCCTAAATTGACTCCAAGACTAGTTTGTTCTTTTTGCTGTTCCATTTTTTTGTGCAGCAGCAAATAAATGATTGGTCTAGATTTAGAATCAAGCGTCTAAAAACACTGTCTGGATATATTAAGTAACTTTCCATGTAGTCAAGCTTCTTGCATGCTTTTCCAAGCAGAATCTAACGCATTTCACTTGTTTATACCAGAGATCGGATGAAGTTCTAGTGTGAAAGTGTCTTGACTCCTGAGTCTCACACACTGATGTCTAGTCAGCTCTCATGCCTGTATCTGCCACTCAAGATCACGACCTGAACTATTGAGCTCAGGAAAGTGGATTAACAAGATGGTCATTAAGCTTTAGTGATCTCTGCTGGCAGAATGACATCACAATCTGTTATCTGACGGTGTACTCAGAATACAGTTGAGTATCGAGTACTGAGAATCTAGTATGTTGGTTATAGTAAGACTGTGGTAATGGTATTTGCTTGCATGGTTTAAAATATTATAAAAACCATACACAATATGAAAATGTGCTTTAGCATTTGAACATTGGAAACATTTGAAAAACAATTCTGCATCCCATTGGAATTAAAGCTGCACAATATATCGTTTCTGCATTGACATCGCAATGCATGCGTGCAGTAGTTAATTGTAGGGTGTGCAATGTTGAGTTGGGATTATAGTTGTTCAACAATTGAGAATACATTGTCAAAAAAGCTCAACAGAGGCTGTACTTTCTTGGTCAGCTGAGGAAGTTTAACCTCCCAAAGGAGCTGCTGAAACAGTTCTACACCTCCATCATTGAATCAGTCATCTGCACATCAATAACAGTCTGGTTTAGCTCAGCTGCTAAATACGACCTCCAAAGACTACGTCGAATAGTTCGGGCTGCTGAGCGAATCACTGGTACAACCCTTTCTACTCCCCAAGAACTGTACTTATCCAGAGCGAGCAAAAGGGCTGCCAAAATCACTCTGGACCCCTCACACCCAGCACACTGCCTCTTTGAACTTTTACCTTCTGGTCGACGCTACAGAGCACTGCGCACCAGAACAGCCGGACACAGAAACAGTTTCTTCCCTCAGGCAATCCATCACATGAACACTTGATGATAATAATTGTGGAACCAACATCACTACTTGCTATACACTTTTATACACATATACACTTATTTAACCACACACTTATATGCCAATTTGCACATAACAGCTGCACATATAACGTTGTATATAGTAATAAACACGTACATACACTTGTCAATCTGTATATTTGCATTCACTACTTGTATTTTTTTTAATATATTTATTATCTGTTTTTTGTCCTGTCTCTGTTATCCTGTTGCACTGTAGAAGCTCTGTCACGAAAACAAATTCCTCGTATGTGTGAACATACCTGGCAATAAAGCTCTTTCTGATTCTGATTCTGATACATAAATATTGTGGAGTCATTACACAGTATAACCATATCAGAGTGAAACTGTATCAGTTGTATATGTTATAAAGACATTTCAAGAGTGTATAAAGCATTCAGCACAGTAACATACAACATCTATAACTTTAATGAAGAATAATTTGACTAGATTATTAATATAATGAAGACTATGGAGTTTTATTTGACATCTTATTATTTTATTTCTGTTCCTGAATACTGTTTGACTCTCCGGAAAACCTTAAAGCACTGTTTATATGACTTTCTTCTTTGCTCTATTGGAATTATTCTTGCTTGCAATTTGTTTATTATATTTATACATGATTCACACCCTTATAAAATCACCCTTATCAATATAAATGCATTATTATCCATAGAAATAGATCTTTTTAAGGTATCAAATGCAGGCAACTGCGTTTTACAGTTTATGATTCATTTGTGTAAATGTTTTATTTTTCTGTATTCGGCCACATGGCAATTATAACTGATGTGATTGGCAAAATAAGCATGACTCCAAAATAATCTCCAGGAACAGATTAAAAATGAGGTCAGTTCTGGTTTCATGCTTTTAGATTAGTTTTATCTCAGAACATCTAATAAACTTTCATTAATACCGCATTTATTATTCTCTTCTCTCATTTGTAAAATGCATAAAGCGACTATGTTCGACCCATTTGCTTCCTGATTGTGATGCATTCCAGAGTGAAATTATTTAGTTTAATTGATTCTCTGGTATGTTTGTTAATATGGAAATTACAGCTCAGGTGATTCTCAAAAAACTATTTTATTCCAATCCAATTCGCAAAGATGATGCAATTTACATTGCAAATGCATGAACCATTTTTACAGTCCACCTTGGTATTGTGAACAAAAATATTAGAATATGCAAATCAAGCATTGCATTTTAAAGAAAAACTACAAGAAAACTTTTTCTTTCACCAAATTAACCTGTACATTGTTCATAAAATATCCAAGAACACATTAAAGGGTACCTATTTTACCACTTTTACAAGATGTAAGATAAGCTTTTAGTGTTTCCAGAACGTGTCTGTGAAGTTTCAGTTCAAAATACCCATAAGATTATATATTATGTCATGTAGAATCTGTACATTTTGGTGTCTGAGTACAGTGTAGCTGTTTTTGGAGCCTGGGTTTTAAATGCAAATAAGCTGCTTCTCCCCATCCACTGATCTGACGCGTGAGTCTGTTTCTCATGCGTTACGTCAGATAAACAGCCGTCAGTGATAGAGACAGACACGGATGAAACTGAAATAAGGTGACGTCTATTAGATTTTCACTGACAGCCCAAGTTTAGCCTTGTTTTAGCCAAGATGACAATGTTTAGACGTCTATTAGACGTCTATTAGACATCTTTTAAAAACAAAAATGCTTGTTGGGAATTTACATTTGCACATGCTTGAACCAATTTTACAGACTTTATTGGTAATAGTTGAAGATGCAAAGCAAGTATTGCATTTTTTTAAAGACAAATCACAATCAGACATTTTATTTTACCAAACTATATATGTGCATGAGCTAACATATCCAGAATTTGCTTCTTGAGCATTTAGTTTGACATGCCACTTGCTTCATCATGCATTGTTCGCATTTTGACCTCCTCGACAGAATCCTAAATACCCCATTTTTATCATTTGCTCAGCTCAGCTTCATTCAACTCCAGTTCCTTAATACGAGGGCACAGTGAATGTGCAATATGCAGTTCATAAATCTCCCTCCCTCCCTCCCTTAGCGACAGCACTCGCCTCTTATCTTGTCTTCTTTAGCGTCACAGGAGCATGGCGAAGGAGCGTCCTTGTGCCCTAAGCTGGAGAGAGAGAGAGAGAGAGAGAGAGAGAGAGAGAGAGAGAGAGAGAGAGAGAGAGAGAGAGCGAGCGAGGGAGGGGAGATGCGGCGTCAGTCAGCTGCAGTAGGCAGAGGACAGCAGTAGCAGCACTGCCTGCCGCTCTCTATTGTTCAGCAAGAACATTTTCCTTCTCGCTCCAATTAAAAAGAGGAGCAGAAGACGAGGAGATCCACCACACGCAGCGTTCCTTTGGGGAGCACTATCTGAAGACGCTCACAAACTCCTTCAAGTTCCTTCTCTGCTCTCATCGGGGTTTCTTTTCATCTGGAGCCGGTGGATTTTACCCGACTTAGGGGAGCCATGGGACTTGGGGTTAGGGGTGCAAGGACAGCGTTCCTGTGTTTGTGGAGGTTATTTTGTCTGCTCTGTGGAATCTGGACCGCTTGCTCCCAAACCACGGGAGATGGGAAGTCACTGTACTTCTGGGAGACAGGTACGCGTTTTGGCTATTTCTAGTACTTTGATGGATGGGGAAGGTTTTTTTTTTTAGATCTCCCACTGGTTGTTTGAAAGTTGCATTGCGATTTTTCTGTTGTTTTATGATCAAAACAAGAAGTCGAGGTCTTTTCTGCGTGCACTTCAAAACAGATCTGCGGAGAGAGCGTGTGAATTATTTCTCATCATCCTAATTTCTGATTCTCAAAGTCTGCACAGTGGAGAACGTGTCCCCGTTTCTGCACAGTAGGCTGTCTCCATTTTTCCCCAGCCGATTGTTCGATTTCTTGTGCTAGATAACAGCCGTATTATTATTGTAATGCAATCTGACACATGAAAGGAGCTGCGAGGTGAAAACTGACGGAAGTTATTCGAGTTTTGATTGCAATTCTTGGCTTGTTTCGCAGTCACATCTTCTATGCACAAATCCATTTGAGTATCTTAGTTATTTGTTATTTTAAAAATAAATATATGTGTGTGTGTATATGCATTTCAAAGTAATATAATCAGCAATCTATGTTGTTGTAATAGTAATTTGAAGTAGTAATATGAAATAGTAATATTTGTAGTACTAACATTTTTTTTATGTTTAAACAATTTGTGTCCATTTATACAGATTATTTCATTATTAATGCTTGAGAATTTGGTAATGAAGCATTTTATAAGTCATTTATAAGTATGCATAAGTGTACCTTTAACATTGTTGCTAAATCGATAATTAAAATTCTGTCATTTACTCAACCTTTACTGATTTCAAACCAGTTTAAATTTTTTGGTCTGTTGAACAAATGCACAAATAGATATTTTGAAGAATGTTGGAAACCTGTAATCACTGACAAAAAATAATCATTTTGACGAATGTTGTACGAACCTGTAACCATTGACTTACATATTATTTGTTTTTCTCACTATGCAAGACAATGGTTACAGGTCAATGTTACAATGTTTCAAACATTCTTCAAAATGTCTATTTTTTGTCAATGATCACATGTTTCCAACATTCTTCAAAATATCTACTTTTAGTCAATGATCCAACATTTTTATAAATATCTATTTTATTTAGTGAGTGGTTACAGGTTTCCAACATTCTTCAAAATATAATTTTTTTTGTCAATGATTAGGCTTCCAACATTCTTCAAAATATCAATTTTAGTCAATGATCCAACATTCTTCAAAATATCTATTTTAGTCAATGATCCAACATTCTTCAAAATATCTATTTTAGTCAATGATCCAACATTCTTCAAAATATCTATTTTAGTCTATGATCCAACATTCTTCAAAATATCTATTTTTTTAATCAATGATCCAAAATTTTTCAAAATATCTATTTTATTTTGTTAATGATTCAACATTCTTCAAAATATCTATTTTGTTAGTCAATAATTACAGGTTTCCAACATTCTTCAAAATATAATTTTTTTTAGTCAATGATCCAACATTTTTCAAAATATCTATTGTTTTAGTCAACGATTACAGGTGTTCAACATTCTTCAAAATATTATTTTTTTTAGACAATGATTACAGGTTTCCAACATTCAGGTCAATGATTATAAGTTTCCAACATTCTTCAAAATATCTATTGTTTTAGTCAACGATTACAGGTGTTCAACATTCTTCAAAATATTTATTTTTAGTCAATAATCCAACATTCTTCAAAATATATATATTTTTTAGACAATGATTACAGGTTTCCAACATTCAGGTCAATGATTATAAGTTTCCAACATTCTTCAAAATATCTATTGTTTTAGTCAACGATTACAGGTGTTCAACATTCTTCAAAATATTTATTTTTAGTCAATAATCCAACATTCTTCTATATATATATATTTTTTAGACAATGATTACAGGTTTCCAACATTCAAGCCAATGATTTTAAGTTTCCAACATTCTTCAAAATATCTATTTTTTTAAGTCAATGATTTTAAGTTTCCAACATTCTTCAAAATACCTATTTTTTTGTGTAGAACAGGTAAAGGTTGAGTAAATGATGACATTTTTGGGTGAACTATCCCTTTAACAACAATGTTTTTCCATTGTATGATGACTTATCAGAATAAAACGCTTCATTACCAAATTCTCATGCATGAATAATGAAATAATCTATATAAATGGACACAAATTGTTTAAACATAAAAATATATACATTGGTTTTAGTACTACAAATATTACTACGATCAACAATTTGATCGGTTTAGAGTACATAAGTGAGTATCTGGCAATTGACTGATTAAAAAACAAAGATGCTATCTAGAAGTTCATCCATACAGCTGATCCAAAGCATTCAAATCAAAGGGTGCTCTTCTAAATAAGCGGTTTGCATTTTCCTATTGGCCAGAGCGACGTCCTGAGTCAGTGTGCGGTTGTAACTATGTTAGTGAATTTTTTAAAGAGGATGTAACCGCGTAAGGAGATTAAAGGAGCTGCTGGGATTTATATTGTGAAAACATCCCTGGGACATTCATGCAGAGAAGCGGAGCGGCAGGCAAACTTAACCTACATATCTCTCTCCTGTAGGTCACAGTAATTACAGATCATTGGCTCATTTCATCGCCAAAACATCTGGTGGAGATGCTGAGAGTCAGGCAGATGCACGATAGTGTCTCGTTTTGACTGCGATAGCGCGATAATGTTATTGCCATTTCTAGAGCGCTCGAGGGGAGGGAAATTTACTTTTGACGTGCGATGTACTGTATGCATAATGAATCTGACCGTAGAAAGAGCTCCGGCTTCAACCTGTGGGGAATTGGCTCACATTTCTGCTGTTTATTGGCTTCACAGAAGAGCAATAAATCTGCTGTCTGGGGCTGATAACCTCCCATGATGGAGATGCTCATATCACGGGCCCGGAAACACAAGTGCTCTAGAAGCAAATCAAGCTGCGTTCCTCGAAACGACGGTTTAAACCTACACGCAATTCTTTAAGTGATTTTTAATGGCTGTGTTTTTCTTGTCGCAATCGATATTGCCGGCGTGCTCGGTGCTTTTATTTCTAATAAGCAAGCTGGATTAAATGGCATGCTGCTCTCTGTGCGTTTCCCTCTCTGTTTGCTGTCTGAACGCTCAGGTTTGATGTTCAAATATCCCTGGAGAAGACTGGAGCAATTTTGTCCTTATCGCTCCATGCCTCAGACTCCAATTAGAAGCACTCTCTCCTCATTTTTATCGATATAAAGTCTTGGGTTGACCCTTCACCGCTGCAGATCTCAGCTCTGGCTCCCATGTGTCTCAAACCAGCGTAATATTGACTTGGGGAGGATTCTTAATTAATGAGGATATTTATGGACCACAATTGACTGCTCAGGTTACTGTAACCTTGGGTTGGTTCTTGGTTAAACAGTGATGGTGTCAGAAATTAAGAGGAGTAATGCGCTAGGACTGCACGATATTGGAATAAAAGTGACATTGCAATGTTTAGTTTCTCTTCGATTTACAGTTGAAGTCGGGATTATTAGCCCCCCTGAATTATTAGCCCCCCTGTTTATTTTTTCCCCAATTTCTGTTTAACGGAGAGATTTATTCACCTAATTTCTAAACATAATAGTTTTAATAACTCATTTCTAATAACTGATTTATTTTATCTTTGCCATGATGACAGGAAATAAGGAGGTGTTACCTCCGACAGATCGCACTATTAGGTTTTTTTCTTCTTTTTTATTCTTTTATAACACATTTTATCTGTTTTTATGCTTATTTATTTTATTCGATTTATTTTTTTTTAAACTTTTTTTATTTATTTATTTTTTTTACCATTTTTATTATTTGTTTTTATTTTTCTCATACTTCTTTTATTCCTGTTTATGTAAAGCACTTTGAATTGCCACTGTGTATGAAATGTGCTATATAAATAAACTTGCCTTGCCTTGCCTTCAAGACACTTCTATACAGCTTAAAGTGACATTTAAAGGCTTAACTAGGTTAATTAAGTTAACTAGGCAGGTTAGGGTAATTAGGCAAGTTATTGTATAACAATGGTTTGTTCTATAGAATATCTAAAAAAAAAATTGGTTAAAGGGGCTAATAATTTTGACCTTAAAATGGCTTTAAAAAAATAAAAACTGCTTCCATTCTAGCCGAAATAAAAAGACTTTCTCCAGAAGAAAAAATATTATCAGACATACTGTGAAAATTTCCTTGCTCTGGTAAACATCATTTGAGAAATATTTGAAAAAGAAAAATTCAAAGGGGGGCTAATAATTCTGAATTCAACTGTATATATATTGCCATATGAATATCGTTTTACCAAATGACTTGAATTGACTTGGGACAGTTGGGATGACTTGAATTGACTTGGGAGATGATTTCGTGAGACAGTTAATTTGCAAAAATGAAACTGTTTTGTGGTTTTCTACACTTTAAAAAAAAATTTAAAATGTATAGTAAAAACTGGCATCTGTGTCTACATTTACATTTAAATGTCGTCATTAGCAGATGCTTTTGATCAAAGCGATTTACAATTGAGGAGGCATTCAGCAACTCAACAAGAAGAGGCAATACACAAAACAAGTGCTAATTATACAAAGCAATTGTTTGTGCGCAGAGAATTAAAGGTGCAGTAGGTGATTGTCTTTAGAAACATTTTTTGTTGTGCTGGTTGAAAGTCTCTTCACATTCCAATAGTACTGATTAAAGTAAATGATCTAAATGTGTTTATATGTGTTTTTGTATTCTGGGTAAGGCATAAGAGTAAAAATGTTCATCCAATTAAATAATGTCAGGCTGATAATTCCCATAATTCTGATAAGTAGCACAAACTGTGTCAACAAATGTAGATTTGTACATCTGCGCACCTGTTCATGCAGATCCACCATTTACGCGGACCGCGTTCGAGAGAGTGACAGTGCTAAAAACAAATGCTGAATCAAAACTTTTTAAAATCCTGAATCAATATTGGAGTTACTTTTGCACGCTGGAGGAAGGACGACACCATGTCTGAAGAGTTTCTTTTAGACCGGTAATGTTCTGTTTGTAACTATTTTAGTCATGCAAAGCTGATGTAGATTGTGTTGTTTTATGAATGGGTTAAATGCACAGAAGTGTTGTTCAGCCACTTAAATCTTCCAAAATGTAGATTTTTATTTAGTTTAACAACAAAACATCAGTAAATAGCGCTATTCTGCCTAGCCTGCTTTACTGAGGTGAAGTTTTATATTCACATTGGTTCATTTTTGAATAATGACAACCTGTGACGCACTCCCTATATTGTTTGCCATGCTACTCTGAATATTCGGTCTGAAATAGTATGTAAGTGAGGCTTAGTAATAAGTGTAATTCCTGCACACCACCGGCCAACCACTAAGCAGTAGTCACTTTAGGACAAAGTGTGAAAGAGTTAGACCAGCGATCCTTGCATGCATGAAATATTGCACATTATGACAAGTTTTGCTTGCTACACAACTGAAAACATGCTAGATATAACACAGTTTTTCATTGGGAAGTATTAAAAAGTACTATGACGTTTTCTAACTGGTGAATGACATGATCTAGTGGTGTCTGTCTACTGTCATCTTTAAGGTTTGTGTTTCAGGAGGCGTGGCTTTGGATGGCAGGGGAGGGACTGAGTTACAAAGATATTATGCTAACCGGTTATCATTTTGGCACATCACCTACTGTACCTTTAAGTGTTTTTTCTTATTCTTTTTTGAGAACAAGAGACAGTGAGTGTGTTTCTACAGGTGGTTTGTCAAGTCCACTCACTCATGGGCTGGTATAAGATTCTGATGGCTTGATAACCTTGGATAAAAATATCACGGTTTGATGGTATTGTGATTTACTACTTTAAAATATATTCTTTTTAAATGTCTGGGTAAAAGCAGGGCTTCTGCAGGGTTCATCACGTCAAATTTAAGACTTTTTAAGATCTTTTTAAGACCATAATAAATGAAATTTCATACTTTCAAATAGCAAAACACTAACATTTCTGTAATAACCAGTGGAATATTTTTAACTTGCCACATTAAAATTAAAATTCAGTTATTTCTTAGCCACATATTTTAAATAATGTGTCAAAACTAGTTATATACATATATATTTTTATTAGCATAATCTTTCTTAAAAAGACAAGTTTTAAAAGCTATAATAAACAAAATTTATGCACAACATACATTTATGCATAAAAACATGGAGAACTTTTAAACCAATGTTATTGTAAGGATGTAAGGAAGACAAATCATATTGTTAAATAGTTAATAAATGTTAATTTTGTTAAACGTTTTTTAGATCGATTTGTTGGTTTTACTGATTGGCCATAGCTTTACATGGACAATTAGTGGAAATTAAGACCTGTTTCAAGGTATTTAAGACCTTCAACAGCATATTTCAGTGAATTTAATACTTTTTAAGGGCTCAAATTTGAACACAGTTTTATTTTGAGAAAAACATTTAGAATATTTTGGAGCAGTAAACATGTCAGGCTGGATAATGAAAATGAATCATTAACTTCTGCTGTCTTTTATTTTTTATTTTTTATTTTTTTTATAACAAATGAAGTAAATAAAATATCTTACAGATACCTTTGGAATGGTATTGCTGAAAATTTTTGTGGTTTTAAAACCTTGACTTTCTTCCAAACTGCGGTATACCTTGAAAACGGTTATCGTCCCATGCCTACTTACCCGTGTGAAGCACACTTCATAAATGCACAAGGTTTTTTGTGCACATTTTTATTATTATTTTATATGAAATTATTGTAAAATATAAAAAAGAACTGGTGTAAGTGTTAAGCCCGCTCACCTGTGTGAGGAACAGTCAGAATTAATAATATTTATGCCCAGTTCAGACTGCATGATTTTAGCCCCGATTTTGACTCACTGACATGTTTTGAGAAATCAACAAATGCCTGAAATCACTGGCAGTTCAGTGCTCGTTCAAGTGAGTAACAATCACACAGTGTGAACTATCAAAGACACAATCTGACAGAATCGAAGATGAATCGCTGACACTCGTGAGATATTATTGGACTAAATATCTGGAGCTGTCTGTGATTCAAAATCATGCCGTGTAAAATGTGTTCTGATTGAAAATAACATTGGTGATCACCTACAGCCAATGAGAGAGTTGCATTCACTAGTGTGAGTATCTGCAGGCCAGCGGTAGGTTAGGGGAGATGTTATAAGAGCTTCTCTTTGGTCTATTTGGACCCAAGAAATGGAGCAAAAACTAGTTTAAATTTGGCAGGAGCACTCATGTCTGATGTGTCATCTGAACAATACCACAACTGAATCGAAAAAGAAAAAAGTTGAAGTAAAATTGCTAATTATCTTTGAAGCGAGGTGAGCAAAATACTGTAAGTACATTTTCGACCCCACTGAAGACTTCTTTCTCATTATGTAGTTAATAACAAAAGACATACTGCGTTACCTACATATACCTCTCTTTGTTTCCATGTCACTTCTTGCGTGTGTTTGGTTGTGAGATGTAGTTTTCGTACTCAAAGTTGTCGGCGACTTTCCTACTGTAAAGTCATCCATGTGAAACCCCCTCTCGCCGATCCTTCTTGCAGTGTAAACACAGCAGCGATGGAACGCTAGCCCATATAGTCATGCAGTGTGAAAACGTGTGATACAACTACATTAAAAATTGTGAAGTCTGAACTCAGCCTTAAGGGTTGGTGTGTGGTGAGATGGGGGATAGAAGCAGGGTCTTGGTTTTATTCATCGGAATTCAGGTGATCTCAGAAAATAAGGATTTTAGTTGTACAGGATACAAGTGAATCTGCATGCAGTGCGGTGGTACGATGGTACCACAAATCGGCGCTCACTCACCGAGGTTCCTGGAGGGGATGTAGATTTTATTACGTTATGTTATCATTTAATCAATTTAATATATTTTTCTTCTTCTGTAAAATTTAAAAGAAGAGTTTTTTTTTAAATCTAGACAACCAAAGAACATTTGTGGTTTTTCATTTTATTAAAAACTCATTTCTAATACATTTCTCAGTACCAGTGTTGCCAGATTGGGCGGTTTTGAATTTGATTGTGTGGGTTAAAATGGCATAGTTTGGGTAATTAAAACTATGGGTAAATTGGGTAATTTTTTTGAAACTTAAATTTTACATGCAACTTATTTAACAAAACATAACCGTGTGCTCCTACATCATTCAGTTAGTTGTGACCAGTGCATATAGGCCCACCCACAATAGAAGGTGAAGAAAAGTTGTGATTCCCCTGACAAATATGACTCCCCTTTGCATGTACGAGCATCATGCAGCGCCTACAAACTCCCATCGGTTTGTCATAACACTTATTGATCATTTTTTTCGCAATTGACAGCAAGAACAAACATCGAAGCGTTGTCTGATTGACAAGCAATTATGTTCAAAAGAATTTAAAACGCCAAATGGGACAAATTTATACCCTATTTCGAAAGGAAACATCATAGATGTTTAAATTAGATGTCACCTACGCTTTTGTTGTCTATTGGAAGGAATGCATTAATAGAGCTGCCATTGTAGTACAGGGTAGTGCTCCTTTGAAATGAATGTGGGACCAAGGTCCAGTGGAGGACTGGCCTTCTGGATTCATAGATATATAAACATACATACAGTTGAAGTCAGAATTATTAGCCCCCTTTGATTTTTGATTTTTTAAAAATATTTCCCAAATGATGTTTAACAGAGCAAGGAAATTTTCACAGTATGTCTGATAATATTTTTTCTTCTGGAGAAAGTCTTATTTGTTTTATTTCAGCTAGAATAAAAGCAGTTTTTAATTTTTTAAAAGCCATTTTAAGGTCAAAATTACTAGCCCCTTTAAGCAAATTTTTTTTCGATAGTCTACAGAACAAACCATCGTTATACAATAACTTGCCTAATTACCCTATACTGCCTAGTTAAACTAATTAACCTAGTTAAGCCTTTAAATGTCACTTTAAGCTGTATAGAAGTGTCTTGAAAAATATCTAGTCAAATATTATTTACTGTCATCATGACAAAGATAAAAGAAATCAGTTATTAGAGATGAGTTATTAAAACTATTATGTTTAGAAATGTTTAAAAAAATCTACTCTCCGTTAAACAGAAATTGGGGAAAAAAAATAAACAGGGGGCTAATAATTCAGGGGGGCTAATAATTATGACTTCAACTGTATATCTATGATCTGGAGTTTTCCCAGTGGTCATAAGCAAATATTTTTTTCAAATTACAAAAATTTAAATTTTACATCACTTTTCTACATCGATGGATAAGTGACCGCATGGGCAAAAGCGGTGTCTTTTGTGTTCATTGGAATGTATTATCCTCCCTTTCTGTTAAATTTGATTACACCCTCTCTCCGGCTTTCCCTTCTCATTCTAACAGAGGGAACGATTTGTTTGTAAATGAACCTCCGTCATGAACGATTCGTTTGAACATTGATCTCAGTGCGTCTCAATGTTCATATCCACCTTTCTGATCTAAATGCTCTATAACATTTATAATATTCAATAATTTAAGGTGGACCGTGTGCACATTGAGGCGCAGGCACTGTTATCAATAACCCTTATACAGTAAGTTACTTCAAAAACTAGCCCTTACTTAACTTAGCTGACAATAATACAAGTTTCTGGCACCGCAGCATCTTCTTGTCATATTTAATTTACATTGTTTGCTGATTTTATTCAACAAAACTAGCAAAAGCCTAGAATTTAGTGCAAGTTGGTACTACTTTACCTTATGGTCAGTGCAATAAGAGACTGTGTTATTATCAATAATTGTGTAGCACAAAAGTTTGTAACATACAAATACGTAAAAAAACAAAACAACATCTACCTATAAATGTTCTATATTTATGCTTTGTTCATTTGTTTCCTCATTCCTACACCCGTACACAGTGCTAAATTCAAGCATCTTCAGATTGGCTTCAGTCTTGACTAGTGCAGTTGAATGACATATGTCCTGGGAGCACTGAACAAATGTGGCGGCGCTATTGACGCATGCTCAGGGCCTGTATGTGATATCTAGTGTATATATCTATGGTAAAACATACTCTCATAGGTTGTGTAATTTACACAGCGTGTGGATGAGAGGGGGGGTCAGTGTTTCGATGTGATCCGGTTATGTTATGGTTCTGTGACTGCTGGTGTTGGTTGCTGTATGGTTAAAATATGAGAGTTTAAGTAGGTAGGTTAATTTAGATTTAAGTAAATTAAATTTTAAATAAAATAGTTTTGGACAGCTTTTGGGTTGGAAAAAGTCAGGTATATCTGGCAACACTGCTCAGTACATATTCTATTATGTTCCACTGAACTGAAGGAATAAAGTGGTACAGTTCTGCAACAATACATGAGGCTGTGTAAATAATGGCAGTACTTTTTTCCCTTTTTGGGTGAAGTGTCCCTTGATACCTCTGAAGCAGCAGATCTTTAGTGAGTGTGTGTGAGAGAGTGAGTGAGTGTGTGTATTCTGTGTGTGTGTACTATTTCTGTTAGAAAAACAACACTTGCTGAAGGCACTGCTTACAGCACTGGCCATGTTTTCCCATGTGATTTCCTGAGATCCACAGTGCACATTAGGACAGTCATTATGCGGCCAAGCTTAAAGACCACATACAGCGGATTCTGCTTAAAAACAGCAACGTTCTGTGCTTTCTTAATTGATCTATAAATGACACTGAAGGTCTATGAGTCATTACTAACATCCGAGCTATGTTATTATGAAATGATCAATACGCTGTTGTGTGTGTGTGTGTGTGTGTGTGTGTATATGTATATGTATGTATGTATGTATGTATGTATATATATATATATGTATATATGTGTGTGTGTGTGTGTGTGTGTGTGTGTGTGTGTGTGTGTGTGTGTGTGTGTGTGTGTGTGTGTGTGTGTGTGTGTGTGTGTGTGTGTGTGTGTGTGTGTGTGTGTGTGTGTGTGTGTGTGTGTGTGGAGGTGGAATTTGCTGCTGTTTTCATTTGTGATGTTTAGCTCTGAATAGTTTTTAGCCAGCTGAAAAAGACTACATCATCCAATCTGGTGAGGTTTAGTTGGGTTTGGAGCTGATTTAGCTCATTTTTTTATTGTTTGGCTGGGACATCAGTATCAAAACGTAATTTCTACTTCTCTTTAGATCTTTGAAGATTATTCAATAGATAGTATAGTAATACATTTGTTGATGTTAGGCTTCAGATTCATCAGATCTGAGCATTGATTTTTGGGTTTTTAAAGCACCAAACCATCATTAGAAAAAAGAAATTGAGTAGAGTGTTAAAGTTTGTGTGTGACTATGCAGTCTTTTGGTTAAATTAAGTGGACAGGAAAAATATAATTGATTTTATTTATAAAGTCATGAGTTAAACAAACATTTTGGGATTTTTATTTCAGTATTTTTTAGACCCTGGAAAAGAAATGTTGTTGGAAATAGAAAAGCTCTATGAAGTTGTACATACATTGCTCAGTATATACGATGTTTGTAAACATCAAGGATGTGCGCGCAGGGAGGTGGCACAAAAACCCCCCAGAGCGCTAGCATTTACAGCGAGGGAATGACGTCCGATGCAGTACAGAGTTTGTTGTTGTCTTAGAAATAAGATATATTGATTACACATTATATATATTATTTACATAATGCTATCAGCATATTATAACAACTTGTCACCCAGTGATAAGCACAGTAATTCGGCAAAATTAACGTTTAAGTGAGTGGCGTTCATCTGACAGGTCCATCTGCGACAGCACCCTCCCAATGGATATTGGATAAGACGACATGGCCAAGCATCCAGCCCCAAATATACAATCTCATTGAAACTCCAAGTGATTTTACAAGAGAGAAGTTAAAGGCCTAAAAGTCTTTGGATGCCAACAGTGTTGTTCTGTGTGGTCATGTGCAAGACATAATGTTCCATGATGACCAGATTCAACACTATGTAGTGCTAAAAACCGAGATTCTGCCTAGCCAAAGACAAGGAAAGAAGACAAAACTTTACAAGGCCTGGGTATTTAATCATTAACATGCAAAACGACTGCATTGTGACAGTGAACTGCACCTGTACGGCAGGGTATGTGAACTTACACATAGAGGTAAAGTTGGTTTTATATTTGCACATTCGGACTTTCTCCTTAATAACATAATCTCATAAAAGTATTATTTGCAAACTGAATAGCGAAATCATATTAGCAGCCAATGACTATCAAAGTACAACATCAAATAAACAGTGTTAATGTTGTTTTCAAGTCACACTTGTAGGTTATTTCAGACTATTCAAAGTGCCGTGGTAAACAATATAGGGAGTGTGTTACAAGTTGGCACTGAATGAGTGTGTGAATATAAAACCAACTTTACTCTAATAACTTTCACGTTTCATTCTTAGAATTCAGTGTCTGCAGTTTAATTAACCATATTTAACTGTTTTTGTTGAATTACTGTAATTACTGCAATCAAAAACAAGTAATGTGTCTGATTCAGCATAGCGTGAACTTGCCTGATATGACATGAGAACTGCAGAGTCGAGCATTTTTAATTATGTCATCACTCTATTCAGCTCCCTTTTTGCCAAAGACGTCTGCAGTTGGCATTAAAGCAGTGTGGTGTACGGTAAAGGTTAAGTTTTCTATTTTTGGACTTTGAATTTGGCATCCTACTACACAACACAACATGTTCACTATTGCAGCTGGTGTTTTTTTGCAACCGGGGACCCATGTGACGTCATTTGTGACGTAGGTTGGTAATTCGTCTATACAATATTATATTTGTGCATATGCATTAGATTAGTCAGTACTGAAGCCAAATCTGTAGCTAATCTTACAAAAAACTTACGATAACGGCCCAAAAGCTAGTTCACCCACATTTATATATTATAGAAAAATATTAAATACTTTTTTAAAAAGAAGAAAAATCAAGAGAAGCAAAATTGTATTATCTTTCAATTTCTAAATGTGACTAAAATATTATTTTAATAAATATATCTGTTTAATAAATCTGTTTTGTTCAAATGCACCATAAATACATTGCCTATATTCACTGAGAAATTGATAAAAATATTCATTTTCAAAATGGGCTGTATTTAACGTATGCTGAGCACTGTATTTCATTAAATATGAAATGGTATTATCTTGTGAAACATCCTCAAATTCATTTTCTTAGTCTATAATTTATATAGTAAAAACAAAAAATAGATTTGTATGAACTTTTTAAAACGACAAATATCCCCAATATCAGCATGAACATGATTGAAAACGTGATAGTTATTTATTTATTTAAAAAAAAAATTTTTTTTTTAACAAGTTCGACAATCAAGAAGTTAATGTTAGGGAGAAACATGTTAGACAAAATATTATAAACAAAGCCAGAGAAGAATCTCAAAGTACAATGTTTTGTTCCTCAGTGAATTTGTTTTTGAATAAATTGAGTGAGTCATTTATTCAATGACTCATTCATATAGAGAGTTAATTGATTCGTTTATAAATGAGTCAGTTTTGATGAACTGCTGTTTGAATTGTTTGAAGGAGTGATTCATTGAGTCTGTCATTACAGGGATAGTTCACCCAAAAATGTAAATTTACTCTTCATTTACTCAACCTCAAGTGGTTCCAAACCTTTATGAGTTTCCTTATTCTGTTGAACACAGAAGATGTTTAGAAAAAAATATTTAAAAAAACAGTAGCCATTGACTTCCAAAACAAAAAAATTATCAACATTTTTTCAAATAACTTCTTTGAGCTTAACAGAAAACTCAAACATAAAACAGGTTTGCGATAAGTCAAGGGTGAGCAAATGATGGCAAAATTTTACATTTTGGGGCAACTGTTCCTTTAAGACAGGCAATTTGCCACTGCCTGTTGGTGTTTTTAGTGTAATGATTATTTTCTATTTATTTACCTAATGCTAAGTTCACAATGCACGATTTTAGGCTGCATTTTCCACTCACTATTCACCCCTTGTGAAGGGGACACCATACTGTCAGTGAGCACCGTCTTTCAGATGAGATGTTAAACTCAGATCCTGACTCTCTGTGGTCATTAAAAATCCCATGGCACTTCTATTAAAGAATAGGGGTGTAACCCCGGTGTCCTGGCCAATTTTTCTACATCAGCCCTTACCCATCATGGCCTCCCAATCATCCCCATCCATAGAATTGGCTCTATCACTATATCTCCACTCCACCTATAGCTGGTGTGTGGTGAGCGCACTGACGCCATTGTCCTGTGGCTGCCGCCGCATCATCCAGGTGGATGCTGCACACTGCTGGAGGTATGGAAAGACCTCCCTCATAATTGTGAAGTGCTTTGAGTGTATGGCCATACACGGTAAATACGCTATATAAATACACACATTACATTACACTATCAGCTTTTGTGAAATTGTAGTCAAATTCCCAAATTGGTGGCAAATCATTGCTCATTCATGCAAGTAAATGTCATGCAATATGATTTATCAAAGACATGATCTGAGAGAACCAGATCTGAGAGATATGTTAAATATCAGGGTGACCTAGAGCCAATGAAAGAACAGAATGGAAGGCATGGAGAGTTTTGGAAGGAGTTATAGACCATAATGTCATGAAACATGGCTTCACTTATTCCTATAATAGAGGAAGGTTTGGTCAACCTTTGGCAGGAGCATCCATGTCTTTTATATGTTGTAAAGGGAATCTAAGTTGATCCTGGAACAACATTCCAAGCAACCAATCAGAATTAAGGGATACGTTTACAGTTTAAATTTAGGCTAACAGTTAG
The DNA here is from genome assembly GCF_903798145.1 of Danio aesculapii. Taxonomy (NCBI): domain Eukaryota; kingdom Metazoa; phylum Chordata; class Actinopteri; order Cypriniformes; family Danionidae; genus Danio; species Danio aesculapii. Next base: position 9,718,814 of record NC_079450.1, on the reverse strand, counting down.
GGTTATGTACTGCTAATAATTGTTATTCAATTATTATTCCTCTCTGATTTACAGTTGGGTTTAGGGGCATAGCCATACCTGCCAATTACGAGAGGGTGGGGGTTGGGGGGTGGGGTGTTAGTTTGTGGGGATGTTTGTAGTGTTTGTAATGGTAGTAACTGTACTATGTACCGGGATCTGGGCAGCTGCTGCAATCAGACACTATATTAAAGTTGGCGACTGGGGGGTATTACAGACTGTACCAGAAAGCTGAAGGCCAGCCTGGGGGCTAGAACTACTAGAGTTTTTCAGGAGAAATAACAAAACGGGAGGGTGGCGGGAGATGGGTCTGAAATATGTGAGACTCTTGGAAAAAACAAGAGTGTTGGCAGGTATGGGTATGTCTATGGATTACATTTTCGAACAAAAATGACATTCCAGGATCAACATAGATGTAAATTCAGGATTGCATCGTAGTAAAATCACACCCACTGTAACACAACAGGGTAGCAATTCCAGTCTTGCACAAGAACTCTGATGTCATTTGTGATCTTGCAATATTTCCATATCACTTCTTGCATGCATTTGCACAGAAAAAATTATTCATTGTATTTACTATTTTTTTAAGTGGTTGCAAACGATTTATTTGGGCTTAATTTAAACAAAAATGTTGAACATTAATACATTTCATTTGCTTGTTTAAGTTGAGCCCATTTAAATTGTTTGCAACCACTTAACTTGAAAAAATGAGTAAATCCAAGGAATATTGTTTTTTAGTGTGGTTGCCAAAGGTATTTTTGACAAAACAAAGTTGTCTGACATTTTTTCTTATAGTAAAGTCATGCAGTGTGTATCCCCCTGATGCATTGTGTATTAACACACCAGCTACTGATTGCTTCCTGAAATATTTATGCAACGTCAACCACTGCGATCCGACAACTTTGAAAACACACTGAGCAAAATGTGTTTTATTATCACTATTGAAAATAAATCACATTGAGAGAGTAGCTTTGTCAATATCGCTCACTCCTTTTGAGCATCAAATAATTAGTCAGTCTACAATGAGCATGTATTTTATACATTTTATACCTATTTTACCCCTTTTTAAAAATTTAAAAGAAGTATTTTGTGTCTCCAGAATGTGTGTGTAAAGTTTCAGCTCAAAACACCCATCGGATTATTTATGATACCTTTCAGAATATTGGGATTGTCTGCTCTGAACACAAAGTAGCTGTATTTGTGGTCTGTGCCTTTAATGCTGGTTCTCCCCGCCCACCGTTCCCACATGCCTGTCCAGCCTGATCTCACGAGAAAACGTAAGTATTTTACGTTTTGTCAGTTTAGTGGCTAATTCGTACAAATTCGTACGAGTTCAGTCGTACGAAATTGTACGATTTTAAAAAGGAGGTGTGGCACCTAACCCCACCCCTAAACCCAACCGTCATTGGGGGATGAGCAAATCATACTAAAATGTACGAATTAGATCGTACGAATTCATACAAATTAGCCACTGAATCAAAAAGTTACGAATTGCCGTGAGATTGTGTTGGCCTGTCAGAGTGTGTCTCAATCTCCGGCTGCGTCAGCTAAACAGCACTGTGACAGACATGAAGGAAGCAGATCTCACGTAACGTTTGTGAGAAATCCTACATTAAGAATTTCCCCAATGATTATTTGATGTATTTGTTGTGGAGTTAATCCAAGCCTTTCTGCAACAATGAGTAACGCACAATGTCGTTACAAAGTTCACGCACACACACAACGAACACACACGTTTAACTCTGCATTGTTTTTGCACGGCACATGTGACAGGATAAACGTTAATATCCACTGCTGTATGGATATTGGTTATTTTAACGTACAAAATAAACCTGATTTAACATCCAAAAACAGGGATTGAAGGGTCTTCTTTTATAATTGTACTGACATGAGGATGTGGTGATGCTGTAAAGATGGTAAAATCGCTGTAATTCATTACAAACATGCACCATTTTAAAAAAAGTTTTAAGCTTGTAAAACTCACTCTTGATCACATTTGATAATGATTGATGATCACAGAGAGCCGAACAGATCTTTTAATCCTGGTTGCTTTGCACACGTCCTGTCTTGTGGATATGATTAAAAGCATTACTACAGAGACATGTTAATATGCGGCTGTCAATTAAATCACTGGGTGGAGAAACCGCTTTCCATCACGTTGCAGTGGGCCTCAAAATGGGAGGGATTTGGATCCTATTTTAACATCAGGAAATTAAAAAAAAAGAGACTTATTGTGTTAATATCACCAATATATGACTGTGGACACACTATACCTGCACACAGTTCTGTCCAAACAGCTTAGAAAAGCTGTTTTTCATCATTGGTGCACTTTAATAGTTTTTGCATGTGATGCGTCACACATGGTATGACACAATGTAACCTATTAGCAGTTCTCACAAGCGATAGGAACAGTTAATTCAGACTGAACTCTTGTGTGTGGCCCAAGACTCAGCAGGGTTTATCCACTCTTACAGCAGAGATTACACAGATTACGCAGGATTCGCCTCTTGTCTCCTGATCACACAATCCCTCAAGAACAAAGTTGGGCTGTCAGTGCTGCTCACACTTCACACCACGTTACTGCTATAATAGGGCTTGTTAATGAAGAGCCAGTATGCAGGTTGTCTTCTGTTTAGATCTTCACTATACAGTATGTCAATACCAATGCAATCTCATAACTTTTTGAATATATTAAAATATCAAATAAAGATCCCAGTGGGCATCTCATGACAAAAATTACATAAAAATTGGCATCAAACATGACGACAGAAAAGACGTCAGAAATCCAAATCAGTGTCAAGTCCAAGTTTATTGTCATTGTACAGAATTACAATGAAATTTCTATTGTACAGTACCTGAAAAATCAAAACACACACACACTACAGCTCATACTCCTTTTTTATTAAGTGGTTAATTTGTATTTACATTTTTGAGATGTCATTCATACAATTTAGTACAATTTGCTAATCCCCCAGTGATGGTTGGGTTTAGGGGTGGGGTTTGGTTGTGAAGACTAAAAGGGATACAGCTGTGGATATGCACATCACATCATTTCGAATAAATGATACTGTACAACAATAATTACTATTTTTATGTTACACTGAGGGGTAGGCAATAATAAAATACAATTTAATGGGTAATTTAATTAATAATATGAAAAATACTCTGTATAATACTGTTTTTACAGTGCTGTAAGGGTTGAAGTGGGGGTAGTGCAATTAATGGTTAATCTAATAAATAATATAAATAATTCTGCTTAGCTTCTGGCTGCAGCTGTTTCCCTTCTACCAACAACCGGTTTGGGAGCACACCTCTTTATAAAAGTTTTAAAAATTAAACTTTGCACAATACATTAAAAAATATACTTGTTCCTTGTGCGCTTGTGAGATTAACACATGAATTCAAGTGAAATCTTACAATTTTAGGAACCTGATGGGCTTTTTTTTTTTTTTTTGCAATAATACCATTTTTTTTCCCACTAAATAACTTTTCGGTTCTACAAAAAACAATGTGAAATGCTTTTTTATTTTTTTATTTGTTCATTATCATTTATTTATTTATTTTTATTTTTTTTTTTTCACTATAAAGAACCTATAAAGAAAGCTTCCATGGTTTAAGTCATCATGCAATCAATTATGGAATATTGCAGTGTTTATAATAAATGGTCTATTTATACATATTACTATTTAATTGTAAATTTGAATCAAATTAACTTCCTTTCCCTTTTCAGCTGTATCTCTTCTCAACTATGAATTGCTTACTGGTCAAGAGGTGGGCCAACCTGTCAGTTACTTGATATGACCATCCACAACTATCCAATCAATTCACAATGGACAAAATCAAGTACTGCCCCAAAATTTTTCTCTCACTCGAGATGTCTTAAATTAGTAGTCCCTAAACTTTTTGGAGTGGAATGACAAGCTGTCAAAACATTACTGCAACTCTGATACAAGTTTTATTAGTGGAGAAAATTAAAAAGCACTGCAGTGTTTGAGTGTTCTGTGTTTTTCTGATATAATTAGTCTATAGAAATATATCTATCCGGTCCATGGCCCAGGGGTTGGGGACCACTGTCCTAAATTTCCCAAAAGTTTGATTGTCTCAATCTGTTTAAAAATAGATATCAATATATCAAATTAAGGGGTGGCGCAGTGGGTGCCTCACAGCAAGAAGGTCGCTAGTTCGAGCCTCGGCTGGATCAGTTGGCGTCTCTGTGTGGAGTTTGCATGTTCTCCTTGTGTTCGCATGGGTTTCCTTCGGGTGCTCCGGTTTCCCCCACAGTCCAAAGACATGCGGTACAGGTGAATTGGGGAGGCTAAATTGCCCGTAGTGTATGTGTGTGAATGTAAGAGTGTATGGGTGTTTCCCAGTGATGGGTTGCAGCTGGAAGGGCATCTGCTGCGTAAAACATATGCTGGATAAGTTGGCGGTTCATTCCGCTTTGGCGACCCCGGATTAATAAAGGGACTAAGCCAAAAAGAAAATGAATGAATGAATATCAAATTAAGAAGTGCTGCAAATTACCAGACACTACTTCTTCTGCCCCATATATCATTCTCTGACACAACATTCAATATTTAAAGGCTAAAAGGTATAGTCACCCTGGAGGATTTATATGTTAATAAAAATTCTGACACATTTTTTTAACTAAAAGAGAAGTTTTCTCCCCCACAACACACTTCTTTTGATATTTACAGATTAGAAATTATGTAAGTCATGTGATACCCAATTTTGAATGGTTTACAGGGTACTATTGGGCTCACCTGATCCAAACATTTGATTTCAGATTTTGTATATGTGTTTTCTCAAGAACTGAGTTACTCTACAATTCTTTCAAAGAATGCTTGGGAAGAGGAACTGTGAATACAGATTGACTCTGATACATGAGAGAGCCTCAGATTCGATCTTGTTCTATTAATTCCAGGCATCAATTAATTCAATTTAAAGTAATGCATAGACTGCACTACTCAAAATCTAAATTACACAGATTTTTTCCTACCATTTCCCCTACATGTGACCGCTGTAAGTCGGCTGAAGGTTCCCCGGACGTATCCAAAACTTTACGATTTCTGGTGTGAAATATTTAAATGGTTTTCTGATATGTATGGTTTTACCTTTACACCTGACCCAGAAATTGCTATATTTGGGTACTCTCATTTAATGCTGGATTATAAAGTCCATACAAAGCACCCCGATTAATGGAGTGATTATTGCTAAGAGTGCCATTCTAAAACTATGGAAATCAGATTCTATTCCTCAATTTAAGACATGGATAACTTATCTCACTCAAATATTGCACATGGAAAAAGCCCAGTATGGAGTTATTAATAATCTTGATAAAGTTTTTAATATATGAAATCCATTTATTGATCACCTGAACCAATATAATGCAGATTCTGAGCAGCAGTGTAATGCTTATTTTGCTCACTACCCCTATTGACTACCTTATTTTATTTTTATTGAAACCGTTTATATGCCCTAATTATTTTTTAAATAATAACTTAATATTATTATTATTATTATTATTATTATTATTATTATTATTATTATTATTATTATTATTATTATTATTATTATTATTATTATTTTCTTTGTATTATCATGCTTATTTTATGTATTTTTATTGCTGTTGTTTTGTTTGGTAATTATTGAAAAATGTAAAACTAAAAAAAACACTAAATATAGTTGCAGTCAGAATTATTAGCCCCCCTTTGATTTATTTATTTTTTAAATTCTTTTTTAAATATTTCCCAAATGATGTTTAACAGATTCCGGAAATTTTCACAGTATATCTGATAATATTTTTTCTTCTGGAGAAAGTCTTATTTGTTTTATTTCAGCTAGAATAAAATCAATTTTACATTTTTTTAAAACCATTTTAAGGTCAAAATTATTAGCCCCTTTAAGGTATATTATTTTTGATAGTCTACAGAACAAACCATCATTATACAATGACTTGTCTAGTTACCCTATCCTTCCTAGTTAACTTAATTAAGTTAAGCCTTTAAATGTCACTTTAAGCTGTATAGAAGTGTCTTGAATTAAAACTATTATGTTTAAAAATGTGTTTAAAAAAATCTTCTCTCCGTTAAACAAAAATTGGGGAAAAAATAAACAGGGGGGCTAATAATTCTGACTTTTAACTGTAATTCCCAAAAGAGAAGATAACAAATATGACAATGCCGGCTTTAAGAGTGTACAGTATTTCCACATCAATATTTTTGTGTTTCTAAATGCTTTGAAGTTTCTGGAGTTCACACTAAGAGCATAAGATCAGGGGTCACTTAGATTCTGAATAATTGCTGTTTTAAGAGGTCCTGGAGCGTTTGAAGATTTCTCCTCTCAAAATAAGAGGCTTTATTGAAAGCGTAGAGCAAGGATAACTTCTGTCAATTCCAAGAAATTGAATGGGGGAAAAATGAAGGTGACATAATTGTTACCTTCATTTTGAGACGCAGATAAGGAAATGTGCCTGGTGAAATTCTGAACTCATTTCAGCGAATGCATTTTAATGTCACCTCATGTGACCTTGATTTTCATACGGACCTACAGGCAAACGAACCCTCCGACTATAATTGGTTGAAAACTATTCCAGACCCTTGGCAAAGGGCTTCAAATTTAGGACGCGCATACAAACGAGGCCGGTTGTCTCAGAATATATTATTCTCTGCGAATGTTTGATGGCATTTCAACAGTTTGCAAAATACATTTCCCTTATGTGATTGCTTTTTTACTTCTGCTTATTTTGAAGCACCTAAATTTGGCTCTAATTTAAGAAATCTGCAGTCCTAATTGCACTGCGCATTAAGAGTGTGAACTCCCAGAAGCAGCTTGATCATGCTTATATTCACTAAATGGAGCGCATCTTTATTCTCTGCACGCTTTAGCTGGTGAATTATAGCTCAAGTTCCTTTGGGATGAAATGTGACCTGGGTTGCATGTTTTTAAATGCTGCAGATGTACAGTGGGTATAATAATAAATAGTTTTAATTATGTTTATTACTTAATTTTTATTCCCTGTCATATTTTCACAGTTCTTCACTAGTTGCCCCTTCATTTCTCACAAGGAATATGAAATTAGATAATATTAGTAAATCTGTCAAAGTCTTAAGAGAACTGAAATATATTTGTGTACTGCAAAGTACATTCACTATATAGTCACTGTACACTGCTCAAACGCAGATATGTACTTTCTGAGTAAATAACTTTCTGAATGAACCTGTTTTTAAAGTATTATTTGTAGATGCGTTTCTTGTCATTTCTGTATTGTATTATGTTCCAGTTAGAACTATAGCTAGAGATTTTTAAAAGCTTTTTGAGCATGAAGATGTCTTTAGAAAAAAACAACACTTTTATAAAGAAGCCATTTTAAAGTAAATATAATAAATAAGCAACAAATATTTCACCTCATTGCAAAATTTTTTTTTTCATTTTGTCTTGTCTTTAGTCCAAATATCTTAAAGTTTTTAAATCAAGAAGCATTTTCTACACAAATCATATTGTCTTGTTTTATGAAATAATATGCCAAAATTAAAGGAGTTTTTCTTTAAAACAAGCAAAATAATCTTCCAATAGGGCAAGCAAAACAACATTGTGAAATGTCCTAATAAAGATTTATTATTTTTTTGCTGTGCATATTGTTAACTATTGGTAGGGAAAGGTCTGGAGCACTCAACCACCATACAAGATGCATGGACAAAATGTAACTGGAGTGAAAAATTGGAACTCCAGCAGCACAGAAAATGTTATGAAATAAAAAAAATGCCAACATGCTTCGGCTTTCAAGCCTTACTCAGGTCACATACACTCTCAGAAATAAAGCTCCAAACTCTGTCACTGGGGCGGTACCTTTTAAAAAAGTAAATTTTGTTCCTGACAGGTCCTTAAAGGTTCATTTTAATACCCCAAAAGTACAAATGTGTACCTTACAGTAAAGTAAATGTACAAACGTTAACCTTAAAGGTACAAATATATACCCTAAAGATACTAATGTCCACCGCTATTTTACAGAAGTGTAGCCTTTTGAAAAGGTACCACACCAATGACAGATTTTGTACTTTTACTTCTGAGTGTGTACATACATTTCAAAAGCCTTTAAATATATCTCTTAGAACATTCATTCATTCATTTTCTTTTCGGCTTAGTCCCTTTATTAATCTGGGGTCGCCACAGCGGAATGAACCGCCAACTTATCCAGCATATGTTTTACGCAGCAGATGCCTTTCCAGCTGCAACTCATCACTGGGAAACACCCATATACTCCCTTTCACACATATACACTACGGACAGTTTAGCTTACCCAATTCACCTATAGGGCAATTATACATTTTTACTTTTATTTAATGTTTACAGTGCAAATCCTATTAGATCCATTTATTTGGTAAACAAAGCAAGTCTCTCATATATTATATCTACTAAAATACAGAAATTATTACTTTACAAACTGTATTGTAAGTAAATCATATGAATGTTTTCATATTAGTTAGTAACATTACTGAAATTAATTTAAAAACTGAAAAAGTTTTAATTACCAAATTTACACTCAACTAAATAAATAGACTTCATGATCTACGGAAATCTGCGTTTTTCTGCTTGCCAGGTTCTGTGTGGGCCTAGTCATCAAGAACCAACTACACAAGTAGTAATAATTCAGTTGACACGAGTCCACATTGAATCGACACATAATAAACGATACAAGTTTAGAAAACAGAAAAAAAACCTCACAAGTTTTCTTTTTTAACAGATTATGGTTTAATAAACTAATTAATTAATTAACAAATAACAAAAACAGTTGTAACATATCAAATGAAGATCAAAATGACAAAAATGTGAATCAGTTTGATGTCAAAAACTTGATGTATATTTGACATCCCCACATTGATGCCCTTTTGACCACCAAAAAAATAAATAAATAAATAAATAATTGAGAAAGTACAATTAAATTTGTCTGGACGCTTTAATTCCAAATTATTTTATGTATGCAATGCACAAAAACTAATAAGATCTCAAAATGACATCAAATTGGCATCTAAGCACAAAAAAAGAAGTCAAAAATCAATTTCAGGACTATTAACTAATGTCATTTTGACATCCAGGCATTCAATAGGCATCAAATCGACATGAAATTTGTATATGTATTTGATGTGTATTTTAATGATGTTTTGACATCAAGGTACACGCTTGGATTGCCTAAATTATTAATGTTCTAATATTTGTATGAATGTGGCGCAGTGAGCACATTCACCTCACAGCAAGAAGGGCGCTGGTTTGAGCCTCAGCTTGGTCAGTTGGCATTTCAGTGTGGAGTTTGCATGTTCTCCCCTTACTATCCCATATCAATCAGCCGATAACCTCTAATAACCACTGATAACGCCATTCAATCGAGTGATAACTTTCAAGGAAGGAATTAAAGCAGGAAACTAAGTAGCAAGTAAAAATCAGTGTGATACACAGGATGCTGCTTAATTTGATCATATTATAATATATATAATCAGAAACACTGGACAGCTCCACATTATATTATAAAACATGTCTAATACATTTTGTCCAATTCACTTTTAAAGAAATGCATTTCAAAAGCCCACACCGCGACCTCAGGAGAGTGTGAAATGACTGTTGTATGATCCAGTCTTTCAAGGAATATTGCTTTTTAATCCCTCTATTTCAGAGAAGGACGAACTACACATCGCCAGTGCTACGTTTCCTGCATTACAGTGAAATTATACACTTGTTACATAATGCCTCAAAGGGTCGGTAAATGTGTTACAGCATAATAGCTTCTTTATATTGGAAAAAATCTGCTTTTTATGAAATAGGTCGCCCTTTATGGACGTGCATGTGTGGTCTCGGTCCTGCTGGGGAAATGGTGTTTGTTTAATCTAAATGGCAGGGCTTATGCTAAGACCGAGGCATCTCTAATATGGCTGTGTTGTGTGGATTAAAGATTATTCTAGATCCATAAAGTTTATTTAGTGTGGCATAAGAGGATTAGTGCTTTACACCATGTCCCACAATGTCTTAGTGCCAAACCACATGTGATTATTACTTCACAAAGCATCTTGCGTGAAAAAAGAGGGATACTTTTAGGGAAAATAGGTTTGGGAATAGTTATGAGAGATATTTAATTCTGCATAAAGCGTTGTGTGGCTTTGCTTAACATCTGGTTAACTACCATATTTTAATGGAGGCTGTAACATGCGGATGCTGACAACGGCGGTGAGGATCTAATGGCAGTGTTTTTATTGACAAACAATGGTCAAGCAAGCAACGGTTAAACACAGGAGCAAGCAAAATCATCAGGGGAATCCAAAAGAGTAGTCGAAAACAAGCAAGCGATCGGTTCAGGCGGCTAACTTCAAAAATCAGAAAACAAAGATCAAACACGCCACGGGAAAACAAAGCAAGGAAAATGCTTTGTAATGGTTACAGGAACAACAAGACTCCTCACTCAAGTGTCTGTGTGTGTCCTGTTTTTGTAGTCCAAGATATCAGTCCATGATGAGTTCAGAGGTATGTGTGTAATCTGTGTAAATGAGGCAACCGGTGTATAAGGTGCATGCTGGGATTTGTAGTTCGTGTATGTGGTGTGTGTGTAGTTCTCAAGTGATCCGCAGTAGCTAGATCACTGGTGACTGTAACAGTGGCATTTTAACATTAGAACTGCTGAGGCAGTGATTCTGGAAGTTTGTGACTTTGTGTGTGTGTGTGTGTGCGTGTGTGTGTGCGTGTGTGTGTGCGTGCATGCGTGCATGCGTGCGTGCGTGCGTGCGTGTGTGTGTGCGTGTGTGTGTATGATGATTTTGTAGTGGACCGCGTCTGCTTAAAAAGTAATAATCCAAACCACAAGCAATGATAAATGCAGTGAAGCAAAGTTAGAATGGAAATAAATGCTTTATGTTTTTTTCTGAGATTCTAACAGTATTCAGGTACACAAAATGAATAATTAAATGTAAAATAAATAACACTGTAAAATCTTTATTGCATATATACTGTAATAATCTTTCTTGAAGTTACAAATTTTTTTTGTTATATTATAAAGGGACTAGGGCAAAAATGAAAGGCCCCATATTTTATAATACATCTTCAGTTGTAGAGAAATGTAGAGAAACATAACCTTTCTAGCAGATACTATTCTAGGTTACAATTTGGTGAAGGAAAAAATCATGGTTTGGGGTTACTTTCAGTATGGGGGCGTGTGACAGATCTGCAGAGTGGATGGCAACATCAACTGAGGTATCAAGACATTTGTGGTGCCCATTACATTACAAACCACAGGAGAGAGCAAATTCTTCAGCAGGATAGTGCTCCTTCTCATACTTCAGCCTCCACATCAACGTTCCTGAAAGCAACGAAGGTCAAGGTGCTCCAGGATTGGCCAGCCTAGTCACCAGTAATGAACATTATTGAGCATGTCTGGGGTAAGATGGAGGAGGCACTGAAGATCTTGATGAACTCTGGGAGTCCTGCAAGAACGCTTTCTTCTCCATTCCAGATGACTTTATTAATGAGTGATTTGAGTCATTGCAGAGATGTATGGATTCATTCTGTCTCCATTGCAGCATGACTTTATATTCTATACTGTACATTATTTCTGTTAAATGACAAGACCTTTGTCTAAGCAAAGTCAGACCTTACTGTCCTAATAAAATCATTAAAAATCAAGACATGATCATATTTTATTTTGGTAAAATAAATGTAATCTAGAGGCGTTTGACTTTCATATAAGCCACTTCTGATACCAAATGATCAACTAGAAGTCAAGTTATTATTTGTTACTCCTAATATTTTTTTTCCAGCCAACAAGACTTTTCTCAGGTAGTGTATATGCATGCATCTTCATCTTAAAAAAAAAAACTTGAAGATGGCTTGGATTTCCACTCCATTAAAATCACTCAACACCATGCCAAACCTAATGGAGAGTTGTTGATGTTTAGGCCAAGTTAGAGCCTGGTCTGAACATCCAATTAATACTAACTCCACGTCAATGTTAGTATTTTCAAAAGCCTGAGAATAAAGTTTTAACTTTTGGGACATTTTACTGCATGGAGGACTGCTCTATAATGTTCATGTCTGATGACTGGGCTGGCCAATCCTGGAGCACCTTGACCTTCTTTGCTTTCAGGAACTTTGATGTGGAGGCTGAAGTATGAGAAGGAGCACTATCCTGCTGAGGAATTTGCCCCTTTCCTGTGGTTTGTAATGTAATGGGCAGCACAAATGTCTTGATACCTCAGGCTGTTGATATTGCCATCCACTCGGCAGATCTCTAACACGCCCCCATTCTGAACGTAACCCAAACCATGATTTTTCCTTCACCAAACTTGACTGATTTTTGTGAGAATCTTGGATCCATGCGGGTTCCAATAGGTCTTCTGCAGTATTTGTCATGATTGGGATGCAGTTCAACAGATGATGCCACTACCTTCTGCCACTTTTTAAAGTTATTATCTGTTGCTCTTACAACTGGGATCAACGACAACAGTTTTGTCAGGTAGT
>NC_079450.1:9491301-9701301 GCF_903798145.1 Danio aesculapii | reverse complement strand
GGTAAACCGGAACTAAAAATACACTGCCTTGCAGATAAGGGGAAGTGAAGTGACATCATTGGGAAAAGGGTCTATATTTACCCGAATGCAGGCCTCAACATCTTGCGCACCCCTTACACTCCAAAAATAATATGTTTGCAATTTTTCTGAACTGCTTATTTAAAATGAGCTAAAACAACATTTTTGTGTGTGTTTAATCTACTTAAATTTGTAAAAACCTAAGACGATAACCAAATTCCTTCATGTTGTCCCAACACAAATTGATTTTGTAGAACCCAGCATTTTTTACAGTGTCCCCCTGGTGAGGCGCACCCCACAGTTTCAAAACCCCTGATTTAGACAGAAATAACAAGGTATGATGATATATGTTGCCAGATCTTAAAAACAAGAACGAGCTAATTATTTTATTGAAAATACTGCAAAATATGTCACATCCTGCATTTACCCACTTTAACAACTCCATAAACTTGATTCAACATAGGTTCATTCTGAATAGCTTATTAGAATATAAGCTTTTCAGATGAAGATCGTTTCTTTATTTGCTGGTGTTTTTTTGTAATTGCAATTGGTTTTCTTAGTAATAAACATGCTTTTACGCTATAGAAAAGATGCATTACATGGTGAGAAGCATATCCCTAGACTGCAAGAATTAATTAAATATAACAAATAGCCAAGTTCTTTAGCCTTCATAGTGCCCTATTAAATTCCGTTGGGGTGAAAAGAATGTTTTGATTTCTTTGACCATCATGGCGATGTTATTACCTTAAATCTTAAACATGCGCACACTGCAAGATATGAAAACCACAGCACAGCACACACTACAAAATAATAGATTATCCTGCCGATGGAGCACATCACCTGACTGCTGTATAACTTGCTTTATCAATAATTATTATTTACTATAGGCTAGGTTACAAATATTTGACCAACTGCACTACATGAAAAACACTCTCGTGCACTCAAAATAGGTTCCCTTTTGCATATCTATTAGTGGCGGTTATGACTTAAATGAATGGGCTTATCCACACGCAAAGTGAGCCGCATATTATTTATCGTCTGTTCATTTTTCTCTGTTCATTTGTCTTTCACGCTGTATATTTCTGTCCGTTCGCATCCTGTATCTTTGTGCCCCCTGGTGGCATAGTCGCTAACTGCGATTATAATTACTGCTGTTATAATGCAGTTATTATTAAGGGGAACGGTTGCTTGGTCAGTCAGTCAGTCTACAGCGGCCTCTGATAGATTTATGCGAGATGAGCATGTGCGAATAGCACTCGTGAGAGAAATTTGAGATCTCAAAAAGCAAACACGGTGGCCTCTGGTGGATTCTCGAAAACAAAAACTGCAAAAAACATAGCTCCTGGGGCGTATTTGGCGCTCTTCATAAATGTATATAGGGGTACGTAATGAGAATGAGTCTGGGCTGACTTGATTGCTTATATTCTGTGTGTTAATAAAACTAAATAAAAAAGAAATTATAATGGTATATATTTTATGTACATCAGAGATGCATCTCTCTTTTTAAGGAGTAAGACATTACAGGGAATAAGGTATAAGCCTTGGCTATTTTATGTTGCCAGATCTTACTAGAAAACAAGAAAAAGCTAAATATTTACTTGAAAATACTGCAACCAGCCATTTACCTAGTTTAAAAACTCCATACACTTGATCGCTCTATCAATCAAATGTAAACAATAAGTCTAAACATGCTTAGTTGTGGTCCAGAAGTAATTGCAGAACATACGTTTAGTCGCTGTAATATTAATTTGGTAAAAAATATCAGATACCAGAGAGATGCGAGACAACTTAAATTATTGACTTATAATTTTGAATGTGGTGCATTATTGGACACTGGAGTTGAAAAGAAGAAACCTTAATCAGTAAAACATAATGATATTTACAAACACATGATATGCAATGTTTATAGAACCAGGAAATCAAGTAATTTAGATGGTATACTGTATTTTAGTGTACATCAGAGATGCATCTCTGTTTTTAGGGAGCAAGGCATTACATGAACAAGGCTTGAGACTTGGCTGATTTATGTTGCCTGATAAGGGAAAATGCTTGAAAATGCTACAAAATATGTCTACCCCTGCATTTACTTGCTTTAACAATTCTATATGCTTGTTTGCTTTATCATTCAAGCCTAAACAACAAATCCACAGATGCTTACAATAAGTGGACATGGCAACCCTTTGTTTTATGTGTGTTAATAGAACCAAAGAAAAAAGGAATTATAATGGTGTGTATTTTAATGTACATCAGAGCCACATCTTTCTTTTTAAGAAGCAAGACATTACACAACCTTTGAGCCTTGGCTGATTTATGTTGCCAGATCTTCCTAGAAAAGCCAGAATGAGCTAGATATTTTTATTGAAAATGCTGCAAAATATGTCTACCCCTGCATTTACCATCTTTAACAACTCCACAAGCTTGTTTGCTTTATCAATCAAACCTAAACAACAAGTGTACACATGCTTACAATAAGTGGATATGGCAACCTTTAGTTGTCTGTGTATAAAAACAACAACCAAACAACTAAAATGGTATGCTGTATTTTAATGTACACCAGAGATGCATCTCTCTTTTTAAAAAGGAAGACATTACAGAGAACACTGTTTAGGACTTGGCTGATTTATGTTGCCAGATCTTCCTAGAATAGCAATTTAATAATGCTTGAAAATGCTACAGAATATGTCAACCCCTGCATTTACCCACTTTAACAACCGTAAGCTTGTTAGCTTTATCATTCAAGCCTAAACGACAAGTTCACATATGCTTACAATAAGTGGATATGGCAACCCTTTGTTGTATGTGTGTTTATAGAACCAACCAAACAAGTAATTATAATGGTGTGTATTTTAATGTACAGCAGAGACGCTTCTCTCTTTTTAACAAGCAAGACATTACACAAACAATGTTTGGGCCTTGGCTGATTTATGTTGCCAGATCTTCCTAGAAAAACAAGAATGAGCTAAATATTTAATTGAAAATACTACAAAATATGTCAACCCCTGCATTTAACCGCTTTAACAACTCCACAAGTTTGTTTGCTTTATCAATCAAACCTAAACAAAAAGTGCACACATGCTTACAATAAGTGGATATGGCAACCTTTAGTTGTATGTGTGTAAAAGAACCAACCAAACAACTATAATGGTATGCTGTATTTTAATGTACACCAGAGATGCATCTCTCTTTTTAAAAAGGAAGACATTACAGAGAACACTGTAAGAGATTTGGCCGATTTATGTTGCCAGATCTTCCTAGAATAGCAATTTAATAATGCTTGAAAATGCTACAGAATATGTCAACACCTGCATTTTACCCACTTTAACAACCGTAAGCTTGTTAGCTTTATCATTCAAGCCTAAACGACAAGTTCACACATGCTTACAATTAGTGGATATGGCAACCCTTTGTTGTATGTGTGTTTATAGAACCAACCAAACAAGTAATTATAATGGTGTGTATTTTAATGTACATCAGAGACGTTCTCTTTTTAACAAGCAAGACATGAAACAAACAATGTTTGAGCCTTGGCTGATTTATGTTGCCAGATCTTCCTAGAAAAACAAGAATGAGCTAAATATTTAATTGAAAATACTACAAAATATGTCAACCCCTGCATACCCACTTTAACGACTCCACAACCTTGTTACTTTATCAATCAAGCCTAAACAACAAGGTTACACATGCTTACAATAAGTGGATATGGCAACCTTTGTTGTGTGTGTGTTTATAGAATCAACCAAAAAAGTAATTATAATGTTGTGTATTTTAATGTACATCAGAGACACGCGTCTCTCTTTTTAAGAAGCAAGACATTACACAAACAATCTTTGAGCTTTGGCTGATTTATGTTGCCAGATCTTCCTTGAAAAGCAGGAATGAACTGAAATAGTTTATTGAGCATTAGCCAAACATGCTTAAAATAAGTGGACATGGCAACATGTGTTATCTGTGGTTTAATAGAAATGACAGAACATGAATCCTAGCTCACTGTAATATTAATGTGGTAAAACAAAATAGATGTGAGATGCCTGAAAGTAGATCCCTGAAAGAATATTTACTGCGGTGTGAGTTGTTTTCCATAAATAGACTGAATGTCAGAGTGTACATGGCTATTAAGTCTTGCTATATTTTGTTCTTGTCATGTTTTTGCTTGTCTTGACTTGCTTTTGACACATCATGCCTTGTTTTCTCACTTTAGTCTCAGATGCATAATATAAATGAATAACTGTGCAGTACAATCACATTATACCGAGATATACCATGCAGTACAGTATATACTGTCAAACATCCCATCTGTATACCATCCTATAGTGTATCCTGACACAAGCGCTTGTTAAACCGAACCTGTTACAGTATTCCTTACATGGAGGAAGCACATTGTTATGCTAAAAACACGTGGCTGGTGTTCTCATTCCCTCCAGGCCTCTCTGTTTTCTCCCTGACAACATGCTGTAGCTCATGCATGAAACCGCATGGCTCTGAATGTGTGTGTGTGTGTGTGTGTGTGTGTGTGTGTGTGTGTGTTTTTTTTATAAATGCGTGGAGTATTTGCAGTAGTGGAGCCATGTGCCTGAGTGTGTATGCTTGTACTGTGTATGTAGGTCAGTACAATCTCTAGCCACCTTCTGATAAACCTGTGCTGCACGGCATCACTCGCCTTTAATTTATAGAGAAAAAAGGCTACAGATGGAACCTTGCATTGGCTGCTGATGGTATTTGAAAGATTAATATCATTAAAGCTTTGAATTTGCCGTCATGTGAGTGTGTGGGTGTGTATTTCTATGGCTCCGAGAACCCAGGCAGCTGGTATTTACAGGATCACAGATTGGCTAGTTGATAGCATGTGGAGGGATGGGAGAGACTGTATTGAGTTTTTTTTTTCTTCAGTTTCATTCAGCTCGTCTTGAGACCACTATTGCAAGTGATGAAAAGTTGATCTTGTTGGAAAGACTAATTAAAGTATGATGCAGGTTGGAAGTGTTTTTTGGCTGATAGCATTAACACAATTTTGGCAGTGGAGTAATTTTATAGCCAAACTCAAGCCAAATAGTACAGTACAGTCAATGGTTAACTTGCATGCAATATATGATTAAATTACACACACCATTCAAAAGTGTGGAATCAGAAAGAGTGAACATGAGTAAAGCTATTAATTGGGTAAGATTGATCAAAACCAACAGTAAATACATTTATTTAAAAATTGAAAAATATTTTTACTACATTTTTTCACCAAAGATTGCTGATACCAGTCAATTTCTGCCAAAAAAGCAACACAACTGTTTTCAATTAATCAACCAACCAACCGAACTACCAACACAATCAACCAAACAACTCAATCTACCAACCCAATCAACCAACTAGCCATTTATTCAACCAACCAACCACCTCAATCAAGTAGTGTTAACACATTAAGCCTAAGCCCAACCTAACAGTCTACTTATAATCTAAAGAGAATTTGTTGGCATGTAAATTCTTTGGAACTTGCATTCAACAAACAGACCTCAAAATAAAGTGTGATTCAAAAAACTAACCAATCAACTCAACAATCAACCAACTCAATCAACCATTTCAAACAACACAATCAACTCAACAACCAACCAACCAACCAACCAACCAACTTAATTAATCAACTCAACAACCTACCAAACAACTCAACTAACAAACACAGTCGACTCAACAACCAACAATCAACTTTATCAATCAACTCAACAACTCAACCAACAGACATAATCAACTCAACAACCAACCAACCAATCAAATTAATTAATCAAATCAGCCACCAACCAACTCAACCAACCAGCTAACTCAGCAATCAACCAACTCAACTAGCCAACTCAACCAAAAAACACAACCAACTCAACAACCAACCAGCCAGCCAACCAATCAACACAATCAACTCAACAACCAGCTCATTTAACCAACCAACCAATCAACTAAATAGCCATCCAAGTCAACCAATCAACAAAATCAATTCAACAACCAACCAAACAACCAACCAACTTAATAACCAACCAAGTCAACCAGCTCAACCAACCAATTAACTCAAACAACCAACCAACAAACACAATCAACTCAACAACCAACCAACCCAACCAACTCAATTAACCAACCAAACAATCAACTAAATAACCAACCAAGTCAACCAATCAACTCAACAACCAACCAACCAACCAACCAACTCAATCAATCAACTATACCACCAACCAATCAATCAACTTGATCGATCAATCAATCAATTAACCAACCAACTCAATCAATCAACTCGACCAACCAACCAACCAATCAACTTAATAACCAATTCAACAATGAACCAACCCCATCAACCCAACTAACCAACTCAGCCAATCAACTCAATAATCAACCAGCTGAACAACCAACACAATCGACTTAACAATCAACCAATCAACTCAACCAGTCAACTCAACAACCAACCAAACCAATCAACCCAATCAATCAATCAATTAACTAAACAACCAACCAATCAACTCGACCAACCAACCAACTCAATCAACTCGACCAACCAACCAACGCAATCAACTCGACCAACCAACCAACTCAATCAACTCAACCGACTAATCAAGTCAACCAACCAACCAATCAACTCAATAAACAACTCCACAACGAACCAACTCAACCAACCAATACATCCAATAAACTCAATAACCAACCATCTCAACTTACCAACACAATCAACTTAACAAACAAACAACCAATCAACTCAGTCAGTCAACTCAACAACCAACCAACCAATCAACTACACAACCAACCAACCAACTAACTCAATCAATCAACTAAACAACCAACCAAACAAATCAACTCAACAACCAACCAACCAATTAACTCAATCAATAAACAATCAACCCACCAGCCAATCAACCAGCCAACCAACCAATCAACTCAGTAACCAACCATCTCAACTTACCACTCACAATCAACTCAACAACCAACCAACCAACCAACCAACCAATCAACTCAACCAACTAACCAACCAGCAAACTCAACCAACCAACCCAGTCCAACCAACTCAATCAACTACTAGTTTATATATAAATATATTCAATATATTAGATGCACTTATAAGTTTTATATTAAGCAAAATATGATTTGTATAGGGTCTAAAAGCATGTGACAGAAGGATGAGGAAAGTTTCTGAAAACAAACAGTAACAAGTTGTATTATTGTACACTGTAGGGAATACTGAGTTACACACAATCGATTAATTAAGTTAACTTATTCGTTTTTTTACAAATGTAAGTGAATTGAAGGTAAAACAATTAAGTTGCCCCCCCCCCCCAAAAAAACCAACAAGAATCGTGTTGTTGCAGCTTATTTTATATAAGTAGTTTGAACAAACATCAAGCATTGTTTCTGAGCATATGTGCACAATCTGATCAAAATGTATTACATTGCATCTTGATTTTGCTAATACATCACTAAAGCCAAATCAGACCAAAAAAAAAAAAAAAAAGTTTCATGTTTTCCCAATTTCCCCCATGTTGACTAGAGGGTCCATCCGTGTCTGATCTGCAGAAAACATGCTCTTTGGAGCAGCGGCGGCGCTCCAGTCCGTTTGATGCGCTTTCCTGCTGGGGTGTTTTTTGAACACAGCTCTTTGGATTTGAGTCTTCTGACCCGACAGAGCCGAGGCGACACACACACCAGTCCGTCTCGCTTTGGAGATAAACTCCACACACTGTGTCTGAGCAATTCCACCGACAGATCGGATGAGCTCCTTCTCCTGTTGCAGATAAACTGTCCTAGAAATCGCCAGTACTTTGTACTAATCATCTGCAGGATCTTCAGGCTTAAGATGGGAAAACATGTTTCCCTTTCATCGGCGTACACTGCTGTTTACACTCCGTTTTGTTAGATTGTGTTTGGAAAATTGTATTGCTTCCAATTGGCTCAGAAGACTTAATGGTATTTCATGAAATGTCAATGTTATTTGAGACATTTCTTCTAGAATTCCTCAGGAGAAATTAAAATAAATATTGGACATGCTGCATACTGTAGAGCAGGGGTCACCAAACTTGTGCCTGGAGGGCCGGTGTCCTGCAGATTTTAGCTCCAACTCTAATCAAACACACCTGAACAAGCTAATGAAGGTCTTACTAGGTATACTTGAAACCCCCAGGCAGGTGTTTTGAGGCAAGTTGGAGCTAAACCCTGGAGGGACATCGGCCCTCCAGGACCGAGATTTGTGACCCCTGCTGTAGAGTATACAGGTAATTTCAATATTAACACATATAACACTTTATTTTGATGATCCATTTGAGTATTAGTAGAGTGTCTGCTTAATATCTGCTGAGACTGCTCCTTCAACTGGCATTTAACTGATTATAAGAAACTTTACAAGTACAGGTCAACTTACCCTAACCCCTACCTAATAGTCTACTTATAATCTAATGAGAATTAGTTGGCATGTAGATGCAATGTAAAATAAAGTGTGACCAAATAAAGTGTTCCCAGAAAATATACTTCTGACTATTGTGCAATTTTGAGTGTATTTCCTTCAACAGGGGTTCTCAATCTCGGTCGTGGAGGTCCAGTGTCTTGCAGATTTTAGCTCCAACCCTAATCAGACATGCCAGGCTAGCTAATCAAGCTCTTACTAGGCTTTCTAGAAACATCCTTGCAGGTGTGTTGAGGCAAGTTGGAGCTAAAGTCTGCAGGATACTGGACCTCCATGAGTTTGAGAACCCCTGTCCTACAATATAACAATAGTGATTGTAGTGTACTGCGAAGAAAATAAGCCAGAATTGTGAGAAAAAAAAGTTGCAATTAACTTTTTAAAAATTTGTATTCATTGGCAGAAACAAGTTTCTCCAGCCTGATATCATGAAGAAATGTAACTATTTTGCATTTTGTCAGTTCAGTGACTAATTCGTGTGAATTTGTAATCATAGTCATATTCAGTCGTACAAAAATGTCCGATTTTAAAAAAGAGGCGTGGCACCATCATCGGGGGATGAGCAAATTGTACGAATGAGATCGTACGAATTCAAATGAATTAGCCACTACATCAAAAAGTTACGAATTGCTATGAGATTGTGTATATTTCTCCACTGAGACAATTATTAACCTAATTTTTGTCATGAGACCGTTTTTCAGTTCGTCTCAGGTATTCATTCATTCATTCATCTTCTTTTCGGCTCATTCCCTTTATTAATCTGGGGTTGCAAGAGCGGAATGAACCGCCAACTTACCCAGCATATGTTTTACACAGCAGATGCCCTTTCAGCCGCAACTCATCACTGGGAAACATCCATACACACTTTCACACACACTCATACACTATGGTCAATTTTAGCATCCCTTATTCACCTGTACCACATGTCTTTGGAAAGTGGGGGAAACACGGGGAGAACATGCAAACTCCACACAGAAATGCCATCTGACCCAGCTGAGGCTCGAACCAGCGACCTTCTTGCTGTGCTACCCACTCCGCCACTGCGTCGCATCATCTGAGGTATTTTAGAAGCAAATGAGACAATTTGATACGAGACAAAGAATTTGATAAGATGTGTTCAAGCTCATATTATACAATCTTGTATTTTTGATTGCAGTATCCTGGCAAATCCAAGCAACATTGTGCGGTGTATGTTTAAAACTTTCTGACATGTGACAGATTTGTCATTTACCTGATTTGTGTCCTCCTATCTGTCCCAGAGCTCCTCCTATATCCCGATTACAGCTCTAATCCCAGCAGGACGGATTCAGCAAATACTCGTTCAACCTTCAAACGTGATTAAATGGGGGAAAATGTCGGAAAAAAGTGCAGATGCTGGGAGGGCTGGAGAGGAAGTGAGGTGTGTTTGTTGAGATAAATCCCTGCTTTTCCACCTCTGTGCTTCATTGATTGCCTCTTTCTCTCTGGGCTCGCTCGATGTGTCGGGTCAGATTACCTCTTTGATCACCGCCGACTCCAGTCCACAAATTTCACCAGGCTCCTGGATTGAATTTAATCTGCGGGGGAAGTATCACAATCCCATTGATCTATTTCAGGACTCCATTTTGATTATTTAAATATCTCTGTAAAAGTGGTGAGAACTGAGAATCAATCCTTATTTGCAACCTGTAACTTTCCACATATACTGTACGAAATTAGTGTATAGTAGCCTATAATTTAAGAATGAATGAGTTGAATCCCTAATGGTTCAGTTAAAAATCTCACTGAATCAATATAACTCACTGAATCGACTCACTGAATCAACTGTTACAGTGTTTATTTGAGACTTTATTCATTTATACACTAATTATCTGTATCATAATCTATAGTAACTGTTCAGAATTGTTAGTTTTTTTTCATCAAGGGAAGATTAAGTTGATTGGCATTGTTGGTAAAGACATTTATAATGTTACAGAGAATTTCTGTTTTATGTAAAAGCCATCAGATATCAGATAGTCATGCAAGAAATGTATCAGGGCATGAACAAAAATATTAAGGAAGAAATATACACTAACTGGCCACTTTATTAGGTATACCTGTCCAACTGCTCGTTAACGCAAATTTGTAATCAGCCAATCCAACACAATCTCACGGCAATTCGTAACTTTTTGATTTAGGGACTAATTCGTATTAATTCGTGCGATCTAATTCGTACAATTTAGTACGATTTGCTCATCCCCCAATGACGGTTAAGTTTAAGGGTGGGGCTAGGTGCCACGCCTCTTTTTAAAAATCGTACAATTTCGTATGACTGAAATCGTACGAATTCGTACGAATTAGCCACTAAACTGACAAAACGTAAAATTATTACGTTTTATTGTGAGATCAGACTGGCCAATCACATGGCAGCAACTCAATGCATTTAGGCATGTAGACATGGTCAAGACGATCTGCCGCAGTTCAAGCCGAGCATCAAAATAAGGAAGAAAGGGGATTTAAGTGACTTTGAATGTGCCAGGGTTCATTGATTTCTGCTGTGACATTCGGATGGTAGGGTCAGAATTTGGCATCAACAACATGAAAGCATGGATCCATCCTGCCTTGTATCAACGGTTCAGGCTGGTGGTGGTGGTTAATGGTGTGGGGGATATTTTCTTGGCACACTTTGGGCCCATTAAAACCAATTGAGCATCATGTCAACGCCACAGCACACCTGAGTGTTGTTGCTGACCATGTCCATCCCTTTATGACCACAGTGTAACACTCAGAATAACAGCAGCTGGAAAGGACATCCACTGTGTAAAACTTTTGCTGGATAAGTTAATGGTTCATTCCCTGTGGTGACCCCTGATAAATAGAGACTAAGCTAAAGGAAAATGAATTGATGTAATTTATTTTTGATGTATTAGTTTAAATTTGTTCAAATTTAACCAAACCAGAACCGAATAATTTTCATAACACTTCTACTATATGAGTTAGTATCTTCAATCCATATTTTATAGTAAAAATTTTTAGATTTCTTGATCCTTTTCGTATGGAAGTACTCAAGAGCTCATGTGTTATTTTCTTTTCTTATGATTTCAACATAACAACTGAATGACTGAAAACAACTTTTGTTATGCCAAGATAACAAGAAAATTTAAACTAAAAACTGGAGAAAATATAATCACGCATGGCCTCTTAGGACTTCCACATTTTTGTGTTGGGACGACACGAATGACATTGCCAATATGCTTTGCCTGGGATTGCATTAAGAGGGAGAATTGTTGACTGTATGTATAATATTAGGTGTTTTTACTGATGAGAAACGCTTTACTAACGCTTGTAAGAAAAAAAAATCAAGACTTGAAGGTTATCACTCTACAGAAGTGTAAAGCACTCATGCTTAAGCTGTTGATGGCTTTATTAAAGGGATAGTTCTTTTCAATTCTGTCATAATTTGCTCACCCTTCACTTGTTCAAACCATATTTGAGTTTCTTTCCTCTGTTGAACACAAAAGAAGATACTTAGAAAAATGATAGCTGCTTGCACCATTGATTTCCATGGTAGCTATGGACATCAATAAATTCCAGCAACCAGCATTCTTCAAAATATCTAATTTTGTGTTCAACAGAAGAAAGAAACTATTAAAGATTTAAAACCACATGTGGGAGAATAGGGCAGCTTGGTGGCTCAGTGGTTAGCACTATCGCCTCACAGCAACAAGTTCACTGGTTTGAGTCCAAACTGGGTCAGTTTGCGTTTCTATGTGGAGTTTGCATGTTTGCATGCCTGAAGGACATCTGTTGCGTTAAACAAATGCTGGATAAGTTGATGATTCATTCCACTGTGGTGATACCTGATCATTTTTTAAATACTAGTTTAAATTTGTTCAAATTTAACTGGTTAATGAATAATTTTTATAACATTTCCCCTATATGAGTCAGTATCTTTAATCCTCCTTTTTTATATCTAAAATTATTTAGATTGCTTGATCCTTTTTGTATGGAAGTACTCAAGAGCTCATGTGGTATTTTCTTATGATTTCAACATAACAAAAAGTATTAAAGGGATAGTTCTTTTCAATTCTGTCATCATTTGCTCAAACCATATTTGGGTTTCTTTCTTCTGTTGAACACAAAAGAAGATACTTAGAAAAATGATAGCTGCTTGCACCATTGATTTCCATGGTAGCTATGGACGTCAATGAATCCCAGCAACCAGCATTCTTCAGAATATCTCCTTTTGTGTTCAACAGAAGAAAGAAACTCCTAAAGGTTTAAAACCGGAGAATAGGTTGGCATGGTGGCTCAGTGGTTAGCACTGCTGCTTAACTGCAAGAAGGTCGCCGGTTTCAGTCCCGGCTGGGCCAGTTGGCATTTCTGTGTGGAGTTTGCATTTTCTCCTTGTGTTGGCGTGGGTTTCCTCCGGGTGCTCCGGTTTCCCTGCATAAAACATATAATGGAATAGTTGGTGGTTCCTTGTGCTGTGGCGACCTCTGAAATGGAGACTAAGCCAAAGGAAAATGAATGAATGTGGGAGAATAAACAATGAGGTATTTTTAATTTTAAGGTGAACTGTCTCTTTAACACTTTACTCAATAGGCAATAACTAATTCGAATTCTGAGATCAGCCTCTTGTTACTTTGCCAAACGTTACTTCTAAAACAATAAATGTTATTGTCATTAGTAATTTATTGATTACCATTTAATTTCATTGAGTTGTTTCAACAAAGAGTCGTTTGTTTTGTTTAAATGAACTTGTTTTAGTCTTATTATATACACAGTAAAAAAAATAAATCCGTAAAATTTAAGGTATAAAAACGGCAGCTGTGATTGCCAGTATTTCACCATTAAAAATACAGTACAAACTGTAAAAGTAATTTCTCATTTTTACAGTAGACAACCGTATTTCATTAATTTCTAGAGGTAATATCTCTAATATTGAATTACCAACTCTCTAATATTGATTAGGGAGAGTATATTGAATTACCAACATCTACACATCTTTTGTTACACAGATAGACACGTTAACACACACTGAAAAAAATATTCAAAGATGATTCCTTGGATTTACTCAATTTTTTTACATTAACTGGTTGTAAACAATTTATCTGGGCTAAATTTAAACAAACAAATTAAGTTGAATATTGCTCAATTTAATTTGTTTGTTTAAATTCAACACAAATAAATTGTTTGCAACAGTTTTGCATGCAACACTTTTTTCAGTGCAGGTCATATGCAGGTAGTGATGAGGAAGTTTCATAATGAACCAACGCTCATCACAAACAACTTTTCCTTCAAGCAGAAAAGTGTATCAGTGTATAGAAGGTGCTCAGTGTCATTCACACAGCTACTAAACACCAGTACGGTAACACGCATAAAATTAAAGTCATGAAATAAACATTGTTTATCTACTTTAGATGTAACATAAATCTCTAATGTACATCACTGATGGAGAAACAACTAAAACGATCCATAGTAATGTCAACGAAAAGCATAAAGAGTGATGCGCCATGCAAGGAAATTCTGGGAAAGTCAATTTACGGTTATTCACCGTATATATTAAGGAAACACACTGATAACCAAGTTATGGATTTTTACTGTAACATTTTTACAGATTTTTACCGTTGAAATCACGGCCATTTTTTACAGTGTAGATTTGAACTGATTGTATGAAAAAGTTTTCTGATAATTGAATCAAGTTCATCTGAACAAGCTTTTTTTTTATTATTGAATGTGTTGTTTTTGCACTGCTTCATTTACATGAACCATCTGAACAAATTGGTTTTCTAAAATGAATTGGACTTCCCAATGCAGCATTCTGTACGAGAGTGCAAGCGTGTATGATTAGTGCCTCGGTTTTCTTTCTGAAGTGCTGCGTGTGCAACGCGGTGTGCCAAAAACTGAAGAAGAAGAAGAAAAAAAGAGCCTGAAATATTTTTCTTTTCAGCATAATTATATTCTGCTCACTTCAGGGCATGAATAATTTACCAAACCAGTGATTCCATACGCAACAAACTGGCCGGTAATCTGCGCAAACTCTTGTCTTTACAAATCTTTTCTCAGACTCTAGGAGAAGAGCAATCGCAGGGCAGGGGAAAAAAAGAGTAGCGTGATCATTCATCTTGCCCTCCTGCTAATAGAAATCATCAGTGTTCATTGTACGCAGCCCGCTGTGATCACAGCCCAGTGGTCGTGTTATCTCAGAAGAGAGAGCTTCAGGCGAGCTGCGCACGTGTCTCTATGGAGAGCAGGACGCTTGACTTAAAGCCTGGCTTTCTGAAGAAAATCTGAGGGGTGTTGTGGGTAATTGCCAGGGCGTTGGTGTTGCTAAATAATTGGGAGTGCTTTTTAGGGTGTTGCTAGTATGTGCAACTTTATTTTCTTGTGATCTTAGCATAGCAAATCTTTTTTTGTAAATTCATTACTTCGTATCGTGACTTGGTCATTTGGCATTTCTGTGTGGAGTTTGCATGTTCTCCCTGTTTTCGTGTGTGTTTCCTCCGGGTGCTCCAGTTTCTCCCACAGTCCAAAGACATGCGCTATAGGTGAATTGGATTAACTAAATTGGCCGTAGTGTGTGTGTGAATGTGAGTGTGTATGGGCGATTTCCAGTACTGTGTTGCAGCTGGAAGGGCATCCGCTATGTAAAACTTGTGCTGGAAAGTTGTGCTGTGGCAACCCCTGAAATAGACACTAAGCTGAATGAAAATGAATGAACGAACCTCATGACTTAATTTTTATCGAGATCACAAGAAAATAAAGTTGTGACAACTTAAGATAACAAGAAAATTGTTCTTGAAAATCGAGAAAAATAAAGGAGATCTATTTATACCCCTTTCTACAAGATGTAGAATAAGTCTCTGATTTTGCTAAAATATTTTTCACAACATAGGCTTATTCTGAAAACGTAGCCCTGTATAAACTTCTGGAGATAGCGAATTATGTTGCCAGAAGTATGTATGGCTGCATTTTGTCGTTAAAATTAACACTACAGGGCGGTATTACGGCTCCTTTTTGCACTTACCAGCTGACCGCGTACCTCTGTGTGGATGGCTTTCCCGCTGTTACCAGTTTTCCCAGTAGCTCGCCATGTACGTTAAGGGACTTGAGACGCAGATAGGAGTTGACCGTGAGGACAGGGTTCAAGTCTGGTGAAGAACGATTCCAGAAAGCGGGTGGGACTAAAACAAAAGCCAAAAATTGAAATAAACAAGTAAATAACAGGATGAGAATGTGGTAAATTCTGAAAATGTGGTAAAAGTCTGGTGAGGGCTTTTCTTTTTTTGGATTACTTTTTAAAACACTGTCGGTTAGGTTTAGGGAGGTGGGTGGGCTTGTCAATCTGTGCTTTTGAAAACACTATTGGTTGGGTTTACAGTAGGGAGGGAGGAGGGCGGGTCAGTCGATCGATCGGTCAGTCAGTCAGTCAGTTGACAGCAGCCTCTGGTGGATTTACACGAGAAGAGCAGGCGCGATTGGCACCTGCGAGAGAAACTTTAGATCTTTAAAAAAACATACACAGCGGCTTCTGGTGGATTCGCGAAAACAAAAATGGCAAAAAACATACCTCCTGGGTGTATTTGGTGCTCTTCAGAAATGTATATAGCAGTACGTTTTCAGAATGAGCCTGGGTTGGTTATTCAACTCAAAATACCCCAGAATGACGTGATGCAAGTTGAGCGTTTTGCGCGATCGATGCGCTTAACGCGTGTATCATCATGAGCTTGCTCTTGTGGGGGCGTGTTTAGGACATATTGTCTGTTGTTGGTGTTCCGGGGAAAGTCCTCCTGCCGAGACCGACAACAGTTCATCAAACTAGGCTCTGCTCAGTCAGAAGCACTGCTTAAAGCTTCCATCATTCAGGTATAGTTTCTGGAGGAGTTTATGAGCTCACAGAGCTGGGTGCACCTCTAAATGAATCTAATGGACTCAGACACGGCTCCAAACAAATCGACGCTCTTTTTCAGCCTTCATAAAGCACATAAACACAGCTATTCTCTCCATAAAATCCCTGTTAACCAGTTAACAATGAAGCTAGAGTCACCGCGCAAACAGAAGCCCTGCCTATGACACGAATCCGTGTCTGTTGTGAAGTGAATTTGATGTGCGAATGAATTGGATTTGATATGCGAATGAAGCGAGTAAACTTAAAATGTTCACATGTTTATTTACACGCTTGATTTATCCACGCTTGCCGCGTCTGGTGTAAACCCAGCATTAGGTTTTGATCCTAATTGGGCCATTTTTGAAGACTCACTTTAAATTCAAATGAGACTGTGCTCTTTTCAAAAGAGGGCGGAGCTACAAATGCCTATGTGTCAGCATAATGGCAGATTCAAAACAAGACTAACATCCTATGAGATTATCACTAATGGGCGGGGCTTTCCCCCTCTGATGACACGTAAAAAGAGAGAATGTCAGAAAGTGTTTCTGCAGACGATTTTTATCAAGTGTGATTTAAAAACCTGGAATTGCTTTAGGAGGCAGAAATGTTAACCGAAGATAAAAAATTTGTTTGATAAATGGGTTTTAGATAATTATTAGGAAGGCCAGTTTCAAAACAATGCTTTGTGGAGCTTCAAACCCTTTATGATTCAGTCATTTAGAGTAAGTGGTTGACATCACATGATTACATTAAGTCTTTGTTACATAATAAATGTTTTGAATGGTCATTGGTTTGCCAGAGTGAACTATAGTGCTGCACGATGTTGAATAAAAATTACATCCATTGTCATATTTTGTTTAATTTTCTTCAATACATAATGTTATACATGACCCTGGACCCAATTAAGCTTAATACATATGATTTTCTTTGTCGTATGGTTAGGATAGGACAACAATTGGCCAATATACTATTTAAATATCTGGAATCCGATGGTTGAAGAAATCTAATTACTGAGAAAATCTGCTTTAAGATGTGCAAATTAAGCTCTAAGAAATGCATATTACTAATCAGAAATTAAGTTTTGATTTATTTATGTTAGGAAATTAATAAAATGTCGTCAGCGAGCATGATCTTTTCTTGATATTCTAATGATTATTTGGCATAAAAGTAAAATTGATCATTTCCACTTGTGCAATGTATTATTGGCTATTCCTACAAATACACCCATGTAATTTGAGACTTGGTTTTGTAGTCCAGGGTCACAATTGAAAGCACTTTCTCGAGATGACTTGAATATCTCTTTTTATAATTAATTAATTAATTAATAATGACTGTGGAGTGCATCTGCATAATTAGCAAATTACAAACACAGATAAATTCAACAGAATGAAAATAAGGTCCATTAATCAAACAGAGCTTCATGTGTTCTTTTGAAAGTCTGACAGGTAGGGAAATTAAATAATCACTGCATACCTGTAAATGATCTATAAAGTAAATACAATTAATACCTTTGTTAAAACTACAGACATTATCGTTTGCTTTAATCTCTCCCGAAATGTTTGCACACTGAGAGTAACTGCTTTAAAAACCTGTGCAAATGTTATACTTTTTCATTACAGTTATACTTTATAAATGAATGCAGAAATTGCATACAGTAGTTTTTTAATAGTGCTTCCTGGTCAACCATGATCTCTATCTGACATCACATGTCTGACATGACTATAACCTGAATCAATGTTAATGCTGAAATTATATTTTGTGCTGTCTTGGAATAAACTTTTGGTAATATGAGCCATGCATGATTTTGTATAGACTTATGATGGTATCAAAGGATCTTGTTGTGATTAATTGTTGAAACTTCCATCGCAATAAACTGGTTTTGTTGTACAGTTTCCTTATGTAATGTCTTTTCTATTTTGTATTATCACAATATTTATCTAAGCTGCAAAAAGGTTACTTTAACAGTTAAAATAACCAGAAGGTACTTAATGTATTCTTAAGTCTATATACACTTACCGGCCACTTTATTAGGTACCCCTAGCTTTATGACATGGCGTATCATCCTTCTGGAAGTAGCCATCAGAAGATGGGTACACTATGGTCATAAAGCGATGGACATGATCAGCAACGACACTAAGGTAGGCTGTGGTGTTGACACAACGCTCAATTGGTTTTAATGGGCCTAAAGTGTGCCAAGAAAATATCCCCCACACCATTACACCACCACCAGCAGCAGCATGAACCATTGATAGAAGGCTAAATGAATCCATGCTCTCACGTTGTTGATGCCAAATTCTGACCCTACCATCTGAATGTCACAGCAAAAATCAAGACTCATCAGACCAGGCAACGTTTTTCCAATCTTCTATCTTCTATTTTGGTGAGCCTGTGTGAATTGTAGCCTCAGTTTCCTGCTCTTAGCTAACAGGAGTGGCACCCAGTGTGGTTTTCTGCTGCTGTAGCCCATCCGCCTCAAGGTTGGACATGTTGTGCGTTCAGAGATGCTCTTCTGCATACCTCAGTTGTAATGAGTAATTACTTGAGTTAGTGTTTCCTTTCTATTAGCTCAAACCAGTCTGGCCATTCTCCTCTGACCTCTGGCATCAACAAGGCATTTGTGCCCACAGGACTGCCACTCACTGGATATTTTCTCTTTTTCGGACCATTCTCTGTAAACCCTAGAGATGGTTGTGCGTGAAAATCCCAGTAAATCAGCAGTTTCTAAAATACTCAGAAAAGCCCGTCTGGCACCAGCAACCATGCCACGTTCAAAGTCACTTAAATCACCTTTCTTCCCCATTCTGATCCTCAGACCTGCAGCAGATCGTCTTGATCATGTCTACATGCCTAAATGCATTGAGTTGCTGCCATGTGATTGGCTGATTAGAAATTTGCAGTAATGAGCAATTAGACAGGTGTACCTAATAAAGTGGCCATATCAGTAAACTTTAGTTAATGCATTAAAATCAGCAGTGAAAAATAAACATCATCTAATACTAATAAGCTTTTGTTTTCAGTGTGAATTTAGTTCAGTTGACTTTATTGTACAGTGTTAATAAACTATAGGCCTATTAATAATAGTTCAATCAACATCTCCTGCCTGTCATTGGCCGGATAAACATGTGAATAATGTTAATGTTTGAACAAAAACTACCAATACAACAATCTCAAGATTCAAAAATGCCCTCAATAAAAATATTTTGCATGTTCATTATCATCATATTAAATAATTGAAGATCAGCATATGTCTAGTAGACTGTTTTAATATGGATTAAAGAGCAGGAGATGTTGCTAATAGTCTTTTATTAGCCTAATTAACCAGACTCACCATAAAACAAACAAAACAAAACATACAAATTAATAAGACAAGGCGTTATTAAGATGCTTTGTACTTTAATGGCAGTAGATGATTTAAACAATTTGTATATCAGCAGGCATCAGCAGTGTGTGGTGATTTGAGCATTTCAAAACCGTATTAGGCAAATTGTTCTGTTTATTCAGAGTTTCTCCTACTAGGTGGCTTTTGTAGGCTCTCTTTTGCTTATCTTTCTCCAATGCCAAGTTATTTGAACCTCTTTGAACCATATTTTCAGCAAAAATCCCGCTATTTTCACTTAAAATAAATATCAGATTAGACAAGTATATGAGTTGCTCACAGCTTGTCATGTTGACTTTGTTGTACATAATCTAGAATATTCCTTCAATTTGTCACACCCACGTTGAGCGTGACATGAGATGAGACAAGATGACGAACGGGACAAAATGTAATGCAAACTAATGACTGAAGCTCCTCGATTCAAAGGAAGTCAGGAGGAGTTTGATGAAGATGCACATCCTTTCTCTGATGTAATGATCTCATTATTTAATGCAAGATTTTATTTTAGCGCTGAAAAATGCTTTGTTTATGACAGCGTAAAACTTCTTTAATGGCCGCAAGAAACATTCCTGTCTTGACCTGCTTCATGTGTACTGTAAATCATGCTGGTGTTGATTATATGGCCGATTTATAGCCGAACGTTGCGTGGAAATGATTTGAAGGAAGGCGTGTGTCGTCTGTACCTGCGATCTCCCACAACACTGCCTTGTTCTTTCTTTCAAGTCGTTCCCTTGCAGCACTTGAAAGGCTGACGCATCCATTAGAGTGTTTCAGCTACAATGGCTGGAGTTGTGCTTGATTTGAAGCGCTCTGAGAGCTCAGTCTACCGTAAACAACACTCTGTTGTTGAGTTCCAGTGTGTCTTTCTTTTCCTGGATATGTTGTATTTTTTTGGAGGATCAGTTTCAGAGCTGGATTGTAGCTTTATAGCTTTTGCCTTACTGGATTACAGTGTTCATTTCATTCAATATGTGGTCAATAAAACCTAAATATATGATACTGTTTAAAGGAATCCATTTAGCCATTCTCTGGATCTGGCGGGAGCAGGTTTAGCTTAGCATAATTAATTGAATCAGATTAGACCGTTAGCATCTCCATCAATAATGACCAAAGAGTTTCAATAATTTTCCTATTTAATTTTCGTTCATCCATCCATCATCCATCCATCCATCCATCCTTTCTTCCTTCCTTCATCCAACCATCCATGAAACCAACAATCCATTATACCCTCCATCCGTCCCTTCACGTTTTCCTTCCTTCATCCAACCATCCATGAAACCAACCATCCAACCATCCATCCATTTATCCATCCTGTTTTTCATACATCCAATCCTCCATCCATCCATCCATCCATCCATCTGTCCATCGATCCATATTTCTTTCAATGAGTCCTTCCTTCCTTCCTTCCTTCCTTCCTTCCTTCCTTCCTTCCTTCCTTTCATTCTTTCTTCCTTCCTTCATCCAACCATCCATGAAACCAACTATCCAATCCTCCATCCATCTATCCACACTGTCTTCCATTCATCCAGCTATTCATCCAGTCCTCCATCCATCCATTTTTCTGTCAATCCGTCTATCCATCCATCCATCCATCCATCCATTCAACCATCAATCCAGTCTTTCTTTGCTTCACCTGTCCATCATTCTGTCCGTCCATCCGTCCATCCGTCCATCCATCCATCCATCCATCCAGTCCTTCCTTCATTCAACCATCCATGAAAGCAACCAACCATCCACCCATCCTCCATTCATCCAATATTTCGTCCATCCATTTCTCCATTCATCCAATCCTCTATCCATCTATCCATCCTGTCCTCCATTTATCCTTCCATTCATACAGTCCTCAATCCATCCACCCATCCATCTATTTTTATGTCCATCCATCCATCCATCCATATTTCTTTCAATCTGTCTTTCCTTCCTTCCTTCCTTCCTTCCTTCCTTCCTTCCTTCCTTCCTTCATTCCCTCACCCAACCATCCATGAAACCATCAATCCATCTTATCCTCTACCCATCCCTCCATCCTTTCCTTCCTTCCTTCATCCAATCATCCATGAAACCAACTATTCAATCCTCTATCCATCTATCCACCCTGTCTTCCATTCATCCAGCTATTCATCCAGTTCTCCATCCATCCATTTTTCTGTTAATCCGTCTATCCATCCATCCATCCATTCAACCACCCATTCAGTCCTTCTCTCCTTCACCTGTCCATCATTCTGTCATTCAACCATCCATGAAAGCAACCAACCATCCATCCATCCTCCATTCATCCAATATTTCGTCCATCCGTTTCTCCATTCATCCAATCCTCTATCCATCTATCCATCCTGTCCTCCATTTATCCTTCCATTCATCCAGTCCTCAATCCATCCACCTTAAGTTATTATATATATTATAATAGGCCTATATTATACATAGGCCTATTTTGAAGGCTAAAAGACAGTTAGCATATTGATTTTATTTTGACTTATAAGCTCATGGTCCTAAAATGAAAATTTAAACTTACAAGTTATTAAAAAAGGCTAAATAAATTAATAAAATATTTATTTTTAGACATTATATTGTAACATAACTTTTTCCTAACACTGATATTGGTTGGGTAATGAAGCGTATGCTGATTTCACTATATTTATTTACCGGTTTTATGAATAGTCTAGCCGTGTTTTAGCTTGCATATGTGGGCATAGTTTGACATCTATACATAAAACTTTAAACATTTATGCTATTTCAAATAAAACTGAAATAAATAAATGAGTAAATTTAAACCACTTGTTTGGCACTGAAGCCATCATCCGTCTGCGTTAATGTAAACTATCGTTGCCTAACCTTCATTGATAAAATGAGTAAAACTGAAACTGTGCATATTATTATTACTATAAAAAGTATATTACTGCCTTAAGTCAGTAACTTAGCTAGTAATGAAAAGTAAAAATAAATAAGTGAATAAAAAGCCTAAATGAAAGGATCAAAAGGCACCAAAATCAGTCACCAGTTCTAATGCCCCCCTATGGGATTAAAATGGCCCCACAGTTATGACATCCTGGCGCCGGACCTGTCAACATCCTATAATGCAATTCACAACCATAAATAAATAAAAAACACTTGTGAATCGCAAAATATGGAAACTGTTATTCAACGGATCATTTTACAGTGTTAGGGAAATTTGTCTCGGACCCTAGCGCTGCGTTTGCTTACACTGAACAAAGCAAACAACAACACATTTGCGCAAAGCTTGGAAGTTGGCAACACATGTCTTGAACTACAAGCAGCCAATCAGAATCAGCATTAGGTGGTGAGGTGGTCATGCACATGTGTTTCCTCCGGTACACACTGGAGACGAATGATTAGATTTGTGTGTGAACTGAAAGGGCCTGGCGAGCGTCTGTCAGCCTTCAGTCCATTAGGAGAGAGGAGGTGAGGACAGGGCTAAAGACACACCGCATCTTAACACCAGACGCTCCCCGGAGAGCCTATTTTTATCTGCTCTGCTTATCACAGGCCTGTCCGCCTCTTCAATCTCATTTCTACTGAGCTCCCCGAAGATAATAGAAACGTGCGTGTGAGTTTTTTTTTTTTCAATTATTTTTATTTTTAGGATGACACTTGTCTTAATTTAGCTCAGATCAGCAGAGGCGATGCGTTCGGATTCGCAGTTTTATTTGACACATAAACACGTTCTGAGTGGAAATTAGCAGGAACATTTAACATTTCACTCCTGGAAGGCGGGAAAGCTGTTTTTCTTGACATTTATGTGTTTTCGGATCACTTCATCAACTAACCAATGTTCACTTTTAGCACTTCTAAGCTGATTAATTTCTTTTTAATCTGGTTGATCTAGATCGTGGCAAATCTGATGTAAACAAGCTTCAGGTAGACATGAAATACACTGACCTTTTGTAGCTCTCCACATTCTTGTACCTTTCTCTCTTTGTCACGTTGTCATATACACTCACCGGCCACTTTATTAGGTACACCTTACTTGTACCAGGTTGGACCCCTTTTGCCTTCAGAACTGCCTTAATCCTTCATGACATAGATTCAACGAGGTACTGGAAATATTTCTCAGAGATTTTGGTCCATATTGACATGATAGCATCACGCAGTTGCTGCAGATTTGTCGGCTGCACATTCATGATGCGAATCTCCCATCCCACCACATCCCAAAGGTGCTCTATTGGTTTGAGATCTGGTGAATGTGGTGGCCATTTGAGTACAGTAAACTCATTGTCATGTTCAAGAAACCAGTCTGAGATGATTCATGCTTTTTGACATGGTGAGTTATCCTGCTGGAAGTAGCCATTAGAAGATGAGCACACTGTGTTTACAAAGGCATTATAAATATCCCCCACACCATTACACCACCACCACCAGCCTGAACCATTGATACAAGACAGGGTGGATCCATGCTTTCATGTTGTTGACACCAAATTCTGACCCTACCATCCGAATGTCGGAGCAGAAATGGAGACCAGGCAACATTTCTCCAATCTTCTATTGTCCAATTTTGGTGAGCCTGTGTGAATTGTAGCCTCAGTTTCCTGTTCTTAGCTGACAGGAGTGGCACCCGGTGTGGTCTTCTCCTGCTGTAGCCCATCAGCCTCAAGGTTGGACGTGTTGTGTGTTCAGAGATGCTCTTCTGCATACATTGGTTGTAACAATGTGGTTATTTGAGTTGCTGTTGCCTTTCAATCAGCTGGAACCAGTCTGGCCATTCTCCTCTGACCTCTGGCATCAACAAAGCATTTGCGCCCACAGAACTGCCGCTCACTGGATATTTTCTCTTTTTCTGACCATTCTCTGTAAACCCTACAGATGGTTGTGCGTGAAAATCCCAGTAGATCAGCAGTTTCTGAAATACTCAAATCAGCCCATAGGCACTAACAACCATGCTGAGATCAAAGTCACTTAAATTACCTTTCTTCCCCATTCTGATGCTCGGTTTGAACTGCAGCAGATCGTCCTGACCATGTCTACATACGTAAATGCATTGAGTTTCTGCCATGTGATCTGATGATTAGAAATGTGAGTTAGCAAGCAGTTGGACAGGTGTACCTAAAAAAGTTGCCGGTGACTTCCATACCATACAGTACGCTAAAATCAGTATGCGAGCCGAGTAGTATGTCCGAATTCACAGAATTCAAAAAACAGTATGCGAGAAGTACCCAGATTACTTACTACTTCCGGCAAGATTCTGAAGTGCGTATCCCCTGCACGCTGCACTACCCCATGATGCGCCGCTGGAGAATTCATGAATAGAGTGAAGCGACGCAACTGACGCGGGTAGGTCATGGGTAGGTAATCATGACAAAATGGCGGATGTAGTATGTCTGAGTTCCATTGATACTGCTTACATTCATACTGTGTAGAACGTACTTTTCTATTAGCCGAGTAGTACATTTAAATTCAAATGCAGTATGCACTGAGTATTAAGCGATTTCAGACGCAGCCTATGTATTTGTTTGAAATCCACATTTGCAATGATTCGATTCTACTTGTAAAATACCAGTGCAGACGTTTAGAGGTCATTTCTTGTTAATGATGTCAGAATTGATTTATTTTTGGATGTGTGAATAGTGCAGTTTTGATATCTTAGTTTTAAAAATTCCTATAGGAAAAAGTATTGACAAAATTACTGATGAAGTGGGTGGAAAACTATTGCACACTATTGATTGGTTATGTGTGTGTGTGTGTGTGTGTGTGTGTGTGTGTGTGTATTCTATTTGAATAAACCATAATCCAGTCAATTTTTAAAGGAATATTAATTGTTACACATTATGTAATTACAGTACATTATTCAATGTTGACCTTTTGGGCTCTTCATGCATCTAAACATGTTTTCTGGCACTTTCTGCCATAGTATTATGGTTTACTCATCCTCTCATGAGCTATAGAGACGGCAGCTCTCAATTATGAATTATTCACCCATTGCGTTCAGTTGCAGGGTTTGACATGAATTTATTGCTCCGCGATCCTCTGTGTCTTCTGTTACTGATGCTGTGCAGAATAATAAACTCAGCACAGGCTGCTGGTTGGTTTATTTCTACCCATGGCGTTAGAGATGACAGTAAACAAACGTACTATTCGTATACTTTTTATTTTGCTGTTTGCATTTTGCACATTCAACAATATGCAGGCAATGTATTTACGAAGGGTGACACGGTGGCTCAGTGGCATTTTTTTTTTTTGCCATTTCTGTTTGTATGGGTGTTTTATATGCTATATAAGTGGGTGGTTCATTCCGCTTAGGTGATCCCTGATAAATAAGGGACTAAGCCTGCAGAAAATGAATGAATGAATGCATTTATCAAATTGCCTAGTATACAATGTCTTGAGATGTGGTGAATTTTGAGATGAATTTTTATTTTATTTTATTTTATTTTATTTTATTTATTTATTTATTTTTTTATTTTATTTATTTATTTATTTATTTATTTTATTTATTTTTTTTTTTGTCTTGTCTTTTTTTATTTTATTTTTTTTGGTTTAATTGAATTTATTTGTCTATTTATTCATTTATTTTTATTATTATTATTATCATTATTATTATTTGTATTATTATTATTATCATTATTACTATTATTATACTTTTTATTATTATGTGATCTAACAAAATTAGATCTTTTTTTAATTAATTAGTTATTATTGTTATTATTATTATTATTATTATTATTATTATTATTATTATTATTATTATTATGATTAGCTGTTGTTGTGGCTGGAGTAATTGGCAGTTCATTCTCCAGTGATGACTTCTGATAAATGGTGGAAAGTGATTTATTTATTTATTTATTTATTTATTATTATTATGTGGTCTAACAAAATGTAATTAATTAATTAATAATTCCTTAATACATTTTTTTTCATTTATGTATTTATTATTTGTGGCTGGAGTAATTGGCAGTTCATTCCTCAGTGGTGGCCTCTGATAAATGGTGGAACGTGATTTATTGATGAAAACCATCACATTTATAAACTATTATATTATATTATATTATATTATATTATATTATATTATATTATATTATATTATATTATATTATATTATATTATATTTTTATATTATTATATTATATTATATTATATTATATTATATTATATTATATTATATTATATTATATTATATTATATTTTTTATATTATATTATATTATATTTTTTATATTATATTATATTATATTATATTATATTGTATTTTTTATATTATATTGTATTATTATATTATATTATATTATATTGTATTTTTATATTATTATATTATATTATATTATATTATATTATATTATATTATATTATATTATATTATATTATATTTTTTATATTATATTATATTATATTATATTGTATTTTTATAATATTATATTATATTATATTATAATATATTATATTATATTTTTTATATTATATTATATTATATTATATTAGATTAGATTAGATTTTTTATATTATATTATATTATATTATATTATATTATATTAGATTTTTTATATTATACTATATTATATTATATTAGATTTTTTATATTATATTATATTATATTTTTTATATTATATTAGATTAGATTTTTTATATTATATTATATTATATTTTTTATATTATATTATATTATATTTTTATATATTATGTTATATTTTTATATTATATTATATTATATTTTATTATATTATATTATATTTTTATATTATTTTATATTATTTTATATTGTTTATATTATATTATATTAGATTAGATTAGATTAGATTAGATTATATATTTTTATATTATATTATATTATATTTTTATATTTTTTATATTATATTAGATTATATGATATATTATATTATATTATATTTTTATATTTTTTATATTATATTAGATTATATGATATGTTATATTAGATTAGATTAGATTAGATTTGTTTTGATGCCAAAGTTGAAATGAAAGGTTAGTGCATTATAAATAAATACATTTCCA
Source organism: Danio aesculapii (assembly GCF_903798145.1). Lineage (NCBI taxonomy): Eukaryota > Metazoa > Chordata > Actinopteri > Cypriniformes > Danionidae > Danio > Danio aesculapii. The sequence continues at coordinate 9,673,696 of NC_079450.1, read as the reverse complement.
GTAAATGCATAAATAAATTAGTAATCCATAACTGAATACTTCAGAAGAAGCATAGATGCTATTCACAGAGATTTGTAAAAAAAAAATCCAATTAAAATGCCGAACAAATGCATCCATCTTGCATATAAAAAAATCCAGGAATGTATTTTGCACATTTATTATTGTAAGCTTTCTATATTCTCATAAATTATTTTTCAAAATAATAAGATACAGTAAGCACTTTGCACCTATTTAACAAAGAACACAATATTCCAGCTATAAAAGGCATTCAAAGAAGTCTTTCCTCTCGGTTTAAAGTGAGTGTAACTAATGATTGCTCTAATGCGAGCAGACACGGTCTTCTATCTCAGAATAAACTCATAAACAGTTGCCTTATATATAAATGATGTTCTGGCATTCAGTGATATAATCATATTCATGCAGTTAGTGAGGCCAACGCGACACCAAGTCAGATTTTCTCTTTAATATTATGTAGATGTAAATGTAAAGTCACAGACTGAAATGCATGACCTTTAAATGTGTTGCTGTGAGGCGTCAGTATAATAATAATCTCTACCGCTGGCGTCTTTGTCTCTGTTAGAGTGCAAAAGCTGGAGAAATGCTGTCTTATCTCACCGACGCGGCTGATGAGCGGCTAATCCTTAAATTACTGTCATTTCCCTCATCATTTAGACTGCGCATCAAGTGATGAAAGAAAAACCTTGCGCACAGATGCATATTTGGACTGTCTCCAAAATAATATTTGGACTTTTAGAAGAGTTTGGTGACAAGCGTAACACGTATTTGGCTTATAATGTTTTTAAAAGACTAAACGTTGTTAAATAAGTTTTTAACCCCTTCAGACCCAAATTATGTTCCAGTTTCTGAAAAATGTAAAAGTATGTTTTCACAGTTCTTGAGGTTCCCATAAATGAGACCCTCGTTTGGGCATCTCTGCCATGAACCGCTCTTTTAAAATAATAATTTTTTAGGGTTTTTCACCTTTATTGGGAAAGGATAGTGGAGACTTTACTGACAGGAAAGTATGGAGAGCAGAGATAGGGGAAGGATCGGTAAAGGACCTCAAGCCGGGAATCGAACTCGAGTCGCCGTGAGCACCTTGGTGCTATGTGTCGACCATAGACTGTAAAATATATGGACGTAGTATCAGTGACGTCACCCATAGGTTTTTGAACACTGCAAAAGAAGCTACAAGTAGGCGCGGCCAACCGTCGCCATTTTGTTCGCGCGTCATCGCACCCACGGCGGGATACCAAACAAGGGCAAAGAGGCCGGAGAGTGAGCGGAGCTACAGACACCTGCTGGCACTTTGCTTAGACCTGGCAGACAGACTTTACTTTGGGAGAAATGCTTGATACTTCATTACCTGTGACTCGTTTGTGTTCTGACCACATGTGCTTGGCTGTACACTATATCAATAAAGTGTTTAGACTTTTAAAAACACTGTAGTATTGCAGTGAGCCACTAAACACTGTTCTTATGTCGTTTTTCTACAGGAGGAAAATGTGAATTACTTCCAAACACTTCAAATATAGTCTGTGTTAGTAAATGCAAGACTATTGATGAACTCCAGCATAACACTGTATGATAACGCTTCAGATGACTCTTCTAGAGCCTACAGCTAATCAATCTGTCACATTCTGGAGTGCTTTACGGGTCTAAAGAAAAATATTAATGATAAATGATAAATAAAAAATATTGATGATAAATAAAACAAATACATTTATAGAGATGGTATACAAGTATATAACTTTACTCACAAGGGAAACGGAGGCCACGTGAATGGTTTTTGAGCACAATTAAATGCACACAGCATCCCATATCATCTGATAATTGTAAGAAATAAGTCCAAAAAGCAACTGACTGTAAAGCCACATAAAACAACACAAAAATACGATGAATATGCCGAGATCAGCGGCTAATCTGCCGGATTCAGCTGAGGTGAAGTGACAGTGACCAGCGAAACCTAGCTGTCACTCAAGTGGCCACGCCCTTAATTATGCAAACTTAATATAACCTAATATAAAGGAAATGGATGAGTTATAAAAAAATTCACCCCCCTCACAGTTGTCATGGAGGGTAATAATAGCTATGTGAACCAAAATCGTTCTTTGTACCAGGCTGTAAACACCTTTTTTTCTGCTGTAAAGTTGGCCATTCTAACAGTGGGCTCAATTGCAACTTGCTCTATTATGGAGCCAGGACTAGCGGAATTTTGATGAATTGCAGTTTCAGTTACTTCCGTATTGGCTTCCCGAGGGAGAGCAGGAGGTTGCCGCTTGGTGTCGACGCACTAACCACAAGGCTATTGGCGCCGACAATGAACCGTTCTTATAGAGTGGAGGAACTATGACGTCAACTTGTAGGCTAATCGACTGCTAGCATAAAACTAGTTCCCTACATAAACATAAACAATTAAGTAAAGTTGACTGAACATAACTTAATTTTATCACTTAAAGATATGAGTTAATTTAACTTATGAAAATGCATGAACTGAAGATTTCAAGTGTAGTGAGCTCAAAATCATAATTAATCCTTTGAAAAAAATAGGTCATTTTCACCAATGTAGTCTTGACTGTAAATTTCTAATATGTGCAACCTTTTAAGTGCAAGGTCTTTTGTTAAATCAGAAAACAAATGGCTTCAGGTGTAATTATTCATCATAATGTGAATATTTTTGTTTAAAATTTATTTAAACATTTTTTCTTTGTATGTTATTACACACACTGAAAACCCTAATAAGTTGACTATAAGTTGACTGAACTAAATTAATTGAGTAAACTCGTCTCAATTTAATTGTGTAATGGAGTCTCTAAAAACTTGCATATTTAAGTTTATTTGACTTGTTGCTTTTGTAGACTATACTTAAATTATTCAGTTCACCAAACTTAGTACTAAGTTAGTACTTAGTACAAACTTAGTTTTCTGTTTGTTCAAACTACTTATTTAAAATAAGTTAAAATACAATTCTTGATTGTTTTGAGACAACGTAATTGCTTTGTTCAATTAGGCCGGTCACAATAATCAATATATTGACTTATCACACAACACATGGACATGACCTCAATTATTTTTGGTGATGCTGATTGCGCAACCTCTCTATATCTTTTGGAGGTGTCAGTGTCAGTAGGGTTAAAAAACACTGTAGTATTTACTATAAATTACTATAGTATATTTTAATGTCGGTGCCTGACAAGTGAAATCAGATCTGGTAGCAGATATCACAGCCTCTGTTACTTTTTATCTTGCACTTTTTAGTTTTTATTACTATTTATTATGATTTATTTGTTTAGGAAGTAATTATTTAAATGTAAAATGACTATAATTCAATTAAATATTCTTAAGAATAAAATATGATGTGTTGTTTGGAAGAGTGTACCTGCATTGTGACACTATTATATTGTCATTCTGGCATTATGAAATGTGTGGCATAAAAAGGTCTTCCCAATAAGGTGCCCCAATATGACACTCTATACACTATACCTACACACATGTCTGTCCAAACAGCTTAAAAGGTAGATTTTTTTACCATAGGTGCCCTCTAAGTATCTTAGTGTCTCACTTTTTGACTTATTTACATTTTTTTGCTATTTAAATTAACATTTTTGCATATAATTCTATTAATTGTTTTTGATGTTCATGGTAAAAATATCTGTTATCAGTTTCCATATTTTGTGATTTATTTCTGGTTGTGAATTGCATTATGGGATGTTGATCTCTGCTCTGTAGACTTTTGATGTGGAAAATTCAACTCTACAGTTTAACAAAGTGATTTTTATCGACATTTCAGTAGTTTGAAATAATATAATGTATAAGAAATAATATATAAGACTGTAAAATAAGAGAAAATGTACTAGCAGTTTATAAGGTTTCTGTAGCGTAATATACAAAACCAACCCAGACAATATATCACTTTAAATTATTCAAAATGTTCATAAAACTCACTTTTTCATACTTTTCAATGTTCAAAATTGTTGGAAGAAAGACCAAGATCACATAATGCAATTCAAAATCATAAATAAATGGGCAAAAAATTAAAACATGGATAACAAAATACAGAAAATTGCTAATTTACGGATATTTTTTTTTACAACGTACGCTATATTAAGCCCATAATTTTCTTATGTTTGGCCGAAATATTTGGGAAATCATTCCTAAATCAGCCTTCAAATATCCCCACGGGTTGTTTTTACAGCAGAGCTGAATATTAAATCACCCTAAAACCATCTGAACACTTAAGTCGCTGTTAAAATGTCAAAACGCCACTGCATTCGATGACAACATGTGAAACCAACTGGCATTAATATTAAAGAAAAACAACACCTGCACTTTCCAAGAAAAATAAACACCTAAAACAATTCAGAAAATCAATTCTTGCTGGCCAGCACTTCTAAAGATTCACATTTCTGCTTTATGAATGATCTTCCTCTCCAAAATGTCATGTTGCATCCGTGTCGCGAATCAAACGGCGGCTGATGTGAAGTGTCAGTGGATCAGAGAAGTTCAGCCCGCAGCCGTGATTGTTTGCCTCTAATCGGATGTGATCGGCCGCTCCGTCTTGACCCACATTGCGCCTCTGGCTTTGGCGCACCCGTCCTGGGGTGAGTTTCTCCCACTTCCGTCCTCTTTCTCTGGTCCCCGGCGGCGTTTCTGCATTGCATCTCCCTCTGGCCTGAAGACTGCAGCACAAAAACCCTCTTCTTAGTCAGCAGTGCCCCATTTACACACACCGCCATGCACTGAGGTTGTCTGCGTTTTTCTTGTTTATTGCGGTGGGCTGAGTTGTTACTGGCTGGATTAAGAACATTTGCAAATGCCATGGAATATATTAGACTTCAGTTGCTGCGGTGTGTTTAATATTGTGCTGTAAAACATTATTTGCAAATGCTGGGGAAAGTGTCTATATGTTGAAAAACAAAGTCAGATTATGGCACAGTGGCTCAGTGGTTAGCACTGTCACCACACAGCAAGAAGGTTGCTGGTTTGAGTGCCCAACTGGGCCAGTTTCTGTGTGGAGTTTGCATTTTCTCCCTGTGTTCGTGTGGGTTTCCTCCGGTTTCCCCCACAGTCCAAAGATATGCGCTATAGGTGATCTGCATAAATTAAATTGGCAATAGTTTGTGTGTGATTGAGAGTGTATGGGTGTTTCCCAGTACCGGGTTGCAGCTGGAAGGGCTCTGTGTAAAACATATGCTGGAATAGTTGGCGGTTCTGAGATATTTTTTTCAAAATAAACGATTAATGTCAAAGCTTAGATGCGTGTCAGTGAACATCGAGTTTGTTTGTATGTTGTTCACACAGTATACACTCGTATACCCTCAGTCCTCAGTGTTAATGTCAGCTCTCATTAGGCTGAGTCATAATACTCAGCCACTGTCCTACATGACCTCTGATGGACATTAACCCCCTCAACATCTCAACACTATGCCGGAAAGTCATTTGCCTTAATGAAGTAACATTTCCTGACATCTGTCACATGTGCTTTCTTAAAATTACCCCAAAAATACCTGTTCTGTGTGTTATAGTCATCCTTATGGTGCTCAGTGTCTCCTGAGGGAATTCTCTCTGCTGATTTAAGACAAAAGTAAAGCTGCTTTTACCAGCTGTCATAGGGTCTCTGAGGTGAATAACCTGAATGGACAGGAGACCTCCATATGTCTGACTGCTCTATCCTCACTTTAACCCTTTAAAGTGAACTCAGGGTATTAAGGCTTGTACTGTATGTCTCTTGCTGAACTCATGGGAATTTTATGTCATGAAAAAAAGGTGGCACGGTGGCTCAGTGGTTAGCACTGTTGCCTCACAGCAAGAAGGTTGCTGGTTCAATTCCCGGCTGGGCCAGTTGGCATTTCTGTGTAGAGTTTGCATGTTCTCTCCGTGTTGGCGTGGGTTTCCTCTGGGTGCTCTGGTTTACCCAGTCCAAAGACATGTGTTATAGGTGAATTGGATGAACTGAGCTATCTGTAGTGTATGAGTGTGTGAATGTGGGAGTGTATGGGTGTTTCCCAATACTAGGTTGTGGCTGAAAGGGCACCTGCTGTATAAAACATGCTGGAATAGTTGGCGGTTCATTCCGCTGTGGCAACCCCTAATAAATAAAGGACAAACCCTAAGGAAAATGAATGAATGAATAACATTTGCACACATTTAGGAAAAGTTATGTGTATGGGTTTTATTATAGCAAAGCTACATTTCAAATAAATAAATTGTCTAAATCAGTGTTTCCCAACCCTGTTCCTTAGGGCACACCAACAGTCCCTAATCAAACACACCTAAATCAACTTATCATAACATCAGAAGAGACTCCAACACCTGAACATATGTATTGTTGGTGTGCCTCCAGGATCAGGGTTGGAAAACACTGGTCTAAATGATTACCTCTGCATTTCTAGGGCTCTATTTTAACAATCTTGGCGCAAAGTCTAAAGCGCATGGCGCAAAAGCATTAAGAGCGTATCTGAATCCACTTTTGCTATTTTAAGGATAAAATATATGCTCTGCGCCCCAGCACATAGTCTAACAGGGTTGTGCTTATTATCTTAATGAGTCCTGGGTGTTTGTGGCACATTTTACATGGTGGAATTTGTAAGTGGAAAAACTGAACAGTTCACTAGCGAGAAGTTTAACAGATCATCTGCAGCAAGGATTAAGAATGAGCCTCCTCCATTCGGCCTCTTTACTTTCTCTTTACTTTACTTGTACTCTTTACTTTACTCTTTTACTTTTGCGCATAAGGAAATGGTGTTGTACGCACTCCACTGAAGACATCCATTAGCCTACATATTTAATTTCGTTTGTTAAGCGCAAAGATTTGTTTCAAAACTATTTCTAAATTCAGTTCTAATTTCCTGCAAACGAAGAAATGAACAATAATTATAAAGTGTGGTCAAAAAACTGTGTTATATCCAAACACATCCTATTCTTATGCTCCATATGTTGATGCACACGTCTTCAAAACCCGACAGGAGGACAAATCTAAACATGTTTTTATTAAAACAAATGTAAATATGCATATAATAAAAAATACTACTACTACTAATAATAATAATAAAAATATTATTGAAGGCAATATGAAGATGAAGGCAAGGAAGCAGTGGTTTTTATATTTATGTTGTAAATAATAATTTTGGTAACATTTTAATCTTTTAATTTTATTTCATAAGTATAGATATTTGTGTATTGCTGTACATCCTGTGTGTATTAAGCGTTTGAACCTGCATAAGTGCATAACTAATGCGCTCTGCACTGGACTATAGACCAGCTTTCACTTGGTCAATAACGCAGTCTATTTCAGTTCCTCAAAATAGCAACACGCCAACAATGCTCCTTCACACACCTCTTTTTTAGACCAGCACACCCATGAGTCCACAAAGTGGCGCAAATAAAACTACTATTTAAACAACGTGCTGCAAAATGGGAAAATTAGAGTTGCGCTGGTCTGAAAATAGCAACAAATTGTGCCAAACACGTCTTGCACCGGGTGTATGATAGGGCCCCATGTGTTAATAACCCCTTTCACACAGTGATACCAGTAAATATTCTGAAAATTACCTGGAACGAATTGACCGGTAAATTCAAAAAAGCGCTGTTTACACAGGCAAGAATGTTCTGGAATTTTTCTAGAAATAGGCTATTCACACATCTATTCCAGAATACCGGCAAATTCTGACATCATTAACCAGAAATGAGCTCTAAACAGCTGTGCTTGTATTTGCAAACATAGAAGAGATCATGCTTTTGTTGATGGTTTCACTTTTATTTAAAGCTTCATCATTCATTCAGCTGCTTTGTCTCAGAGACATCCAAAGGCAGAAGCATGAACCACAGCTAAATGTTTACACTTTGGCTACATTACAAATTCTGTGATTGTCGAGATGTACATAATATGTGTGTGTGTGCTGGCTCTCACCGGAGCACTCCTGCACTTCACGTGCACAAGCGCCAAGCAACTGAAGCAGAGCTTGAAGGTAAACAAACAGCAGTTTTTCATAAGCATTTTATTGATAATTCTTTACACAGTTGACATTCAGAAGGAACATAGAAACATTATCTGACTAGCATCTAGCAGCTTAATGTGTTTGTAAACACATTCAAAGGCTTTTATTTTCATAAACAGCGCAGATGTGAATGCGTCAGAATGTTCTGATTGGCTGGAGTACACGTCTCACATCAGCGAGTTCTAAACGTGAACGTGATCTTTCCGGCAATTTTACTTCTCCGTTTACACAGCGCAGCATTCTGGCAAATTACCGGTAATGTTACAACTTCTCTTTCTGGAAAATTGATGAAACTAATTTTCCGGAAAGGTCTGTATGTGTGAAAGGGGCTAATGACACAGATGAATACATAAATTAGTCCAGCAGGTGAAGTGTCTGGATGTGTTCTTTCTAACAGGCACTGGAGAATAGCTTTTCTGTGCTCTGCTGCTTTTATTGTGTGTGTTTTTTTTTTTTCTCGACTGTTCAATCAGATTGGCTTCTCCTCTTAAGCTCCAGGCTGAGGTTGGTTTAAGGTGAGCCGCTTGCGTCACCAGATGAAATTGGAAAAATAATGACATTTTCCGACAGGTCTCTTGAACAAACTCACTCCATTAGTTGAGCGAGTGCTGCTACCACACCATTTTTACACATTTATGGAAACTATTGCAACTTTTTTTTGGACGGAAAGACTACCGAGATTACAAATATTGATTTAGATTTAGTTAAATATATTACACTGGATTAGTGTTTTAAGGGATGCGTGATTTGTCAGTTCACTATTGTTTATCAGTGACATTTTGGTTTTATTTATCACACTGGATATAAGATTTTTGTGATGATAGGATTTATAGCACTCACTTTAAGTCAGTTTTAATATTTAAAAAAAGAAAAATTCAAATCTCCACATCAGTGTTTATCTTTTCTGCTTTTAATTAAAATGTGATGCTAAAATACACGTACTCCAAGCTTCAAAAGCTGATTTAAGCTCAAATTCAGTTAATAAAAGATTGCATGCATGTTTAAAATGTAATGAATGGCAATCTAATGCAAAAATATGTTCATGAGAAATCAATTACAAACTTATTTAGTGCGCCTTATGAATGTCATGATTACCAGCGATCTAACCACCAGAGGTCGCTGGTAAACATTCACATGGACTACATCTTATGAACTACAAATTCAGTCATGCCACACACACACACCTGCTCCAAGTCTCCACCGATTGGACTCCTACAGCTGATGCTGCTTCTAGACTGATTACACACACTATTTAAACAGCACACACAATCACTTGTTTTTCCGAGTCTTGTTTACCTGTAAAGTGACAATTCAACGCGTTTTCCTTAGTCTTGTTTCTCAGTGTTTTCAACCTTGCCAAGTTTGTCTGTTTGTCCATGTTCACTGCCTGCCTTCTGACCTCTCGCCTGTTATAGTGACTACGATTCTGGATTTGCCTTTATTCATCTGTTTGCACCTGTGTTGACCCTTGCTTGCCTGACTACCGAATAAACCTGCACTTGGATCCTAACGTTGTCTCTGTCATCCACGTGTTACAATGAATTTATATTATCATATACTTTTCATTTTAATTCAATTTTTAATCTGGATTCATTAAAAGTATGAATGAGCACTTGATATATATATTTTTTGCATTCATTTGTTTTAGTATTTTGGGTCACGATTCATGTTATTATTCATTCATTCATTTTCCTTTGGCTTAGTCCCTTTATTCATCAGGGGTCACCACAGCGGAATGAACTTATCCAGCACATGTTTTACACAGCAGATGTCCTTCCAGCTACAACCCAGTACTGGGAAACACCCATACACTCTCGTATTCAAACACATACACTACTGTGACAGACTAACCACTGAGCCACCGTGTCGCCCCTCATGTTAATATCTACTGGCTCATTACTTGCCTATTATTAACAAATGAAATGTTTATTAGTTCTTGTTCTGCATCCCTAATTCTATCCTAAACCTATCCTAAACTTTGACCTTATTATTTTTTGACAAATTATTTCATATTTATTTATCTCTTCAAACACAGATACATATTTTACGTATTGTGTAAAAAAAATGTTGTAGATTATGTATTTATTCAAGCAAAGAATAAATGACATTTCGACTGTGAAACATTTGGTCATGCAAACCATCACATTTCATATTATATTATATTATATTATATTATATTATATTATATTATATTATATTATATTATATTATATTATATTATATTATTTTATATTATATTATATTATATTATATTATATTATATTATATTATATTATATTATATTATATTAGGGGCGGCACAGTGTCTCAGTGGTTAGCACTGAGGCCTCACAGCAAGAATGTCGCTGGTTCGAGTCATGGATGGACCAGTTGGCATTCCTGTATGGAGTTTGCATGTTCTCCTCGTGTTGCCGTGGGTTTCCTCCGGGTGCTCCGGTTTCCCACCACAGTCCAAACACATGCGCTATATATGAGTGTCTGTGAATGAGTGTCTATGGGTGTTTCCCAGATCTGCGTTGTGGCTGGAAGGGCATCTGCTGCATAAAACCTATGCTGAAATAGTTGGTGGTTCATTGACCCCTGATGTATAAAGGGGCTAAGCTGAAGAAAAATGAATGATGAAGTATCAAGTTGGCTAAAAGCAACATAAAATAATAAAAAAGCATATTACATTATATGATGAAGCATGACTTAGTGCATGAATCTATTCAATTCAATTCATCTTTACAATGTAGATTATTTCAAAGCAGCTTAACATAGAAGTTCTAGTACTGAAACTGTGTCGGTACAGTTTTCAGAGATTAAGACCAGTTTAGTTCAGTGTGGTTTAAATTTCACTGATTCTAGAATTCTATGAATTAGCATGTTGTAAGTATGATTCTAGCATAAATTAGCATGATTCAAACATAAATTAGCTTGTTGTTAACGTGATTCTAGCATTAATTAGCATGTTGTTAGCATGATTATAACATGAATTAACATGTTAGGATGTTTCTAACGTTGATTAGCATGTTGATATCATGACTCTAACATGTTGTTAACATAGTAGCATCTTGTTAGCATGGTTCCAACACCAATTAGCATATTATCAGCAAAATTTCAACATGAATTAGCATGTTGTTAACATGTTTCTATCATGAATTAGCATGTTGTTAACATATTTCTGACATCAAATAGCATATTATCAGCATGATTTCAACATGAATTAGCATGTTGTTAACATGTTTCTGTCATGAATTAGCATGTTGTTAACATGTTTGTGTCATGAATTTGCATGTTGTTAACATATTTCTGACATCAAATAGCATATTATCAACATGATTTCAACATGAATTAGCATGTTGTTAACATGTTTCTGTCATGAATTAGCATGTTGTTAACATATTTTGTCATGAATTAGCATGTTGTTAACATGTTTCTGTCATGAATTAGTATGTTGTTAACATGTTTCTATCATCAAATAGCATGTTGTCAGCATAATTTCAACATGAATCAACGTGTTGTTAACATGTTTCTGTCATGAATTAGCATGATGTTAACATGTTTCTATCATAAATTAGCATGTTGTTAACATGTTTCTATCATTAATTAGCATGTTGTTAACATGTTTCTAACATCAAAATACATATTGTCAACATGATTCCAACATGAATTAGCATGTTGTTAACATGTTTCTATCATAAATTAGCATGTTGTTAACATGTTTCTATCATGAATTAGCATGTTGTTTACATATTTCTGACATCAAATAGCATATTATCAGCATGATTTCAACATGAATTAGCATGTTGTTAACATGTTTCTGTCATGAATTAGCATGTTGTTAACATGTTTCTGTCATGAATTTGCATGTTGTTAACATATTTCTGACATCAAATAGCATATTATCAACATGATTTCAACATGAATTAGCATGTTGTTAACATGTTTCTGTCATGAATTAGCATGTTGTTAACATATTTTGTCATGAATTAGCATGTTGTTAACATGTTTCTGTCATGAATTAGTGTGTTGTTAACATGTTTCTATCATCAAATAGCATGTTGTCAGCATAATTTCAACATGAATCAACATGTTGTTAACATGTTTCTGTCATGAATTAGCATGATGTTAACATGTTTCTATCATAAATTAGCATGTTGTTAACATGTTTCTATCATTAATTAGCATGTTGTTAACATGTTTCTAACATCAAAATACATATTGTCAACATGATTCCAACATGAATTAGCATGTTGTTAACATGTTTCTATCATAAATTAGCATGTTGTTAACATGTTTCTATCATTAATTAGCATGTTGTTAACATGTTTCTAACATCAAATAACATATTGTCAGCATGATTTCAACATGAATGAACATGTTAACATGTTTCTATCATGAATTAGCATGTTGTTAACATGTTTCTATCATTAATTAGCATGTTGTTAACATGTTTCTAACATCAAAATACATATTGTCAACATAATTCCAACATGAATTAGCATGTTGTTAACATGTTTCTATCATAAATTAGCATGTTGTTAACATGTTTCTATCATGAATTAGCATGTTGTTAACATGTTTCTATCATTAATTAGCATGTTGTTAACATATTTCTAACATCAAATAACACATTGTCAGCATGATTCCAGAATTAGCATGTTGTTAACATGTCTCTATCATAAATTAGCATGTTGTTAACTTGTTTCTAACATCAAATAGCATATTATCAGCATGATTTCAAGATGAATTAGCATGTTATTAACATGATTCCATTTAGTAGTGTTTGTTAATGGTTTGTTAATTTCATGAATTGTGACCTAAACTAAAGTGTTACTACTGAAGTGTTAAAATTAAGGGATTTTTTGTATGATCTATTCCAGTGTTTCCCAACCCTGTTCCTGAAGGCACTCCAACAGTACACATTTCCAACCTCTCCCTAATCAAACACATCTGAATCAACTAATCAGAACATTATAAGAGACTCCAAAACCTGAAATGAGTGGGTCAGATAAGGGAGACATCCAAAATATGCACTGGTGTGCCTGCAGGGTCAGTGTTGGGAAACACCAATCTATTATACTTTTTTATCTATTTTAAATGACTTAGTGGTTAGCACTGTCGTTTCACAACAAGAAGTTCACTGGTTCGAGTCCCGGCTGGGTCAGTTGGCGTTTCTGTGTGGAGTTTGCATGTTCTCCCCGTGTTGGCGTGGGTTTCCTCCGGGTGCTCTGGTTACCCCCACAGTCCAAAGACATGCTCTATAGGTGAATTGAATGAACTAAATTTTCCGTAGCGTATGAGAGAGTGTGTGAATGAGTGTATGGGTGTTTCCCAGTACTAGGTTGTGTCTGGAAGGGCATCCACTATGTAAAAAAACATATGCTGGAATAGTTGGCGGTTCATTCTGCTGTGGCGACTTCTGAAATAGAGACTAAGCTGAAGAAAAATGAATGAATGAATGAATGAATGACTGCTCACTCCAGCTTCCACCATCTTGTCCTGTAGCTGCAGGTGTGTGTTTTATTTAGATGCAGCTTTCTCCCCCAGAGCTTTCTCTCACTCTTTATGAGCCAAAGCCACTCACCGTCCAGACCCCAGACTTAATGTCTTTTATCTGAAGGGCACACTGTTCCAGACTGGCTCGTCTGTGCCTGTAATACCTCTTTTTTTTCTTTTCATGGATGCCTCAAAGGAGGTTTATCATGAAGGTGGCATGTCAGATCGCCATCAATAAAGGCTCCGTCTCAATATTTACAGCTGTTTAGAGAGGCGAGCCATGTCTGCGGGGAGAATAAAGAAAGAAAAAGCAGCATTAAAATGTTTATGCTTGCAACAAATTACTCTAATATGTACAGTTGAAGTCAGAATTATTAGTCCTTGTGAATTATTAGCTCCACTGTATATGTTTTCCCCAATTTCCTTTTAACGGAGAGATTTTTTCAACACATTTCTAAACATAATAGTTTTAATAACTCATTTCTAATAACTGATTTATTTTATCTTTGCCATGATGACAGTAAATAATATTTGACTAGATATTTTTCAAGATATTAGTAGCAGATTAAAGTGACATTTAAAGACTTATCTAGCTTAATAAGGCAAGTTAGGGTAATTAAAAATTGCATAGGAAGGCTAATAAAATTCACCCTAAAATGCTTTTAGGTTAAAACTGCTTTTATTCTAGCTAAAATAAAACCAATAACACTTTCTCCTGAAGAAAAAAAAATATTATATAAAATACTGTGAGAAATTCCTTGCTCTGTTAAACATCATTTGGGAAATAATTAAAAAAGAAAACAAAGTCACACGAGGGCTATTGTGACTATCCTTGTGACAATCACCAGCGATCCAGGGACTGTAGATCGCTGGTGAACTACACACACATCACAAACTACCACTTCCAGAATGCATTGCACACACACACACACACACACACACACACACACACACACACACACAGCTGCGGTGCATTCCACCTAATTAAAAGTTCTTAGCAATGCATATTTTTAATTAAAATTTCAGTTTTTAAATATTTCTGGAAGGTAAATTTATACACTATAAAATATCTGTTCATTAACAGTTTCCATATTTTGTGATTTCTAAGAGTTTTCCATTTATTTACGCTTGTGAATTGTATTATGGAACGTTGATCTTTAAAATTTCCGAAAAACTCTACAGTTTAACAAAGTGACTTTTATTGACATTTTAGTTAATAATATAATGTATAAGAAATAATATATATTCAGGTCAAGTCGAGCTCTATTGTCATTCCGCTGCATGTCTGAACATATAGAGGAACGAAATGTTGTGTCTTGCAGGACAACAGTGCTACATAAATTATTCATAAATACAAACACAACACTGGACATAGGAGCTAAAAAAAAACTACGCATAACTAAGATATACTATAAGATACTTAACCATACACATAACACTTAACGATAAGATACTTAATTATACATATTTGACTTAACTTTAGACATACATGTAAGATACTTAACTATATTCACATAAGGCAGGCTATACTTTTTACATGAGACTGAACAATGTTCAGGATATTGTGCAAGAGAGGTATTAAAGGTGTAGCGAAATTAGCTCAGTTTATGAATATTAATGATCAATAATAACGAGTTATTATTAATTATGAATATTCATAATTAACTTATCAATAATTTAACAAAATAAATGTAACAATGACCTCAGCCGCTCATGACTTCTTGTAAAGTAGATGAATAGTTTAGAAGTTTTAGTAAATTTAATAAGCTTGTAGCAAGGGTCTATCGTTAAAGTGACCTTTTCTGTGAGGCAAAACAAAGATAATCCAGCGTGGTTAAAGCATTCTTTATTGACTTGTCTAACATATAACAAACAAACGTACAAAACATAACAACAAAAATTAGAAAAAAATTGAAAAGAAAGCAGGGAACTGAAAGACTTTAGATAAAAGAATGTCAAATCTAACTCAGTTCCACACAACTATTAAGGACCACCAGGACTATAAAAACACCTTTTTGTTAATGGGGTACAACCTTAACCCATGGCTAAATACCTGGATTTAGTGGGTCTGTGCAAGTTTCTCTTGCGTGGAAGATGGAGTCTTTTAAGAAGTCCTTTGTTGGCGTCGAGTTTGCGACGCAGATCGGAGGATACGCAAGCTGCAAACTTTAAACTGAGTTTAAGTTGCCGGAAAATAAGAAACGTGAACTCGGGCGAGTCATGTGGGTACAGAAACGCGGTCTGCTCCGTCAGAGGCACTTCTGCGGAGACCTTATGCCAAGACCTTTCTGCCCCAATTTTGGGGAGTAGATGGGTTTTAACTATGGGTCGTTTTAAGTCTAGGCATGGGACGGTATAAGATTCTGACGGTATGATAACCTTGGATAAAAATATAATGGTTTCATGTTATCACGGTATCGTGATTACTGCTCTAAAATATATTCTTTTTAATTGTCCTTTGAAAACAATATATTCTATTTTTTTGAAAGATTTATGATATCTTGTAGTAAACATGTCAGACGGCTGAATAATTCAAATGAATCATTGACTTCCATTTTAAGGTTAGTTAACCTAATTAACCTAGGTAAGCCTTTAAATCTCACTTTAAGCTGTATAGAAGTGTCTTGAAAAATATCTAGTCAAATATTATGTACTGTCATCATGACAAAGATAAAATAAATCAGTTATTAGAAATGAGTTATTAAAACTATTATGATTATAAATGTGTTATAAATGTAAAATCTTCTCTCTGTTAAACAGAAAACAAAAAAAAAAAACTTAACAGGGGCCTAATAATTCTGACTTCAGCTGTATGTCTTTAAACTAATAAAAATGTTAATAAAATCCACTTTTTCGAACTTTTCAAGGTTAAAAGTTGTTGGAAGAAATGCATAATGCAATTCAAAAGCATAAATAAAAGGGCAAAAACAAAAACATGAATCACAAAATACAGAAATCTGCTAAATTACGGATATTATTATGATGTATATTATATTATTCATTCATTTTCTTTTTGACTTAATCCCTTTATTAATCTGGGGTCGCCACAGTGGAATGAACCGCCAACTTATCCAGCACATGTTTTACGCAGCTGATTCCCTTCCAGCCGCAACCCATCTCTGGGAAACATCCATACACACTCATTCACACTCATACACTATGGACAATTTAGTCAACCCAATTCACCTAAAGAGCATGTCTTTGGACTGTAGGGGAAACTGAAGCACCCAAAGGAAACCCACAGGCAGGGAGAACATGCAAACTCCACACAGAAACGCCAACTGACCCAGCCGAGGCTCGAACCAGCGATCTTCTTGCTGTGAGGCGACAGCACTACCTACTGTGCCACTGCGTCGCCCATATTATATTATATTTATATATATTCCTTTATTATTATGAATTGATTTATTTTTTCTCCACATTAAATTCCACCACTCTAATTCCTCCACAGCCTGGAGAACTCGTGCTTTCTTTGATGTTGTTTTAATGTTTCTTTTTATCGAACATTTCACCTCATCAAAGAGCAGAAATGAGTGTAGATTTTCACCTGCTGAGTATGGATTTGTGGTGATGCTGAATAAATGAATTTTCCTTGGAGAGCTTCGACAGCCTGGAGGAACTGATCTCCTTTCAGACATTGACATGGTGTACTCACTTTATCCTGTTGTAATATTCATTTAAGGCTAGCGGTGTGAATGATAAAAGAAATAAGATGTTTCTCAGGAAAAAAAGCACCCCACTCGCTTGGTGCGTGTTGCTGAAAATCTAGTCTGTCGTAACAAGATGTTTTAACTAGCGGCATGAAGTCTGGTCTGCTTTACAGCTTAAACTACGAAGATTTTTAGGACCATTGTCCAAAGCTGCTACTTTTAAGGAAACTGTGTTTTTCTTAAATAATGAAACATTGTGTTGTATTGTAATATGTATCATTTACAAAAATAGGGTAGATGCAGAGCTAGTGCTTCTTCCCATACTGATAAACTCCATTAAATATACTGGGGTAAAATAAATGTTCTTATTTTAAAGACATGGCGGGGGAAAATGTAATTTAATGCAGTGCTTCTTGTACAATCTGAGACCCACTTTATATCGGATATCACTCAGCCAGTGAAGATTGTTGATTTTTAAAGAAAACAGACCCTAAACACGCTGATTTTGTAATGGCATACTGTTTAACGGAAGCGCTTAACCCAGGTTAATGACAAGTTAAAAGTACTTCCGTATATACCCTATTGTTTTATTTTGTACAGTTCACAGTGCAACCTTTTTGTGTGTGTGTGTTTGTGTGTGTGCGTGCGTGCGTGACTTAGACTTAGACTCTGCAGATCTGTGGTGCAGGTTGGTGCTGCTCAGTGTTTACCAGATAATTCTGTTGGCTGTCAAACCCATATTATTTGTTCGCGACTCTGAGGAGAACAATCAGATCTTGATCGCTGATGAAAGCACTTGTAATAACTTGTGTTGGAAATGCATCTGTTAGTGTAGTGACCCAGTTTACTGAAGTCTTTGTGGGTCAAATTGATTTGGAGAACAGGGGAGTCTGTGGATGGGTTGAAAGAAGAATTCACAAAATATGTTCAGATGTTAGTTCATATGAGTTTACCTGTTCATTTTTCTGTAAATATATCTTATCAATCAGTTATTGCTTTATAAGAAATAATAAAGTACAAATAAATAAATAAATTAATTAATTAATAATAATCATGCATAATAAATAAAAATCTAACATAGATCAGTTCTTTTTTACTTTCTATTCAAATAACCCTGAAAACTATGTGTCAGGGTAAAACAATCATTGATGATTGTGATGGTGGTGATAATAATAATAATAATAATAATAATAATAATAATAATAATAATAATAATAATAATAATAATAATAATAATAATAATAATAATGATAGTCATAATGATAATAATAATGATGATAATGATAAAAACAACAACAATAATAATAATAATGATAATCATAATGATGATAACAACAACAACAACAATAATAATAATAATAATAAAAATAATAATGATGATGATAAAAAAAAATAATAACACTACTACTACTACTAATAATAATAATAATAATGATGATAATGATAATAATAACAATAATAATAATAATGATGATAATGATAATAATAAATAAATAAGTAAATAAAAAAAAAATTATAATAATTATGATGTTAATGATTATGATGATGATAATATTATTATATAATAGTAAAAAAATATATATATAATATTAATAATAAATGTTTCTTGGTAATCAAATTAGAATTTCAGAATTTAAATAATTTCTAAAGAATTGTTAAAGAAAATTCAGCATCAAAGTACAATGTTCTGTTATCAGACAAATATAAACAAAAATGGAAATTAAAATGAAAATATTAGCATATATATATATATATATATATATATATATATATATATATATATATATCAAAATATTTATATCAAAATATTTATTAAAGAAATGTATTTACTTTTAGGCTTAAAACACTATTTATTAGGGAAAGTCCATAATTAAATAAAATTAAAGAAATTTTCTCATCATTTTGAGTAGAAAAAGAGATTTTACTTCTTTAAGGTCAAGTTCATCTTCATGTTTATTTAAAGATCACATTTAAGCGTTTTACATTTTAACAGTATAACCAGCACTATATACAATGTTTAGCTGGTTTATATTGCATATAAAGGTTTATTGTACTCCTATTGTGTTGTTGAATTTCCATCATGATGTTCTCCCATGATGCTCACTCCTGAAAGATTGCATTACAGCACTGCCGAGAACTCGGAGACAGAATGTTACTCTCTGACCTTTTGATATTTCACTGCCAGAGAGCCGATCAGGAACTATTGGATGTGAAAGTGTGAAAAATGCAGACTTCTTAAAGTAAATTCACAGTTTTGCCTGTCAGCTTTTTTTCCTCTTCACCCCCCCCCCCCCCCCCCCCCACTGTTTGAGAGACTTATTGTGCAAAAAAAAGCTGCAATAATTTTTTTTTTTTTTGTATTGTGACGCAGTTGCTAGAGAAACGGAATATTAAGTGAGAAAGCAGTGGGTGTGGCTTGTTTTTTCATGCAGTAGAAAAAACAAGCCACACCTACTGTTTTCTCATTTAATATTCTGTTTCTCTAGCAACTGTGTCACAATACAAAAAAGAAATTGTAAAAATTTGTTTTACAATTTAAGGTACTTTTTGAGGCGGCATTGTGACTCAGTGGTTAGCACTGTCACCTCACAGCAAGAAGGTAACTGGTTCGAGTCCCAGCTGGACTAGTTGGCATTTCTATGTGGAGTTTGCATGTTCTCTCCGTGTTGGTGTGGGTTTCCTCTGGGTGCTCTGTCTTTGAATAAACTAAAGTGTGTCTGAGTGTGTATGGGTGTTTCCCAGTACTGGGTTGCAGCTGGAAGGGCATCTGCTGTGTAAAACATGCTAGATAAGTTGGCGGTTCATTCCGTTGTGGCGACCCCTGATTAATAAAGGGACTTAGCCGAAAGAAAATGAATGAATGAATAACTGAAGCTACTTTTACTTGAAATTTGTCATTTCCGTCACTCGTTTCTCAAGTAATATTTCGAAATGTCCATTAACTCAGGATGATATTAATAAGCAATATCACACTCTTAGCAGTGCGATGTGGCTGTATATCGGCACTGGTGGTAGGCGTGCGTTGTGTAGTATCCCACTAGTGATGATATACAGCCATATCGCACTGCTACGAGTGTGATATTACATTTATACAACAGTTCGACAGCATAATCGTGTGTATAAAAAAAAAAATCAAACACGGAGAGTCTAAAAACCATTTTGTGTGAGGAACTACTTTCTCCCGCCATTCGTTCACATCTGCAGCTGATGTCAAAACAGCAGAAACCGTTACTAATTCACCAACATCACTTTAAAGCTAGTGTTTGAATGATTCTCTAGCGTAATGTCTAACATGATGACAAAACTGGTGATTTTGCTCACATTTTAAGATTAAATGGTTGAACAGCATGAGATGCCATCAGTCTACAGAGATTTCCCAGTATTTGCTGTCAGGAGATCACAATAATTAACCCCAAAAGAGCCAAAGCAAAGCAAACACTATTAGATTACTGTTGTGTTTGCTTTCTTTTTGTTTACTGCACTAGTCCGCAGTAACGAAAACAGGAGACTCATTAGAAACAGATGGCTAACCTACAACTAACTCAGGGTTATACAAAGAGTGGTCAACACAAAATACATACATTCCTGATATGCGAGTCCTATCTCACACACAACACACTACAATTAATATGGTATAAATACAGCACTGTTACATACAAAAAAGAGAGATTGACTTAGTCACTTACCAGCTAAATGATGATTTGATCAGGTTTTTCACCTCTAAGGGTTTATTATGCGGTCTCTGTTGCCATCTTGTGGATGGACAATGTCAACCGTCTTTGGTCTGCTCAGTGACAGGCTAATGGCCGCCAACGCGCTGTCTCTCAGACATTATAAATATTTAAAATAGGCACTATTCTTATAAATAATCTGCAGAGCTGCAATCTAAACAGCTGCATTCTCGACTAAAAAAAGCCTTAAAAGTACATTATGTTGTCCAACAGTTGCGATATTTGTCAAACTGTAGAGTGTCCTCTGCTTGTTGCTGCATGTGGGTGGAGTAATGCACAAGGGTGAAGAGGCTTTACCAGTGCTGTTATTTGCTAAATATTGTACGGCTATCAGACAATCAGATTCAAGAACCAAAGAGAACTGTTGTATAACCCCGGCTACATTCAGAATAAAGAGCTGAGGCATATTATATATATAATTAGAACATTTTTGTGACATTGTCTCGGAAAAAAGATGTTTGTAGGAGACTCTAAAACAAGTCCCGAACCTTTAAAATAGCACAATATGGGCATTTTAACAGAACATGAAAAGAAATAACTTTCATAGCTTGTCGCATCGTGTTTGAGTTTGCAGCCTTTGGTGCGTCAGAGGAAATTAAGTTTGAAATCTGCAAAAGCAGAAATGTTGAAAGGCTGAAGGCACACGGCTGACTGCATTTATCTTCTGAACGTCCTAAGAAGTTCACAGTTTGCATATGAATTTAATGTTCTTTGCCTGGGGTCAGTTTTCTCGCATTTGATTGACTCACATCTGAGGCCGACTGGAACAGGCAAGAATAAACGCATGTATCTTTTTCATTTCGACATGCAAAAGCAGATG
This sequence comes from Danio aesculapii, assembly GCF_903798145.1. Classification (NCBI taxonomy): domain Eukaryota; kingdom Metazoa; phylum Chordata; class Actinopteri; order Cypriniformes; family Danionidae; genus Danio; species Danio aesculapii. The sequence goes on along the minus strand of NC_079450.1, from coordinate 9,652,018 downwards.
ATCTGGGGAATATATTCATGTAAAGTGATTGAAAAGACCTTATCAGAAGGGCCTAGTGCAAGTTCAGTGCTCTACAAATCAAGTGGGGGTTCTTTAATACGTCTTGATGAAGTATACTGATCTTGAGCTTTGATGTAGTGGCTTATTGCTCTGAAACACTCTTTCTTTAACGTATCTTACAGAAGCTTCACAGAGCGGTTAATGAAGACCTGTTCTTATTTAACAGACTGATCAGAGAACAGTAGATCAGAGACGCCTATAGCTCAGGAGATTCTTTCTATTCAGCTCTCAGATGATATTCCTTTATAGATACCCTTTATCTATCTATCTATCTATCTATCTATCTATCTATCTATCTATCTATCTATCTATCTATCTATCTATCTATCTATCTATCTATCTATCTATCTATCTATCTATCTATCTATCTATCTATCTATCTATCTATCTATCTATCTATCTATCTATCTATCTATCAATCATCGTCTGTCTGTCTGTCTGTCTGTCTGTCTGTCTGTCTGTCTGCCTGCTTGCCTGCCTGTCTATCTATCTAAACATACATCCATCCATCTTTCTTTCCATGCATCCATCTGTCTTTCCATCCTTCCATTCATCCATCCATCCTTTCATCTATTCGTCTTTTCATCTATCCTTCCATCCGTTCATCTTTTCATCTATCCTTGTGTCCATCCATCTTTTCATCCATCCTTCTGTCTTTCCATCCATCCTTTCATTCATTATTCCGTTCCTCTGTCTTTCCATCCATTCTTCCGTCCGTCCGTCTTTCTATCCATCCTTCCGTCCATCTGTCTTTCCTTTCTTCCATTCGTCTTTCCATCCATCCTTTTCAGTCCTTCTGTCTTTCCACCCATCCTTTTGTCCATTCGTCTTTCCATCAATCCTTCTGTCTTTCCATCACCTTTTTCTGTACTTCTCTCTTTCTGTCCATCTTTTTCTATCTTTCCATCAATCCATCCATCATCTATTAATCTGTCTAGTTGTATGTCTATCTCTCTATCTATATATTGCTTTCTGTCAGTCTATCTATACTTCTATCCATCTAAACATCCATCCATTCATTGTGTTATCCATCGTTCTGTCCATTTGCCCATCCATCTATCCATCTGTCTATCTATTGTGTTATCCATTTTTCTGTCCATCCATCCATCCATCCATTGTGTTATCTATCCTTCTGTCCATTTACCCGTCTGCCCAACCATCCATCCATCCATCCATCCATCCATCTGTCTATCTATTGTGTTATTCATTTTTCTGTCCATCCACCCATCCATCCATCCATCCATCCATCCATCCATCCTTTCATTGGGTTATCTATCCTTCTGTTCATTTACCCGTCTGCCCAACCATCCATCCATCCATCTGTCTATTTATAGTTATATCCATTTTCTTTCCAGCCTCCCAACTGTCCATCTGTCCATCCGTCTATCCATCCATCCATCCATCCATCCATCCATCCATCCATCCATCCATCCATCGTGTTATCTATCCTTCTGTCCATTTACCCGTCTGCCCAACCATCCATCCATCCATCTGTCTATTTATAGTTATATCCATTTTCTTTCCATCTGTCCATCCGACCATCCATCCATCCATCCATCCATCCATCCATCCATCGTGTTATCTATCCTTCTGTCCATTTACCCATCTGCCCAACCACCCATCCATCCATTTGTCTATTTATAGTTATATCCATTGTTTTCCCATCTGTCCGTCCATCCATCCATCGATCCATCCATCGTGTTATCTATCCTTCTGTCCATCCACCCATCCATTTATCAGTCTATCTAAGGTGTTATCCATCCATCCATTCATCCATCCCACCCTCTATCTTTCTATCATCTTATTGATCATCTGTCAATCGTCTGTTGTTGTCTAGGTGTCTATCGTCTGTCTCTCTGTCCATGTATTCATTTGAGATTAGATAAGTTATAATAATCTGTTTGATTTTTTTTGTTTTTTTACTGTTTAAGAGACCAATTTTGTCTCCAGCGAATCTGCACTTCTGCAGTTGATCAGCCGGTAATACTTGTGGCATTTCAGCATCTGCTTTTCATTATTCCTGAAACTGTTGAAGCAATAATTGTAGTAATTATAGCTACATGTGACTTTAACACTTCCACCTGCGCTCTCTTCAAATCCCTGATAGCAGTGACTGACAGGCAGAGAGTGTTTCTAAAAAAAAAAAGAAACATTGTGCCTATTACTCATACTACCAACATTTTCCGCACTATTAATCTAGGCTTTTTTTAGGACATCAGATATACATGTTATTGTTTGAAGCAGTGATGCACATTCCTGTAGCCAGCTATAAGGTCACCAAAAATCTTCATGTTCAGAAATATGACTGAAGTTATATGAATAAAACAATATTTTTAAAATAATAAATAAACATTAATAAATGAATAAATTCATGCTGCTGAGTTGCATTGCTCTGCGACGTTGCCAGATCCAGCTATTATAAGCACTGCATCACTAAACTTATTTTAAAACCTAACGTGACAGTGTTATTGGGAAGATGAAGGTTGCGGCAAGCAATTATGTTTGTTATATGAATATTGTTATTTGTATTGATGCACTATCTTGCAACACTGCATCACAGACACTTAAAATGACTAGCAGCAATCAAAATAGTAGTGGATAGTTAATTGCTGTGTAGACCACATTCGGTAGGACGAACATGATGATCATCAGCGTTAAAGGAATACAGTAGTTTACCCAAAAATTGCAATTTACTCACTATTTATTCTCCCTTTATGAGTTTCTTGTTTTTGTTGAACACAAAAGTTGATACACATACACATGTACACGGACACATACCTATACATGAATCGCACAAAATCACCAGAAAAGCAAAGTCAACTTAAAAAATTTACATTTCTGTGTAGTATATTTATTTCTGCTGCTTGCTATAGTGCTACTGTGCTGTCATGGTAACTCATTCCTTGTCAATAAAATGTGATGTTTTTATTTATTTTTTAATCAATTTAATTTGATATTGAGTAAAATTGTCAACAAAATCTTACAAAATCACTTTGTTTTATTTAATGAAATAACAAATAATTATTACAAAGCATTTTTGTATTTGTTTTTTGACCAAATGCACACAGAATTTTTTTATTTGTTTCGATCTAGAATTTAAATTTTAGATCATCCCTGATAATAATAATAATAACAACAATAATAATAATAATAATAATAATAATAATAATAATAATAATAGTAATAATAGTAATAATAATAATAATAGTAATAATAATAATAACAATAATACTTTTTGTATAGCATTTTTCAAGCATACTTGAAACTCAAAACGCTTCACAAACAAATAAATATTAAGAAACAACATCAATTATAGGTAAAAAAAAAAAACTGTAAATATACAAATATATATGAGCAATATCACACTTGTAGCAGTGCGATATGGCTGTATGTCGGCACTGGTGGTGGAAGGATTGTGTTGGTGCCTTAGGGTCACCAGTGACGATATAAAGCCAACATGAAATTGCTACGAGTGTGATATTGCTTTTACACAACAGTTAGACGGCACAATCGTGTAAATAAAAAAGGAAATTAAACACAGAGAGTCTAAAAATCCTTTTGTATGAGGAACTACTTTCCTCCGCCACTCATTCACATCTGATGTCAGAACAGCGGAAACCGTTACTAACTCACCAACATCACTTTAGAGCTAGTGTTTGAATGATTCTCTGGCGTAATGTCTAACATGATGACAAAACCGTTGATTTTGCTCACATTTTAAGATTATATAGCTGAACGGCATGAAATGCCATCAGTCTACAGAGATTTACCAGTATTTCTCTGTTGCAATCAGGAGATCACAATAATTAACCCTGAAAAAGCCAAAACAAAGCAAAACACTAGCAAAAACACTAGATTGGTATAAATACAGCAATACAACATACAAAAGAGAGAGATTAACTTAGAAATTCACTTACCATTTTAATAATGATTTGATCAGCTGTAGTTTGAAATTACGCTGAATTTTTTTTTTTCTCTAAGGACTTATTATGCGGTCTCTGTCATCATCTTGTGGCACATCAATGGTATTTGCTTTGCTCAGTATCACAGGCTGATACATGCCAACCCACTCAATCTCAGAAATTTTAAATATTTAAAATAGGCACTATCCTTATAAATAAACTGCATAGTTGCAATCTAAACAACTATCTCACCTAATAAAAGCCTCAAAAGTATATTATGTTGTCCAACAGCTGCAATATTTGTCAAACTGTAGTGAGTTTATTGATCTGCTGTCACTCTATGTGGGCGGAGTCATACACAAGGGTGAAGAGGCAGTAGGAGTTCTGATATTGGACAGCTATCAGCCAATAAGATCCGAGAACCAGACAGAACTGTTGTATAAACTCAGATAAATGCATACATGTACACACAGTACAGTACTTGCATACATGCACACACTGTACATGTGAACATGCAGACACATACATAATATATATATACAGTTGAAGTCAGAATTATTAGCGCCCCCCCCTTTTAATTTTTTTTCTTTTTTTTATATTTCCCAAATGATGTTTAACAGAGCAAGGAAATTTTCATAGTATGTCTGATAATATTTTTTCTTCTGGAGAAAATCTTATTTGTTTTATTTTGGCTAGATTAAAAGCAGTTCAAAATTTTTTAAAAAACATTTTAAGGTCAAATATATTATACATTTGTTGTGCCTTCCATTATTTTCTACTATCAGCATATTCTATATAATAAATAATATATATTACAAATAAATAATATAAGATATATTACATTAAAACAAAAAACAACAACAAAAAAATATATATAGATATTTTTAATTATTATTACTATTATTTTAACAAAGACATATTCAATAAGAACCGCAGGTCAACAGGGAGATTGCAAAAGACCAGCTTTTGCTTTAAAATGACTGACTGAATATCTACTATTAAAGCTATATCTACTATCTGTCATGGATTGGTCAGGCTCTCACGACCCCCACTCACGAAGATCACCATCACCTGACTTCTAATGAGCACACAGCTGCATCACATTCACGAGCACCAGATAAAAGCACAGCACTCCAGTCGCTCATTGTCCGGGCTCGTCTCGACGAAAGCGGACAACTGAGCGAACACTCAGCGTAGTCATCCTCAGCTAAACAAACGATTTACTTACCTGTTCTCTTTGTATTCCTCCTAGTCTTCCTGGTCCTCCCGAATCGTCCTGTCTTCCAGTCCTTCCAAGTCTGTGTCATCCTCTGTCAGCTGTATCTGGTGTGTGCTGTCCATCCTCGTGTATTCCTGTTACCCAGCCACGGAGGAAAAGACCCCAACATCATTCCTGATCCTCCTGGCTATCCTTCATGTGCTCCTTGTTGTCATTCAATAAACACCCTAACGTTTCCTTACCTCTGTCTCCTGTCCGCTTCATAACAGAAGCCCGGACCCATAACGACGACAACATGAGCACCCTCGATCACTTTCAAGAGCTGGTGGACCAGTTGAAGCGGATTCTACAGCCACCAGCTCCACTTTCCAACGCACCACCAGCACCGAGCACTTCCGCCTCCACAGTTTCTTCTTCGGCCCTTCCTTCCAGTCCCATGGCCCGACCAGCGCCCTACTCAGGCGGAGCGGGGGAGTGCAATGGTTTTCTGTTACAATGTTCCCTCATATTCGAAATGCAACCTTCTCTATATCCCACAGATAAGTCAAAGATCGCCTACATCGTATCACTACTCTCTGGACCTGCACTTAAATGGGCTGAGACGATCTGGAACCAAGCCGGGCCGGTCATGAATTCCATCACTACCTTCACGGAGTATTTCAAAGAGGTGTTTGGACGTTCTGATGGGGAAGTAGCCGCTGGAGAGCAGCTGTATCATCTAAAGCAAGGTACTCTATCTACACAGGAATATGCTCTCCGGTTTCGCACTCTAGCAGCTGCAAGTGGATGGAATGAGAGATCGTTGTTGACCACGTACCGGCTCGGCTTGGAACCCACTCTCCGAATCCAGCTGGCCACATTAGATGATACAATGGGTCTGGAGAGATTCATCCAACATTCTCTCCGATGTTCCGATCGTCTCCGTTCCTATCAACAGGACACCATCACCCCCTCGTCTGCACTCCTCCAATCGCCTGAGTCAACAGCCTCTCCAGAACCAGAACCCATGATAATAGAGTCTGGAAGACTGACATCAGCGGAACGACAGAGGAGGCTGACCCGGGGTCTGTGTCTATACTGCGGTGTCAGTGGACACACCCGTATGGAGTGTCCCCTTCGTCCCATTCGGACTTCAGTGAGTGTATTCAGTACGAATATTGAACAATGTAAACCACTTACTACCACCGTACAAATAACTACTGCCTCTATTTCTCTCCTTGTCACAGCCCTCATCGACTCCGGGTCAGCAGGGAACTTCATCTCCCAATCCCTCTGTCGTCAACTCCACCTCCGTACTGAGGCGTCCTCGCATATATACCAGATACAACCGATAACCCAGTGCACTCGATCTTCGACCCGTATCCATCGACAATGCGAAGACATCCTTCTTCAAGTGGGGCTGTTACATCAAGAGAGGATTCAATTTCTGGTTCTGGAGGGTGCAAATATGGACATCATTCTAGGGCGCCCGTGGCTGGTGAAGCACGATCCCATCATCTCTTGGGGCACAGGAGAGATAAAGAAATGGGGATCTGGATGTACACCTACCTGTTTTCCAAATCTCCCTCTTCAAGGTCGGAACCCCATTTCTTTGTTTGCAACATCGGTCGAGAGCCCTCCTGAGAAGCAGTCTATCCACATTCCTAAGGAGTACAGCTCCTTTCATGATGTCTTCTGCCCCAAGAGAGCTTCCCAGCTACCGCCGCATCGGCCATGGGACTGCGCGATCGACCTAGTTCCAGATGCCCAGTTGCCAAGAGGTAGGATCTACCCGCTCTCGCTTCCAGAGAATCAGGCAATGGAAGATTACATAAGGGAGGCTCTGAGTCAGGGGTACATACGTCACTCAAAATCACCAGCCGCCTCAAGCTTCTTCTTTGTGGCCAAGAAGGACGGAGGGCTGCGTCCATGCATCGACTACAGGGTCCTAAATAACGGTACAGTAAAATACCGATATCCCCTTCCTCTGGTACCAGCCGCTTTGGAACAGCTCCGAGAAGCTAAAGTCTTCACTAAATTGGACCTCCGCAGCGCGTATAATCTGATAAGAATACGTGAGGGGGACCAATGGAAGACAGCATTCGTGACCCCTACTGGCCACTATGAATATGAGGTCATGCCTTACGGTCTGGTCAACGCCCCCTCCGTATTCCAAAACTTCATTCATGAAGTCCTCCGGGAGTTTCTTCACCACTTTGTAATAGTGTACATAGATGACATCCTCATTTACTCCCGGAGTGAGGCCGAACATCGCCAACACGTTGCGGAGGTCCTACACACATTGAGAGAACATCACCTCTACCTCAAAGCGGAGAAATGCTCATTCCACCAGAAGTCGATTCATTTCTTGGGATACATCATTGATCAAACCGGTATACGTATGGATGGGAAGAAAATTGAGGCTGTTCTATCCTGGTCAGAACCCACTTCCATTAAGGAGCTCCAGAGGTTTCTTGGGTTTGCTAACTTTTATAGACGGTTTATCAAGGACTACAGCAGGATTACATCACCTCTCACTAATCTCCTCAAGGGTAAACCCAAAGGACTGGAGTGGACCAAAGAAGCAGCCGCAGCCTTCCGCCTTCTTAAGAAGGAGTTCACAAGGGCCCCACTCCTGACTCATCCTGACCCAAATCTTCCTTTCGTGGTGGAAGTGGACGCATCCACCACCGGCGTCGGGGCAGTATTATCTCAACATCATGATACACCGCCCCGACTGCATCCCTGTGCCTATTTCTCTCGGAAGTTGAGCCCGGCGGAGCAGAATTACAGCATAGGAGACAGGGAGCTGCTAGCAATCAAGCTAGCCTTGGAGGAGTGGCGTCACTGGTTGGAGGGAGCCAAACATCCGTTCCAGGTGATCACAGATCACAAAAACCTCCAATATATCAAAGAGGCCAAGAGACTATGTCCACGTCAAGCCAGATGGTCACTTTTCTTCTCACGTTTTGATTTCTCCATTTCCTATCGTCCAGGACCCAAGAATCTAAGAGCAGACGCTCTCTCTCGTTTACACGAGCATCACGATCATGAAGAACTCCCAACGAAGATTCTTCCCGAACACATCTCCATTTGTCCGATCACCTGGAACGCTCCTCCAGTCGTTGCCACTCCGGAAGCCCCTGCTCCGCCGGGATGCCCTCCTCATCGGCAGTTCATACCACCTGAACACCGGGTAGATCTGATCCACTCCTTACATACCTCGCTAGGCACTGGACATCCAGGGATCAACAATACTCTCTCGCTAGTATCCCAACGATTCTGGTGGCCAAACATGGCAAGGGATGTGAGGCAATATGTTCAGGGCTGTAAGGACTGTGCCCAATCCAAGAGCCCACGTCATCTACCCGCTGGAAAGCTCCATCCCTTGCCGATTCCGAACCGTCCCTGGTCACACCTAGGAGTGGACTTTATCACTGATCTCCCTTCGTCAGAAGGTAATACCTGTATTCTAGTCATAGTAGATAGATTCTCAAAGTTTGTCAAACTAATCCCTCTGAAAGGTCTTCCCACAGCCTTTGAAACAGCCGACAATATCTTTAATCAAGTCTTCAGGTCATTTGGTATTCCAGAAGATATTGTGTCGGACAGAGGTCCACAGTTCATCTCACGTCTATGGAAAGCCTTCTTCAAGCTCCTAGGTGTGGCCGTCAGCCTCTCTTCTGGATATCATCCCCAAACCAACGGGCAGACAGAGAGGAAGATTCAGGAGGTGGGACGGTTCCTGAGGACCTTCTGCAGTGGTCACCAGAGCTCCTGGAGCCAGTATTTGGGCTGGGCAGAATATGCCCAAAATTCACTGCGGCAACCCTCCACCGGACTCACGCCATTCCAGTGCGTCCTGGGCTTCCAACCACCGCTCTTTCCCTGGGATGGCGAACCATCTGATGTCCCCGCAGTGGATCACTGGTTCCGGGAGAGCGAGAGAGTCTGGGACGAGGCTCATCAACATCTGCAGAGGGCAGTCCGTCGAAGCAAGGTAACCGCCGATAGAAGAAGGTCTGAAGAACCCAGATACACACCCGGACAAAAGGTGTGGCTATCCACCCGGGACATACGCATGCGACTGCCCTCTCGCAAGTTAAGTCCCCGATTTGTTGGTCCCTTCACCATCGTGGAACAGGTTAACCCCGTCACCTACAAACTACAATTACCCTCTCACTACCGTATTCACCCTACATTCCACGTATCACTCCTGAAACCCTATCACGATCCTGTTCTTCCCTCCACAGAGCCTGACCACGAAGAGGAACCCCCTCCTCCACTGCTCCTAGAAGAAGGAGCCGTCTACGCAGTGAAGGAGATCTTGCGTTCCCGACGTCGTGGTGGCCAGTTGGAGTACCTGGTGGACTGGGAAGGGTACGGCCCCGAAGAAAGGACATGGGTTCCCAGAGCTGATATTCTCGATCCTAGTCTCATGGTGGAGTTTCATGAGAGCCACCCTGAGTTCCCAGCGCCTAGAGGCAGAGGGAGACCACCACGGCGTCGGAGGTGTCGGCCCTCAGGAGCGGGCCCTGGGGAGGGGGGTACTGTCATGGATTGGTCAGGCTCTCACGACCCCCACTCACGAAGATCACCATCACCTGACTTCTAATGAGCACACAGCTGCATCACATTCACGAGCACCAGATAAAAGCACAGCACTCCAGTCGCTCATTGTCCGGGCTCGTCTCGACGAAAGCGGACAACTGAGCGAACACTCAGCGTAGTCATCCTCAGCTAAACAAACGATTTACTTACCTGTTCTCTTTGTATTCCTCCTAGTCTTCCTGGTCCTCCCGAATCGTCCTGTCTTCCAGTCCTTCCAAGTCTGTGTCATCCTCTGTCAGCTGTATCTGGTGTGTGCTGTCCATCCTCGTGTATTCCTGTTACCCAGCCACGGAGGAAAAGACCCCAACATCATTCCTGATCCTCCTGGCTATCCTTCATGTGCTCCTTGTTGTCATTCAATAAACACCCTAACGTTTCCTTACCTCTGTCTCCTGTCCGCTTCATAACACTATCTACTATCCAAAAATCTGATGGCAGTTAAGTTTGCAGCTTGATATTATTGGGAGATCACTGACAGGAACCATGAACCGCTCCGCCAGCACATCTGAAGCCCATCTGCAAGTTTATTTTACAGTCTATGGCAGAAACACCATGCATTGAGCCTCGCTAGATTCTAATCTAAAGCGCGTCTGTTATAAAACACTCACAGGACATTAATTTGGGCAACTATGTGGATATATTAAATAGAGGCTTTCACTTATGCAGCGTACTAGTTGAAGACGCAATCATGAGGCTGTTTTTGCGCTGAGTTTGAAGTAATCAAATAAAAAACAGGAGAAAGTGCGTTACTTCAGTCATTTTAATAAACATATTAATAATAAAGTCCAAAAATTATAGTATAATATTGAAAGTTAATTTTAAGAGTATTATTGAGAGTTAATTTCGCGGCCCACCTGCCGGATCGCTGAGGCCCACCGGTTGAGAATCCCTGATAAAAACTATTATGTTTAGAAATGAAACAGAAATTGGGAAAAAAATAATTCAGGGGGGCTAATAATTCTGACTTACACTGTATATACATAAAATACATATACTTCACATACTATTGTATTTGTTCGCAGTTTTAAAAAGCTACGTCTTAACACGTTTCTTAAAAACATGAATGCTAGCGGATTCTTTCACTTCATTTTTGTTAATGAAGAAAAATGAAGTGGCTTTCACTTCAACACGGATTCATTCACTTTCCTTCAGCTTAGTCCCTTAATTATCAGGGGTCGCCACAGTGGAATGAACCTCCAACTATTCCAGCAAATGTTTTATGCAGCGGATGCCCTTCCAGCTGCAACCCAGTACTGGGAAACACCTATACACTCTCACATTCATACTTTTTATTCATCCAATTCACCTATAGCGCATGTCTTTGGACTGTGGCGGAAACTGAAGCACCCGGAGGACACTCACACTAACATGGGGAGAACATGCAAACTCCAAAGTAATGCCAACTGGCCCAGCCTCAAACCAGAGACCTTCTTGCTGTGAAGTGACAGTTCTAACCACTGAGCTTCCGTACCACCCATACGTATTTATATTAGGTATAAATTGCACCATTCTTAACAACCCCCAGACCTGGCTGTTTTTCAAACTTCCGTTATGAGGATGTAACAGCACAGTTTGTTTCTGGACTGTGGCTCAGTTTGACTGACAGTCTGAATGGTGTTTCTCACACACCTGTCAGACACTGATGGAGCAGCACTTTGTCAGGCAGAATTAGCTTTTATCCTGACAGCTGCGTCTCCTCTGAGCGCAGGAGATAATGATGTGTGAGATACTGATCAATGGTGACCTGCTGCAGGCTGATCCGCTGACAGCCACCCCGGCCTGAGGAGAAGCAGACTTACCCAGATTATACAATTTATACATGCAACAAATTACTTCTTTCTTTGGAAATTCAAGAGCATTCTTAGAGAAAATGTCTCTCTGTCTGTCTCTCATTCTATCTATCATTTCATCCATCTATCCAGCAATCTGTTGTTCTAGCCATCCATCATTCGGTGTTATTTCATATATCATGTGATCCATCCATCCATCCATCCATCCATCTACATGTATCTATTGTTCTATCATTCTATACATCCATCCATCATTCTCTAAATCCTTTTATCATTTGATCCATCCATCTATCCATCCATCCATCCATCCATCCATCCATCCATCCATCCATTCTATTGTTCTATCAATACATCCATCGTTCTTTATATAATTTGTATATAATTTGATTCATCCATCCATCCATCCATCCATTCATCGTTGTTTATATGATTTTCTATATAATTTCATCCATCCATCTATCCATTCATCCTTCTATCTATTCATCTATCCACTGTTTGTACCAATTATCCATCCATCCATTGTTTCTATCATCCATTGAACAATCCATCCATCCGTCCATCCATCCACCTATAAATCCATCCATCCATCCATCCATCCATCCATCCATCCATCCATCCATCCATCCATCCATCCATCCATCCATCCATCCATCCATCCATCCATTTTTTCTATCCTCTACTGATCCATCCATCCCTCCACCCATTCTTCCATCATTCCTATCATCCATCCATCCATCCATTGTTTCTATCATCCATTGATCCATCCATCCATCCATCCATTGTTTCTATCATCCATTGAACAGTCCATCCATTCATCCATCGTTCCTATTAACCATCCATCCATCCATCCATCCATCCATCCATCCATCCATCCATCCGTCCATCTATTGTTTCTATCATCCATCCATCCATCCATCCATCCAACCATCCATCCATCCATCCATTGTTTCTATCATCCATCCATCCATTGTTTCCATCATCGATCCATCCATCCATCCATCCATTCTATTGTTCTATCAATACATCCATCGTTCTTTATATAATTTGTATATAATTTGATTCATCTATCCATCCATCCATCCATCCATCCATCGTTGTTTATATGATTTTCTATATAATTTCATCCATCCATCCATCCATCCATTGTTTCTATCAGCCATTGATCCATCCATCCATCCATCCATTGTTTCTATCATCCATTGAACAGTCCATCCATTCATCCATCGTTCCTATTAACCATCCATCCATCCATCTATCCATCCATCCGTCCATCTATTGTTTCTATCATCCATCCATCCATCCAACCATCCATCCATCCATCCATTGTTTCTATCATCCATCCATCCATCCATCCATCTATCCATCCATCCATCCATCCATCCATCCATCCATCCATCCATCCATCCATCCATCCATCCATCCATCCATCCATCCATCCATCCATCCATCCATCCATCCATCCATCCATCCATCCATCCATCCATCCATCCATCCATCCATCCATCCATCCATCCATCCATCCATCCATCGTTTTATCCCTCCATACATAAATTTAAAACAGATGCAATCCCATAAAACCATTTAATAAATTGTGCTCTGTTCTCATATAAAAACAAGAAAATTCACATATTTACAGTTTACTTGATTATAATTATTTTTCAAAAATTGGTATCTGGATAAGTATCAAATAAGAGGAACATTGTGCATCGGTATATTTCTCTAACATTAAGCAGTTTTTTGTGAAATTTTACAACTGATGTAAGTTGATCTTGTTGGCTTTTGTGTGTGTGCGTGTGCGTGTGTGTGTGTGCGCGTGCGTGTGTGCGCGTGCGTGTGTAAAGGTTTTATTGAAAAACATACACTTTCCAGACTATTATCTGACATATGTCATGCATTCAAATGTGATTTCTGACATTTGTTGCTAATGCTCAACAGACCATTGAACTACCCCGACATTTAATGTATTTTTCAGGTTCAATACACCTTTTTTTTCCTCCTAACTATTTCCTGAAGGTTTCAGAGTGTAGATTTGTCGCAGTAAAGGGTGTGTTTTCTCAAGACACGCTTTCTGCATCTTTAATATTGCATATTTTAGAGCGTTTCATGTCAAACCTCTTCACGTTCACAGACCAGCTCTGTCTGGAAATCCTCTCTCTAAACCTGTGGGGGAGTTCACAGACACAAGACACAAATCTTGTGCTGTTTTTGCTCTGAAATAATTGTGTAGGACTTGTTTATTCTTGCTCCCCCCAAAGACAATTAGCCTTAGGAAGTGCCAGTGACACAGTCGGTGACATAAATGAAGAAATGTATGCTAGGAAATCTCTCTCTATGCATCTTTATGAACAGTGCTTGCTGGCTTATTTGTAATAAATAAGAGTTGATGTTGATTTTGAGCCACTGAGCTGCCTTACGGTTTAGTGTCTAAAGCCTCATTCACTCTAGCAGTGACTTTGTAGCTGCCTTTCTCCCTGGGTGGCGATTGAAGTCACTAGTGGGCATTGAATAACACATACATTGATTTTGTACCGCGTCTTGCTGTATTTCATTTTGCCGAAGTAATTCTATTTTTGTACATCAGTTTATTTCAGTTAGTAACATTTAAGTTATTTTATCTTATTTTATTAATAAAAAAGTTTATATTTAATTTTATTTTTGCTTTTATTTTAGCCTTTTTTCAGCCTTGCTATTTATTTTGTTATTTAAGATGAATTTTTTTTAATGGTTTTAGTTTGTCTGCAATAACTTAAATAATGTGTATTATTTATTAATGTAATTACTTATTATTTTTATTTTATTAATAAAAGTATCTCTTAATCTCTCAACTATTTTAGTTTTAGGTTTAAGTCAGTAATAATCATACTATTGTCTATTATTATTTATTTTATTAATCAAAAATCTATTAAATATTATATTTCATTTATTTCATTTGATTTATTTTAGCTTTTTAATTCAGCCTTTTTCAGCCTTGTTATTTATTTGTCATTTCAGATTTAATCTTTTTAAATAGTTTTTGTTTTTCAGCAAAAACTTGAATATTGTGTATTATTTATTAATTTAATGTATTAATGTTATTTATTAATAAAATATCTCTAAATCTCTCAATTATTTTTATTTTTAAGTCAGCAATAACTGTGTATTATTATTTATTTTATTTTATTTTGATAAAAAATATCTTAAATATTATATTTTATTTATTTAATTTGATTTATTTCAGCTTTTTAATTCAGCCTTGTTATTTATTTGTTATTTAAGATTAAATTTTTTAAATTGTTGTAATTTTAGTCAGCAAAACCTAAATATTGTGTATTAATTATTATTTTAATTAATTAATTTTATTTCATTAATAAAATATCTCTTAATCTCAATTATTTTTAGTTTTAAGTTTAAGTCAGCAATAACTATACTATTGTGTATTATTATTTGTTTTATTTTATAAATAAAAAATCTCTTAAATATTTTATTTCATTTATTTAATTTAATTTATTTTATCTTTTTAATTCAGCTTTTTTCAGCCTTGTTATTTGTTAGTTATTAGCTTTTTTATTATTGTGAATTGTTTATATATATATATATATATATATATATATATATATATATATATATATATATATATATATATATATATATATATATATATATATATATATATATATATATATATATAAATATATACATATTATTTTAGCTTTATGCTATTTTATTTCAGCTTTGTTATTTCATTTTAATAAGTTTAATTTTAATTTGTTTAATTTGTAGTTAACAATAACAGCACTTGTGATTTAAGTCCATAATGAAACCCAGTGACCTGCAGGTCCACCCACCTGCTTTCTGAAATTATATGAAAAGTGCTTGTGAGTGGGTGGGATGAGTGGTCGACCAGCTGCTCGTATGATTTAATATGATCAGTTATGTTTGTGAAGCCCCTCTTTTTCCATTTATTATTTTTGCAATGAAACCATCTGGTTCATAGTGTGTGGATGAATTGTTCTGCTATAAATTCTTGTTAACATTAAACGCATTAGACAAAACATTAGTTTAGTTCATTTTAATTTTGAATAGCTTTAGTTGTTTCAATGTTATTGTGACATTATTTATCTGTTTTAATTTAGCAGAAATAATTCCATAACTCCTGAAATGATTTAGTTTCAGCTCCATTTTATTTGACTTTTAACCATTTTGCTTTTTGTTAAAAATAACAGTTTGAACCTGAAATGAAAAAGTTTACTTCTATAAAATTTTTTCTATTTCATCATTTTATTTTATTTTATTTTATTTTATAATGCCATAACATGTTTAATTTAATTTGATTTGTATTTGGTTTAACTTTATTTTAAGTTTAGCTTTATTTCAGATTTAATATTTGATTTATTTGTTTTTTAAATAGTATTAGATTAAGTCAACAATAACTGTCATGAATATAAAAAACAAACAAATAAATAAATAAAAGTATAAATAAATAAATAAATAAAAGTATAAATAAATAAAAGCGCAATTAAACAAATTAATTAAAGTATAAATAAACAAATAAGTAAAAAGCATAAATAAATAAATAAATAAATAAAAGTATAAAAGTCTAAATAAATAAAAGTTTAAATAAATAAAAGTCTAAATAAATAAATAAAAGCATAAATAAAAGCATAAATGAATAAAAGCATAAATAAAAGCATAAATAAATAAAAGCATAAATAAATAAAAGTATAAATAAATAAAAGTATAAATAAATAAATAAAGGTATAAATAAATAAATAAATAAAAGTATAAATAAATAAAAGTATAAATAAATAAATAAAGGTATTAATAAATAAATAAATAAATACAAGTATAAATAAATAAATAAAGGTATTAATAAATAAATAAATAAAAGCATAAATAAATAATTTAAACAACAACAACAATAATAATAATAATAACTATTATTATTATTATTATTTATTTATTTTTATATTTTTTTATTATAACCTGAGAACCAGATTATCAAACTAGCAATGTCATAGCAGCCAGCGCACTGGCATCAGATAATATAAAAAGAAAGAAAATCTATTTTTTTTTAGAAACTATTTTTCAGTACTGCTCTTCACAAAACTTCAATTTCCTCTGCTCTTGTTTAACACAATGAAGCCTGATGGGCAGCTTTAGAAGCAAAAAAACTCCTCAGATGGATTATTGTTTGGCTTCATTAAGGGAGTGACTATTTTTCATGCATGATGTGCGATGAAAACTCTGTTATGGTGACACGGCTAATGTAATACAGTGGAAATGAATAGTAATAAAGGCTCATTTTGTAATGCAACTGTGAGACAGAGCTCACAGCTCCTGTTGTCTTTCCTTGTCTCAGTTTTATCTGATGTTCCCAATGTTTTTTTTTTGTTCAAATGTTGCTTCTTTAAAAATGTACAATATGCAGATTTAAAATAGTAAATGTCATAAAAATGAAAAAAATATATATCCAGAAAGCTTTTGGAAGTCAATGACCCTTTAATTGCAGTTTAGTAGAAAAGCTGTTTTAAATATAGAAAAATCATCATTGATAGACTCATTTTGATAGACTAAGTAACTCAAATAAATTCTTATATTTTTTTAAATTGTGGATCTGTGAGTAGCATCACATTTTGTTCCACAATTAAATTATTAGAGAGTTTTTAAGTGTTTTTTTAAGCATAAGGGCCAAAGATGTCAGCGTCATGTAAATTTTCAAAAGTAGTTTTATATATGGCGGGCATGGTGGCTCAGTGGTTAGCACTGTCACATCACAGCAAGAAAGTTGCTGGTTCGAATCCCGGCTCGGCCAGTTGGCATTTCTGTGTGAAGTTTACATGTTCTACCCGTGTTGGCATGGGTTTCCTTCGGTTGCTCCGGTTTCCCCCACAGTCCAAAGACATGCGCTATAGGTGAATTGGATTAGCTAAATTGACCGTTGTGTGGGTGTGTGTGTGTGAGTTGCATGGGTGTTTCCCAATACTGGGTTGTGGCTGGAAGGGCCTCCATTGCGTAAAACATATGCTGGAATGGTTGGTGGTTCATTCCGCTATATGGCGACCTCTGTAATAGACTAAGCAAAGAAAAATGAATGAATGATTGATTTCATATCCACATAAAGCAATTTAAAAGTAAGCAATGTGTCTAGTTTAATGTTTTAAATAAGAATTTGTAAAAAATAAAAGTAAAATATGGGTATAATCATGTTCCATTATCATCTAGCGCAACAATGCAAAAATATCAATATAAAAACATGTCTTATCTGAGCTATACTTAATAAAATGATAACAGAAAAAGTGATTAAATGTGCAGTTTATATGTTTGATATTCAGTGGCTGAACTAGGTATTGCACACCTGGTTCAAAACACACGCAAGCGCAGGTTGCCAGATTGACAAAACCAACAGCAGACTATCAAGCCAAAAGTTTTATTTAAGTCATATTTAAAAAATATATATATATATAAAAAAAAATGGCACACGACAGAAGAAATATTTTCCATTTTAAAGGAAGTTTTGTCCTAACCAAGACCTGAAATGTATAATTTAGAAACGGCTTCTATTTCTTGCAGCTGAACAACAGAAAATTCTGACAATGATCACCTCAGGTACACCTCATGTGCTTTATTCAGTGTTAAATGCTAACAATGTGAGCTTGAATGCCATTTTACATGACAATTATTGCCGCACTACTGAAAGCAGCAGCAGACAGTTCACCTCGGATCTTGGAAATAAAATAAACTGTTTGAAGTTTAGAACTGTGACTCAGTGCAAACCAACACATATCAGTGATTCAGCATCTACATTTAATGATGTTAAAAAGGTTTAACATGTATTAATAAGGGTATAAACTTTACCATTTCGTTGGAATGCAGTAAGTGCACTATTTTGTGCTTCTAAATAGCTGTATTGAGAATTCTGTCGTGTTTCGTCTAGTGCAAACAGTTCAATTGCTCATCACTGCGAATCTCGTCACGTAGTGTGTTGTTCAGACACGGGGTTACAATGTAACCTGCTCACCTAATATTTATGTTCGTAATATTTATACTATGTGCTAATTAATAACCACCTCATATTGAACTCTCAATCTGCGTCTCATTTTGGAGGCTGCTACTGTCCACCGGAGGTCACATTTTGGTGACGCACACTTTGAAAGCCTTTCTGAGTAAATGAATAAAATATGAGGTTTTCCAACAAGGCAACCCATGGTGCTGAAATATAATTGGCTAAACTGACATTGGGTGGGTTAAAAGAACAAAAACAAAGACAGACGATCCGGCACGTAACGCACATTTTCAAAGCAGAAAGTCTGACTTCAGCATTGTTTTTCAGATAAACAAGAATGTTCACTTAGCATGTTTCTTAAATATCTGCAAACATATTATGGTATTTTTATGCTTTAGAAGAGTCAAAACTTTAAGCCAAATGTTACGTAATTTAAATGATAGACCTCTTCTTGAAAAAAAAGTCATAATAGCAAAGTATAAAGATTTAATGACAATTTATTGCTATTTTAGCTGCACAGTGATCCTTAAATAACGTGTTTTAATATGTCAGCAAATGATTCTAAATATGTCATATATTTAGACTATTACACTATATATATAAACTATTACACTAAGTGAGGTTTATTAATAAACTAATTTCGAGAGGATCATGTGCTTATGATTTATCACAGCCGGTCTCGTATTAAGCTAATCAGTATCATCCAATCATACGAGCCATAAGCTACTATAAATAACCACAGTTTTCAGTCCACTTTATCTTCGTTTGGAAGAAACCCCCCTTCCTCCCCATTCTCCTCCTTCACCTTAGATCGGGCGGCACGGAGGCCCAGTGGTTAGCACTGTTAGCCCCACAGCAAGAACACTGCCAACCCTGGTCCTGCCAGGTCAGTAGGTGTTTCTGTGAGGAGTTTGTATGTTCTCCCCGTGTCCGCGTGGGTTTTCCCCGGGTTCTCCGGTTTCCTCCCACCATCCAAAAAATCTACATCATGCATAACAATGAAACAATTGTCTAGCCCCCTTGCTTTTTCCTCACGTGTTCCCTTAGCTACTGCAGACGGGGAGTTCTGAGATCCACCGAGCTCAGGCTCCCCTCTCGCTCTGCAAACGGGAGGAAGCCCTGGGCTCGAGGATCCCTTGAGCTCGGGGCTCTCTCCCGGGACACATGCCAAACAAGCTATTGATGAATCATCAGCTAAGTGTGAACTCTTGAAATGGCAATTTAGTGTTTGTGCGTCTGCTGGAAATCATGCTAAAAGTATATAAAAGTCATAATTGTCTAATGTACAGAAAACAAGCTGCATTTCACAATATTTGATGTTTGAAACCCCGTTTTTGCATCTTTAATCCATAAATAAACATACAGAAAAGAAATGCTGCATAATTGATGTTCACCGTTTATTTTTCAGATCTGTAGTCAGTTTTTCCTGTCATTAGCCTTGTGCTTTTCTCGTTTTGCCTGATATTTAGCATTGGTTCTTGAAGATCACATTAAATTTTGAACTCTGCATTCGTCTCGATGCTAGAATTAGAGCACATGAGCTTCCTCTATCTTCTGTATTCTGAGTTGTTTTCTCATTTCTGTCATTCTGTGATCAGCACAAAGCAGCAGGTACCAAACGGTGATTAACTCAGTTTTTTGACTGTCTAATTGCTTCACGGTCAAATTGTGTAATTAAGCCACTCGGATTAGCACCTTCAGGATTAGTCAGGTACAAAATTGAAGCTATTGATATTTTGAAGTGTGTAAATGTGACGCTCAGTTTCAACATTTAGTGGGCCACTTCACTGCCTGTAATCAGCCTATAGTGAATACCCAAACCCAGTTTGGTGTCTCATAGTGAGAGATTGATGTTATACTACACTTTTAATTAGATTTAGATCTTTTAAAGGGGCCCTATAATGCAAAAATCACTTTTATAAGAAGTTTAAGCACAGTTGTGTGGTGGCAGTGTGTGAATATAGCCAGCCTGTAATGGTAAAAATTCATAAATTTTATGTTTTATAATCACACTTGATAAAAACCGTCTGCAGAGACACTTTGATTGACATTTTCTCTTTGTACGTGTCATCAGAGGGGGAAAGCCCATTAGTGATGATCTCTCCCTCATTAGCATAGGATGAAAAGGCGCGTGCACACCGAGACGTATTTTGCTCGTGTTTTCCATCAACGTTTAATGCCTCGTGACCAAATAAAGAGCGTCAATGTGATCGTGCACACCAACATGCAAAATGCCAGGCGTAAAAGCGTCATTTTTAAAAAGCGCCTCATGCTTGTTTTTTTGTTTTGACGCACCAGGTCAAAACCTTCTCCATCAATCAGATTGGCACTTTTGTTCACGTGCACGGAGCTGCTGAAGTTACAGTAAACAGCACTTGGAGGCACTCAAGTGCAAAACTGTCAGTGCGAGTGCACGCTGAAGAAGATGCCGAGAGGCGATATGAACGTGGAGTTGCCTATTGCACTGGTGATTAATAAACATTTCTTCATCGCTAGAGCAGGAGCTGCTGCTTGAACCATCCATAACAACAAGCATGTCAACTTTGTCTTCTTCTTCTGTGTTACAAGCGGGTGTCAGAAGCTTAAAGTCTAACGTCAAGGAGTGATTTTGCATACTCTTCTGCTTGATGCCATTGAAAATAGCTTGGGTTTGAATCCGGAAAAATGTCTTGAAAAACGTCTTTAGTCTTGTTTTTGAATGCCAATATGCTGATACATTTGTAGCTCCGCCATCTTTGGAAAAGAGCACAATATTGACCAAGTGCCATGTTTTCAGACATTCATTCATTCATTCATTCATTCATTCATTTTCTTTTCGGCTTAGTCCCTTTATTAATCTGGGGTCGCCACAGCGGAATGAACCGCAAACTTATCCAGCATATGTTTTATGCAGCGGATGCCCTTCCAGCTGCAACCTATCACTGGGAAACATCCACACACACACACACACACCCATACACTACGGACAATTTAGCTTACCCAATTCACCTAAACCACATGTCTTTCGACTTATGAGGGAACCTGGAGCAACCGGAGGAAACCCACGCAAACACGGGTAGAACATGAAAATTCCTCACAGAAATGCCAACTGACCCAGCTGAGGCTCAAACCAGTGACTTTCTTGCTGTGAGGCGAACATGCTACCCACTGCGCCCATGTTTTCAGACATGTTAATTAAATTTTTGGCAAAGCAATGACATTTTTTTTTTCTTCAGACAAGTAATATAAACACACTAAAAATGCTGGTGTGTTTTAACCCAATGTTGGGTCCAAATGAATTTTTTTAATTAATTCCAATTTAATGTTAAAAAATTATCCCAACGGTTGGGTTTTGTCCATATTTGACCCAGCCAGCATTGTGTAAAAGTAAACCAGCAGTTTTTTCTAGCATGTTTGTATATTTATCATTCTGACCAATTGTCATTTTCTAAAATCAAATTGTCATTAACAATATTTATATTTGACATTTAAATAACATTTAAAATGTCATCAAGTCTTATAATGTACAGTAAGATAAATAATGACGCAAAAAAACATCACAGAAGTGTAAAACACTCATACAATAATATTTCAAAATACTTCAGGGTGTATGTGTGCGTGCGTGCGTGCGTGTGTGTGTGTGTGTGTGTGTGTGTGTGTGTGTGTGTGCACTTGAATGGATTCAACTAAGTGGATTAAGTTGATTCAACTTAAAATATTTAGGTTATCCCAAAATGGCAAGAATCGTGTTGTTACAACTCATTTTGAATAAGTCGTTTAAATGAGCAGCAAAATAATTTTCTGAGTGTACTTGACAATACTCACTAATACTTTACTGCATCTTAAAAATCAAATAAGTTTAGCCTTTGTCATACACAAAACCAATGCATCTCATAAATCTGTGAAATCACCATAATTGCACAGATGTCACACACTGTAAAACCCAACAGTCAACTTTGTCAAATGAAATGAGTGTAGTTAACTCAGAATTGCCTGAAAGTTAATTCTACTCATTTGAAAAGAGTTTTGAACTCAGTGTTGAAGGTAATGAGTTAATTAAATACCTCATTACTTCAACTTAAATGGAGTAAGTTCACAGTACTTAAATAGACAATTTTTTTAACGCAGATGGTTTGTAGCAATTGGTTTCCTCAAACGATTTGAGTTGCCTTAACTTATTGGGTTTTACAGTGCTCATTTGGTTTGAGTTCTCTTCATTTATTGGGTTTAACTGCTCAAATTGCTTCATTTACTCAAATGGATTAAGTTTACAGTACTTATTAGGATTAGTTTTTGAACTTAAATGGTCTGTTGCAATCGGTTTCCTCAAATGCTTTGACTTACCCTAACTTTTTGGTTTTTACAGTGCACTAACTCCTACTGTGTTCTCCTCAGGTCCGTGGGGCAGGTGTATGGGCAGCGAATGCGGTCCCGGCGGCAGCCAGAGTCGTGCGGTGTGGTGTGCTCATGTGGAGGGCTGGACGACCCTCCACACCAACTGCCTTCAGTCCAGCCGACCCGCCAACCAACAGAGCTGCTTCCGCGTCTGCGACTGGCACAAAGACCTGTACGACTGGCGGCGGGGCGCGTGGAACCAGTGCGTGCCCATATCTCTGCGCACCGGCCGCACAGCAGCCTGTCTGCAGGGCGAGGAGGGCATCCAAACACGCGAGGTGTACTGCTCGCTCCGAGCGGACGGCTCCACAGCAGACGATGCCATCTGCGAGTACTTTGAGCCCAAACCCAGACAGGAACAGGCTTGTCTTATTCCGTGCCCTAAGGACTGTGTGGTGACTGAATTCACCCCGTGGACCACTTGCTCTAAGACCTGCGGGTTGGGTTTGCAGAACCGCGTGCGCTCTGTAGTGGCGCCGCCACTTTTCGGTGGACTTCCGTGCCCGAATTTGACTGAGTTCCAAACGTGCGCACCGAGGGCCTGCGAGGGCCGAGAGACAGTGTTTAATCTGAGAGTGGGCGGCTGGAGCGAGTGCCAGAGTTTGCCCGTGCCTGCGGTGATCTTGCCGACCTCCACAGCCGCCCCCTTGCGCGCCGTGCGCCAAACCCGCCGACGGAAAGGCAAGGAGCGGAAGGGCAGCAGAGACCCGGAGATGCGGGAGCTCATCAAGAGCAAGAGAAACCGCAACCGGCTCAGTCGAATGGAGGATGACCTCTGGAATATGCAAATAGGATTTCAGGCCCGACAAGTGGTTTGCGTTCATCGAAATGGAAGTACGGTGCCGCTCAGGTTAGTGACTTACAGCATTGGAACTAAAGAGCTAATTTGGCATGGATAAACATGAGGTTTTGAGAGATGGATATATGCATGCTGCAGTGTTAGTAGCCTACTGTAAGCAGTGTTGGGGAAAAAAGTAATTGGTGACAATCTTAAGTTACTTTTTTAAGTAAACATGTGTAAGCTACTATATAAAATAATGTATGTGTCATGTGATTTTTGCATTGTTTAAAGATTAAGATAGGCTTCACATTTTTAATATATGACTTTTTTACCCAACAATGCAAGTCATGCTCACAAATATTGGTTGTGGATTTTGATGTCTTGGTAAACAAGAGTTGGATAGTGAAAATCCTACACTGTAGAAAGTGAATTGTGGGGTCTTAAAAATGAAACCTAATTGATTTCAGTTTTCAGTAAGGAATCAAGAAGAAAAGGATTAATTTCTTAGGTGTAACAAAGTTAAAGGACGTTTATTTTATTGTTGCTCAGTGGTCACTCACTTGAGGATAGTTTTTATTAATTAATTCAAAATATACATTTAAATGCAGTGTCCCATTAGAACTGAAGACTTAATTTTCTACAATTAAAATGAAAACAGGTCTTTATGTCCGGCAAGTGGTTTGTGTTCATCGAAATAGAAGTACGGTGCCGCTCAGGTTAGTGACTTTCAGCATTATAACTAAAGAGCTAATTTGGCATGAATAAACATGAGGTTTTGAGGAATGGATATATGCATGCTGCAGAGTTAGTAGCCTACTCTAAGCAGTGTTGGGAAAAAAGTAATTGATGACAATCTTAAGTGTGTTACTATATAAGCAAAGTAATGTATGTGTCGGGATTTTTTTGTGTGCATTTTTTAAAGATTAAGATAGAATTAAGATATTTTTAATATATTAAATTTTTACCCAACAATGCAAGTCATGCTCACAAATATTGGTTGTGGACTTTGATGTCTTGGTAAAAAGGAGTTGGATAGTGAAATTCATACACTGCAGAAAGTGAATTGAGTGGTCTTAAAAATGAAACTTAATTGATTACAGTTTTCAGTAAGGAATTAGGAAGACGAGGCTTCATTTCTTAGGTGTAACAAGTTGTTCAGTGGTTAATGACTTGATGATAGTTTTTATTAATGTATTCAAATATACATGTAAATTCTTTGTCCTATTAGAACTGAAGACTTAATTTATCACATAATATGGAAATACGTTTGCAGGCTCAGCAAGTGGTTTGCGTTCATCAAAATGGAAGTACGGTCCCGCTCAGGTTCGTGACATTCAGCATTACAACTAAAGAGCTAATTTGGCATGAATAAACATGAGGTTTTGAGAGATGGATATATGCAGTGTTAAAGTAGCCTACTGTAAGCAGTGTTGAGGGGGGTATATTACAATCTTAAGCTAAATGTGTCATTTAGTTGATAGGAGTGTGTGTTGTGTGATTTCAGCTTTTTTTTAAAGCTAAAATTTGGCTTAAATTGTAGTATATTTTTATACAACAATGCAAGTCATGCTCTCAAATATTGTTTGTGGATTTTGATGTCTTGGTAAACAAGAGTTGGATAGTGAAATTCATACACTGTAGAAAGTGAATTGTGGGGTCTTAAAAATGAAACTTAATTGGTTACAGTTTTCAGTAAGGAATTAGGAAGAAAAGGCTTCATTTCTTAGGTGTAACAAGTTGTTCAGTGGTTAATGACTTGATGACAGTTTTTATTAATGAATTCAAATATACATATAGATCTATTGTCCCATCTGAAGACTTAATTTGTCACAAAAAAATATAGAAATAGACTTTCAAGCCTGGTTTGTTTTCATCGAAATGGAAGAATGGTGCAGCTCAGGTTGGTGACTTTCAGCATTAGAACTCAAGAGTAAATCTGGCATGAATAAATATGAGATTTTGAGCAATGGATGTATGCATGCTGTGCAGTGTTAGTAGCCTACGTAATATACTGCAATCAAGTTATTTAGTAACTAATAATAGGAGTGTGTGTTGGGTCATTTTTGCAATTTAAAAAATTAAGAGGTATTAATTTTTTTTTACCCAATAACAAGTTATGCTCACAAACTTTGGCTGTTGTTTTTGATATCTCTGTAAACAAGAGCTGGATAGTGAAAATCAAACAACCTTGAAATGGACCTTGAAAATGACCTCAACTTAGTTTTCAGTACGTAATTATGTTGTAAGGCCTAATTTCTTAGGTGTAACAAGGAAGTTTTTTGCTCAGTGGTCAATGACTTGATGATAGTTTTATTAATTTATTCAAAATATACATTTAAATGCAGTGCCTCATTAGAACTGAAGACTTAGTTTGCCACAAATAATTTGGAAATAGGCTTTCACACCTGGCAAGTGGTTTGTGTTCATCGAAATGGAAGTAGGGTGCTGCTCAGGTTAGTGACTTTCAGCATTAGAATTTACCTTTATAATTTGGCATGAGTAAACACGAGGTATTGAGGGACGCATGTAGGTTACAGTAAATATTTTTAGCATGCTGTGCAGTGTTAAAGTAGCAAGTCATGCTCACAAACAATGCTTGTGGATTTTGATATCTTGGTAACAACAGCTAGAGAATATCATACACTGAAAAACTAAAATATGTAGCATGCTGTGAGTAGCAAGTACATCATGCTTGCAAACACTGGTTGTGAATTTTGATATCTTTGTAAATAAGAGCTGAATAGTTAATATCTCACTATAAAAATATTTATATTTATTAGTTGTAAAAATCACTTTTTAAAATCACTTGAAAATTTAGTTGAAAAGGCTTAATTTTTTTGGTGCAACCAGTTCCACATTGCACATGTATTTTTTTAACAATGCTAGTTATAAGTTAATAATATGTCTTTAGGTTAATATTAATACATTTTTTAAAAAACATTCATTCATTCATTTTCTTTTCGGCTTAGTCCCTTTATTAATCTGGGGTCGCCACAGCGCAATGAACTGCCAACTTATCCAGCATATGTTTTATGCAGTGGATACCCTTCCAGCTGCAACCCATTACTAGGAAACATCCATACACACTCATTCACACACATTCACTACGGACAATTTAGCATACCCAATTCACCTATAACGCATGTCTTTGGACTGTGGGGGGAAACCACACCAACACGAGGAGAACATGCAAACTTCACAATAAAATGCCAACTGACCCCGCCGAGGCTCGAACCAATGACCTTCTTGCTGTGAGGCGATTGTGCTACCCACTGTGCCACCGTGATGCCCTTAAAAACAATTTATCAACATTAATAATAATTCACACATCTCGAATAGTCACATTTTTACTTTTTAAATGTTTAAAATGTATTAAAATGATTTATTGAAATTTAGGTTGTAAAATCTTTTGTGATGTAACTCCCCTAAAATGTAATGATAGTATTTATGAGCTAAATCAATCCATTTGACTAGTAGGTACAATTCTTTGTTTATTAATTAATCATTACATATATTAGTAATCTATATTAGCCTGTCATTTAATAATTACATTAAGTTATACACTCACCGGCCACTTTATTAGGTTTACTTACTAGTACCGGGTTGACCCCATTTTGCCTTCAGGGCTGCCTTAATCCTTCGTGGAATAGATTCAACAAGGTACTGGAAATATTCCTCAGAGATTTTGGTCCATATTGACATGATAGCATCACGCATTTGCTGCAGATTTGTCGGCTGCACATCCATGATGCGAATCTCCGTTCCACCACATCCCAAAGGTGCTCTATTGGATTGAGATTTGGTGACTGTGGGGGTCATTTGGGTACAGTGAACTCATTGTCATGTTCATGAAACCAGTATGAGATGATTCACGCTCATCTTCCCCATTCTGATGCTCGCCAGCAGATTGTCTTGACCATGTCTACATGTCTAAATGCATTGAGTTGCTGCCATGTGATTGGCTGATTAGAAATTTGAGTTAACGTGCAGTTGGACAGGTGTACCTAATAAAGTGACCGGTGAGTGTATAATAATAATATGTATAATATTTTTGCTTGTTTTTTTGAGATTTGAGCTGATTTAGATATAGTTATGTATGATATTCTGAAGGCTGTCTCTGTCTGCAGTACGTCTATTAAAATTAAACACTGTTGGTCATTTTAATGTCTGCATAAACAACTGAACCAGTGTCACGTCCCACTTTCCCTTGAGCGATGCCTTTTTTCTGTTTTTGTCAGAAGCGTTAATGATGGCTCTGGAAGAGTGGATTTTTGGCGTGTTTGTGACTGGTCTCTGGGCTCTGTCATCGCTCACCCACGCTTGATGTCTGTTTTCAGCTGCTGAAATGACAACTGTATATTCCCCAGCAGCAGGAGTCTGCGCCGAGTGTGAAATCTGCCAGAGTTTTGTCGTTTTCTCCAAAGTTTTATGCCTCAGCTCTTCTAGGTTGTGTGTCTCCGGCTGTTTGGCCTTTGATATTTGCTTGAGCTCAGGAGCAGGAGAAAAGCTGAAAGAGGAACATCTTCCAGTCTTTAGCTTTACACAAACAACTGAATGAATAGCCAACAATGCCATGGATAAAACAATCCTGCAGACTAACAAACACCGAAAAATGAGGAACTGCTGTGTCTTTTATTCAAAGTACAGTTTTATATGTGGATTAAGTAAAAAAAAAAAAAAGCTTTCTGCTTTTAACCAAGCGGTAACATCCCGCTCTTCCTTGTAAAGCTAATATGAAAGAAACTGAAACTGCAGTTCATTGACTGGCCTGTAGGGGCTGGCTCCAGAAACTCCAGATATTCACTGACTGCAATTTTAAATTGGCCATTTTTACAGCTGATAAAAACATGTTTACAGCCTGGTACAAAAGATAGTTTTGGTGCAAATAGCTAATATTATCCTTAGTGACAACTGTCGACATCACGTCACCTCAGTGGATTCCGGCTGATTAGCTGCTGAGCTCGGCATATACATTGTATTTTTGTATTGTTTTATGTGGCTTTACACAGCCAGTTGCCCTTTGGGTTTATTTCTTACAGTTATCAGATAATATGGCACGTTGTTCATTTAATTCTGCTCACAAACCATTCAAGTGACCGCCTTTTCCCTGGTGACTGAAATTCTTTTTCTTGAAAATTTTGGAGCAATCATCTGAAATGTCATACAGTGTTATGCCTGGATTTTATAAATAGCCTTACATTTACTAACACAGCCTATATTTGAAGTATTTGAAAGTAATTCATGTTTTCCTCCTGTAGAAAAGCATCATAAGAACAATGCTTAGTGGCTCGATATATTACAACAGTGTTTTTAAAAGTCTAAACACTTAATATAGTATACAACCAAGCACATGTGGTCAACACAAACGAGTCGCAGGTAATGAAGTATTAAGCGTTTCTCTGAAAGAAAAACTCAGCTAAGCAAAATGCTAGCAGGCTTCTGTAGCTCCTGCTCAAGCTCCGCCTCTTTGCTCATTTTTGGTTAGCTGTGGTTGGTGCGATGGCCGCGAAACAAAATGGCGACGGTTGGCCATGCTCACTTGTAGCTTCATTTGTGCTCTTCGGAAACCTTTTGGTGACGTCACAGATAATACGTCCATATTTTTTACAGTTTGTGGTATTAACCTGTTTTATTAAATTTAACTTTAACATAAAGCGAGAAAAAAAAAAAACCCCTGGGAAAAAAGTTAGAGTTTTTCTTGAAGTAGTATTTTATTTTAAACCAGCAGGTTAGTCTAAAACTGTGAGTAGGGATTCAACAATGTTGTGCGCAGTCCCATCACTAGTTGTAAGAGTAAAAAGACAAATCCAACAGAAAACTCAACATTGTACCAAAGTAAAAAATAAATAAATAAAGCAATAATAATGATATAACTGTATATTAAATAAGATTTTTACTCTGTAAGTCATTTTTTATTGACCACCACAATAAATATTTTTGGTTTGCGTTAAGTCACATTTTAAAGTTTGAACCAAAGTTAAATTACGTAACATTTTTGCTGTAACAAATAACAGTAGGGAGGCATGGTGGCTCAGTGGTTCGCACTGTCGCCTCACTGCAAGAAGGTCGCTGGTTCGAGTCCCAGCTGGGCAAGTTGGCATTTCTGTGCATGTTCTCCCAGTATTGGTGTGGGTTTCATCTGGGTGCTCCGGTTTTCTCCACAGTGTATCGGTGTTTCCCAGTACTGGGTGGGAGCTTTAAAGGCATCCGCTGCGTTAAACACATGCTGGATTAGTTGGCGGTTCAATCCGCTGTGGCAACCTCTGAAAATAGAGACTAAGCTAAAAAAATTAATAAATAAAAAAATAAAATAATTGAATGAGACTTTTTGTTGTGTATTTTAAACATAATTAATATGATACGATTCTGTATAATTAAAGTAAACTTGAACTTGACTCAGTGAGTTTTAAATCAACACTTATTAAACAACCTATTGAAATGTTTTTAATATTTTTTATATTATTAAATACATTAGATAATATTAACTAAATGAACCATGCTGCAAAGTGGGAGGAGATTTTCTGATATCTGTTGTTCTGCTGAAATGTGAAACTTCACAACCTTCACAATTTTACTAACATGCCTTGTTTTTCAGCACAGGTATGCAGATTTACATTTACAGCTTGCTGAAGGAATGAGGACAGAAACATTTACATTTAAATGAGCCTGTTATTTCTCCGTTAATGTAAAAATAACTCAATTTGAGGGAATTTAGGGCGAGCTCATATTATAAAGAAATCCATCACGAATGAAATAAAAAAGCAGGAAAATCCCAATGAAACAATGCTATTGAATGTGTAATGTTTTGGTTACATCAAGCAAAGCAATATGAAATGCAGTCTTTGGTTTTTAATGTGCCACAACAAGACATATTGAAGGATATTACACCATAAACTGTCGGCTTTATTGCGGAAGAAAAGAAACACTGAATAGGACTGGAGAGAATTGAGGATCAGAGCGAGAGCTTCAGACAAACTTTCTTCCACATTGTTGAACTAGCAAAACAATTATGAATATTTCAGCAGTAAAGAGAAGCAAGTCAGAGAGTAATATTTATGCTGCTGGAGATCTGATGTTCTGATATACATTCACAACCGTTCAAACATTTGAAACAATGTGGACTTTTTCCAGACAAGAAGTTTTATTAATTTTCAGCTTAATCAATTTCATTCATTAATCACTCACTCTTTCATTCATTAATTTATTAATTCACTCATGTATTCATTCACTCACTCAATCATTCATTCACTCTCATTCATTCACTCTTTTATTCATTCATTCACTCACTCATTCAATCACTAATGTATTCATTCACTCTCATTCATTCACTCATCCATTGATTCGTTAATTCACTCAGTTATTCATTCACTCATTCAGTCATTTATTAATTCACTCACTCATTAATTCATTCACTCATTTAGTCATTCATTCATTCACTCAATTACTCATTCATTCATTTACTCATTCAATCATTTATTCATTCATTCACTTATCCGTTCATTCGCTCATTTATTCAATCTCTCATTGATTCATTCACTCATTTAGTCATTCATTCATTCGCTCACTCCATTCATTCGTTCCTTCACTAAATCGCTCACCCACTCATTCATTAATTTATTCATTCACTCTCTTATCTGTTCATTCACTCATTTATTCACTCACTCATTTATTCATTCATTCATTCATTTATTCATTTATTAATTTAACCCAGATCTGCTCACAAACAGCAGCCTCATTAATTTCCAGCACTCAATCTTTATTCTCGCACCAATTCCAGCAGACGCTCAGTTTCTGCCAAATCCAGTTTACCTTCGGCTACCATCAATTTAATACCTCAGGAAGAGTCATTGTTCCACAATATGGTGTTAGATTATATTGCCAGACTCTTCATCTGTGTTTAAAGTGGGTGTAAAACAGTGTCGGCTCTGAAGTTTGTGTGTTTTGGAGCTTTTGCTGCCCCGAGGTGAGTTTGGCAGCCGCGGCTCCTGCTAAATGAAGCTTGGTTAGAGAGGAAGCAGCCTGTAATTAGCAGTAATCGCTCGTCAGCTGCATCGCCTACAGAGAAAATCAGAGAAACTGCTGCATTTCCTCTGCTCAGCATTAAGTTTCCAGCCACTGAAACAATTGCTGAAGCTGTTGTTCAAGTGCAGTTTGAGGTGAAGTCAGACAGTGGGTTCAAGTAATAACGTTTGACATAAAGAGATCTTAACTTAAAGCCTAGTTCACACTACACTCTAAAAGAATATCCGTAAATTAGCAATTTTCTGTATTTTGTGATTTATGTTTATTTATTTATTTTTTTTGCTCATTTATTTATGCTTTTTAATTTGCATTATGGGACTTTTATCTTTCTTCCAACAATTTTAAACCTTGAAAAGTTCAAAACAGTTACTTTTATTAACATGTTTAATAGTTTAAAGTGATATATTGTTGGGGTTGTTGTATATTATGCTACAAAAACCTTGTAATAATTAGCCAGTCCATTTTCTTTTATTTTACAGATTTATTTCTCATATATGTTATATTATTTCAAACTACTAAAATGTCAATAAAAGTCACTTTGTAGTAATAAAAGTCACAAACTGCAGAGTTGAATTTTCAACATCAAATGTTGACAGAGCAGAGATCAACATCCCATAATGCAATTCACAACCGCAAATAAACACTTGTGAATCACAAAATATGGAATTCTTTTACTGTGTTCATGACTTGTGGTATTTCGTGTAAGTG
Organism: Danio aesculapii; assembly: GCF_903798145.1. NCBI lineage: Eukaryota > Metazoa > Chordata > Actinopteri > Cypriniformes > Danionidae > Danio > Danio aesculapii. Next base: position 9,619,590 of record NC_079450.1, on the reverse strand, counting down.
CAGGGTGAAGCGAGTGCGTCAATGATCATTATAGCCAATCACAGACATTTCTGTTGAGCACGACCAAAGAGCTTAGAATTACCAAGAGGCGACACTTGATAGAACGTTCCATTGCAACAACCCCGCGATTCCACCACTTTAGAGTAAATGTGATCTGCCGTCCATTGGATCTTATTGCTGTCACAGTGACAAGCAGCTGCTTTGTTTTATATTTATTAATTTAAAAAGTGCATTAAAGCTGAAATACAACCTGAAAGACAACAATACAACACTTACAATCAAAGAATGGTAATCATCGGCACTTTTAATAGTTTATTTTACAGACTTGTTTAATATATTTTTACCATACTTGTTTTTTGGTCACTTTTAGGTTAAATGACTTTAAATTATGTTAATTTAATAGTTTACACACTACCATAATACCAATGAATATTGACACGTTAAGTTAAATTAACATGACTTTTAAAATGGGACAATAATAACAGACTGACCATACACTTTTGGTTGTAGTATTAGCTATAAGTTATAATAGTATATAGTATTTTTTTTTTCCAGTGTTGTTAGTTAAAGAAAGATTAATACATTTTTACACATTCTGACACATAAATTCATTATATATATATATATATATATATATATATATATATATATATATATATATATATATATATATATATACATACATATATATATATATACATACATATACACACACACACACACACACACACACACACACACACAGTTGAAGTCAGAATTATTAAACCCCCTTTTGTTTTGTTTTTTCTTTTTCAAATATTTCCCAAATGATGTTTAACAGAGCAAGGAAATTTTCACAGTATGTCTGATAATATTTTTTCTTCTGGAGAAAGTCTTATTTGTTTTATTTCAGCTAGAATAAAAGCAGTTTTTAATTTCAAAATCCATTTTAAGGTCAAAATTATTAGCCCCCTTTTTTTCCGATAGTCTACAGAACAAACCATCAAAATACAATGACTTGCCTAATTACCCTAACCTAATTAAGACTTTAAATGTCACTTTAAGCTGTATAGAAGTGTCTTGAAAAATATCTAGTCAAATATTATTTACTGTCATCATGGCAAAGATAAAATAAATCAGTTATTGGTTATTAAAACTATTATGTTTAGAAATGTTTTTGATTCATTCTGTCTAACGTTAGTTATTCCTGCTGTTGTCCTAATGGAATTTTAATTCCAAAATTCCACAGAATGACACTAGCGGCATCTAGCAACAGAGTGTCGCCTCTTGGTGACTTTATGCTCTTTGGCACAACGCAATGGTCATTCAGTTTGACTTTCTCTCTGATTGGCTGCAGCTCCTCACTACATGTGACCCCTCGTGGGGTCGAGTCAACCGACTGGTCTGGAATATTTAGTGTGCAAGATATTGAATTTGTGTCCAATAGTATCTGACTTGCATATGCAAGCTGAGACACTCAGTCTCAGACATGCAATTTCAGGCATGCAGTCTCAAACGCAATTCACTCAATGGACCTAGTGACGTCACTGTGAGGGGTAGGGTTAGGAGCACGGTTAGGTGTTGCATTATAATCATTGCATGCAGCTCAGCTTGCAGGTGCATCTCTTTTATGTCTGCGAGATGTCAGCGACGAATCAAATTTTTGTCTGATTTAAAAAAAAAAGCTGAATCAAATTGTACGTTTCGTGGCCTTTATATATTGCTGTTTGTCTGGTGACCTGAAATGCTTCTTTGGATCCTTTTTACAAGATTGTGTTGACGTGTTTAACGGTCATCAGCATCTTAATATTTAGATTTTTTTTAAAACAAAAGAGCATTTAGATGTATTTACATATGTATTATATCCTCTTTGCATCAAACTTCAATAAACGAATTACCACTTGTGCGAGGCATTTCTAATGAAGTGTTTATGGACATGACAGTAACTGCCGTTCAATCAATCTTACAGTTTTTTCCTTATTCTGAAAGTCCTGATCTCACCATCACAGAGTTTTTCTTTTTTTATCATATCAGCTAATAGGATTGTAAAAAAAGTTGTACCTTCCCATTTACTGCACTCTAAAGAGCATCCATTATCCTCATTTGTACGTTGCTTTAGATAAAAGTCTCTGCTGAAATGACTAAATGTAACTGAAAACCATTGACTGAAGGATGTTTGTCGTCTTCTGCTGTGTGTCTCAGTCAGTGTCCTCACTGGAGTCTGCCGGAGCTCCACCAGTCCTGCCTGATGCCCAGAGACTGTGTCCTGAGTGACTGGAGCGAGTGGAGCTCCTGCTCGAAGACCTGCTCAGACCCCACTGTCCCACAGGGTTCTCGGTCCCGCAGCCGCCAGCTGACCCGTCTGCCTAGCGGAGGAGGCTCAGAGTGCTCACAGCTGGAGGAGAGCCAGGCTTGCGAGCCGGAGGGAGACTCTGTGCCACCCTGCGCCCTGTGAGTAGCATTCATTTATTGTAATAATATTAATAACAAAATATTGCGAGTGTGCATGTGGTGGTATATCTTTATCTTTATGTCTATAGCGATGAAGATTTATTGTGGTATAGACATTCTGTTCAATTGACCCACAGTTGCTGTTAGGGCTGCACAATGTTTCGCAATTATGGAAATATTGATAATGTGCATATGGCTATATATCTTTGTGTTTATTTCTATACCTATAAAGATAAACAGGGTGCTTGTTAAAAAGTATTAAAAGTTGATAAATCAATGTAGAGAAATTTAAGGCCCTTAAAAGGTATTAAAAAGTCTTTGCAAGGTATTCAATTTTATATCATTTTTGATTATGCAATGTATGGTTGTATGCTAAAGTTTGCCTGAATTAAATCCGAACATCAGGATGCTGTGTAGTTTATGAAATCAACGAAAATAGATTTGACATCATGCTGCATTGTTTACTGCAGTAAAAAGGCAACACCATTATTTCTGCTGGTCTATTGTCGCCAACCTGCTGAATTAACAAGATTTAATTTATTTTTACTCAGTATATGAATGATGTTTTAGTTTTTTAGTCTTCATTTGCTTTGTTTTTACATCTTTGTTTTAGATCCGGTTCCAAAACCCTTGAAGACGTGATGCCAACCTATGAGGACTGCACTAACTCTATCAGTGTACAAAATTGTATTGTTATTCATTAGCTGTCACTGTATGAACAGAGTAGGAGTCTGGTTCGCATTGCAGGCAAGAAGCAAATTGTTTCCAGTGCATGCTGTCCCTAGGTAGGCGTCCAGTAGGCATTCGAAACAGATGCCCAAGCTACCTCAGCTGACTTCTCTCGATGTGGAAGAGCAGCGGCTTTACTCTGAGCTCCTCCCGGGTGTCAGAGCTCCTCACCCTATCTATAAGGGTGCGCCCTGCCACCCTGTGAAGGAAACTCGTTTCGGCCGATTGTATGCGAGATCTTGTCCTTTCGTTTATGACCCAAAGCTCATGACCATAGGTGAGAGTGGGAACGTAGATTGACCGGTAAATTGAGAGCTTTGGCTCTCAGCTCAGCTCCTTCTTTACCACAATGGATCGGTACATCGACTGCATTACTGCTGCCGCTGCACCAATCCGCCTGTCAATCTCACGCTCCATCCTTCCCTCACTCGTGAACAAAACCCCAAGATACTTGAACTCCTCCACCTGGGTAAGAACTTTCCTCCAACTTGGAGATGGCAAACCACCTTTTTCCAGTGGTGCACCATGGCCTCGGATTTTGAGGTGCTGATTCCCATTCCAGCCATGTCACACTTGCATGCCCCAGTGCATGCTGAAGGTCCATGTTCGATGAAGCCAACAGAACATCGTGTGCGAATAACAGATGAGATCCTGTGGTCCCCGAACTGGACCCCCTCCAGCCCAAGGCTGCGCTTTAAAATTCCATCCATAAAAATTATGGACAGTATTGGTGACAAAGGGCAGCCCTGCCGGAGGGCAACATGCACTGGAAACAAGTTTGCTTATTGCCTGCAATGCGAACCAGACTCGTAATCTGTTCATACAGTGACAGCTAATGAATAACAATACAATTTTGTACACTGATCAAGAGTTAGTGCAGTCCTCATAGGTTGGCATCACGTCTTCAAGAGTTTTGGAACTGGATCTAAGACAAAGATGTAAAAACTAAAGCAAATGAAGAAGAATGCAAGCAAGAGATATCCGTGTGAATTTAATGAGATGTATTTAAGGAGATGCACTGAATCGTGACCATCATAGTACTGTGTGAACTTCTTGTACCGTGTTCTAGCCTTGAACTTTATATGGTTGTCTTTTCTATGCAAACAAAGCTGTTTAAAATGCTCCTGTTGTGCTTTTTACACTTCCTGCTTTCTTAATGTTGAAAAAATCTGCATTGCTACAAAACACAAAGTCTTTTCAAAGAGAGTAAAACACTCTTTCTGTAAGCACAGTTCTTTGAGCGAACCGTTAAAGTCTTGAGTTTTCTTCCGGGAACGTGCATGTCACAGTATCCCTTTAAATGGTTTCCTTGTGTGTATTTGACAGCTGAAGTGAAAAAGAATTTAGTATAAAACTTTCGCTGTGTGCACAGTCTGAGAGTCAGGTGTGGTGCTTTGTGTTTCTGTGTGTTTAGAAAATTGTATATTAGAAGCTTAAACTTTAAACAAATGCAGATCATTTTCTTGAGTGACTGAGGCACAAGCTGAAAAAGCTCCACCTTCTTTTGGAAAAAGGGGTGGGGAGAAGCAACTCATTTGCATTCAAAGGGACACATCCTAAACAATGTGTGTTTGCTTACACAATTAATGCAAGAGTTCAGACTTTTAGCCCTGATTTTTGACTATTGAGAAATCGCTGACAAATGCCTGAAATCGATAAATCGACTAATCAGGCAAAACAGGCAAATCGGTGCTCGTTCACATGAGTAACATTCACACAGTGTCAAAGACGCGATCTAAGAGAATCGCCGATGAGTCTCCGATCACAGGCATCAGCAGTATTATCTTACACATAAGTGACATTTTCTAAATAATCATAAATCATTCCTGAGCAATCAAGTATCATTTTAGAATGGATGATGTTGAAAATCCAGCTTTGATTCAAACAAATTAATTATTTCAAACAAATTAATAGGAGAATTAATCCAAAAAAATAGAAGTTCCATCTCTTGTTTGAGATTTTTTTTTCTCTTGGCCTCTTTTTTATTTTTTTATTAATTGTTACAAAACGTACAGGCTGAAAAAACTATATAATGAAATATATGAATTCAAATACTCCCACCCCCTCCCCTGCGGTCTCTTGAAACCAGGGTATCCAATGAATAGAAGTTAACATAAAAATAAAAACAAAATACGGTATCAACTATCAATTATACAAAGTAAGTGTGCAATAAACATGGAGATTTTGTCCAGGGGCCTTATGTATCAACGCTGCGTACGCACAAAAACTTTGCATTCACCAGATTTGACGCTCACATTTGGATTTACTAACGATGAAATTAACGTGAGAATGTGCGTTGGTCCACGCCAACTTCATGTCTGGCGTACGTGTATTTCTTGTTTGTGTTTGTTTTACTTCCATTGGTGACTCCTAGAGGCAGTTATATTATGCAATAGCAGGTGTATGGGGCGTGATCATCCGCATGTCTAGCAGGTATATAAGGTTTCCATACAATGCAGTTGACCGGCCAAACATTAAAGCGGAATTTGCAGCGATCGCCGGTTTTTCCCAATGTAATCGGAGCGATCGACTGCACGCACATTGCTATAAAGGCGCCATCTGAAAATGAATTTGCATACGTGAATCAGAAACTTTCTATTCAATAAATGTGCAAATAATATGTGATGCTCAAATGCGCTTAACGTAACACACACACTTATTAATGATTCCTACTTGTCTGCCTCGTGATGAAGAGTAGGCAAAATCTGATATGTAGTGGAGGAAAAAAGAAGATCGAGTTCATCAGACGCTGGATTCGAAACATGTTGCCATCAAAAACATGTTACCATGTGCTTTACTAGCTACACCACTCACGCTGCTGTTTGCCGCTTTCTTTAGTTATGTTGTCTCTGTCAATCAAACAGTCATCACTTAACTAGCTCATTCCAACGAGGTGTGCTATTTGCACTTAGCCTAAATAGACAGTACAAAATTTTACACCTTTTCATCAGACCATTTCTTTTTTAATTTACTCACAGTGCGATGTTCAGACCCCACCGCATTAACCGCGCCAGCTAAACTCCCCCACTCAATTTTTTTTCTTTTGTTATTAATTCCGGAGGACAAACTTGCAAATAACACAGTTTTTCTCCGGTCTACCTCCTATAGGAGCACCTCCAATTCACATTCTGTGAAGTTTCTCTTCTTGCTTGCTTTTGCCATTGCTTTTTTGTTTGGTTTTGCCAAAGTGGAGTCATTATCATATTTATACGGGGGAGGAGGCAAGGAGGGGTTTTGCGCTCATGCATGTTGCCCTCAGTTTCACGTAATTCAGATTTACAAAGAGAATATGCGTGGGATTCAGCGTACGTAGTGTCATACATATGATTTTTTTACTGCGTGCGCACATTTACAGCTTTGTCCGTACGCAATGTTTTAGTATTTATTCAACGCAAGTCTTCGTACATGAGGCCCTAGATTTTTAATGTACTCATTTGTACCAAGTTCACTCGAGCTGTGGATAATTCCAACATTACTGTATAATGTCCTGAGGTTGTACCAACCACTTGTACGTGTCCAAATTATGTGGAGGCCGCCAATGTTTGGCTTGTAGTTTCTTTGCAGAAGTTAAGCCAGCCAGCCAAGTAGCTTTTTGTAGCTTGGTGAGGTTGAACGTAGAATCATCGCTCAGTAATAAAATGGAAGGATTCACTGGTACTGCTGGACATATTTTAAAGAATGTTGGAAACTGGTCATAATTGATTTTCGGAATGTTTATTTTTCCTTTATTTACATTTATTAATATCTTCTTTTTTGTTTGGATCCAATTAAGAGTGAACAATCAGTGAGTAAATGATCTTTTTTTAGGGTACTTATTTACATTTAGTCATTTAGCAGACGCTTTTGTCCAAAGCGACTTACAATTGAGGAGGCATTCAGCGATTCAACAAGAAGAGGCAATACACACAAGAAGTGCTAATTATTAAAAGGAACTCAGAAAATTAAGTGCTAGAGTATGGGGGGTGTTTTTTAATAGAAGTGTTGTCTACAGGTGGTTTGTCAAGCCCACTCATCTGTGTGATGCACACTTCATAAATGCAGTATTTCTTTTGTTTTAAGATATGGAGTAATTATAAGAACATGCCTTGTGCAAAACTTAGAGAGATGTAAGATTGTGTTGTCTACAGGTGGTTTGTCAAGCCCACTCATCTGTGTGATGCACACTTCATAAATGCAGTATTTCTTTTGTTTTAAGATATGGAGTAATTATAAGAACATGCCTTGTGCAAAACTTAGAGAGATGTAAGATTGTGTTGTCTACAGGTGGTTTGTCAAGCCCACTCATCTGTGTGAGGCACACTTCCTAAATGCAGCGTTTCTTTTATTTTTTGTTTCAAGAATTCACACTTAGCTCGTGATTTATAAATAGATTGTTTGGCTTGCTGTCCCGGGATTGAGCTCTGAGCTCAAGGGATCCTCGGGCCCAGGGCTCCCTTTCTTTCGCAGGGCGAGGGGAGATTGCGCTCAGGTCGATCTCAAAACTCCCCTGCTGCTGAGGCTAGGGTGAACTTCCTGAGAGTAAGACATTTAGGAAAAGAGACTTAGGCTAATTCTGTCTATAATATAGAGCATATTTGGATGGTAAGAGGAAACTGGGGAACACGAGGGAAACCCACACGGACGCGGGGAGAACATGCGAACTCTGCACAGAAATACCAGATGGCGAGGCGGTGGTATTCTTGCTGTGGGGCAACAGTGCTAGTCACTGGGCCGCCGTGCCGCCCATTCTGGATAAAAGTGGAAGAAGGGGAGAAAGGGGGTTTCTTTCATACAAAGATATTGTAGAAAGGAAATGAGGATATATATAGTGATTTGGGATCCTTTGATTGGAGGATCGTGATTAGCTAATGTGGGCCAGCTGGGTCAATCATGAGCATGTGCTCCTCTCGAAATTAGTTTAATATTAGACTTCACTTTAAGATATAGAGTGATTGTAAGAACATGCCTGGTGCAATCGTGCAAACCAGAGATATGTAAGAGTGTGTTTTCTACAGGTGGTTTGTCAAGCACACTCATGAATCGATGATGGTTGAGGTTGTCGTGTGGGAAGGTGGGGAGAGAAGAACTTCCATTACTTATGGGAAATTACTTTAAATTCATTAAACAATTATTATTAAACAATTCAGTTTATTACAAAACGTTTAAAATATCGCAACCTCAGTCTTTTGAGCAATTTTACACTAACAAAATTGATTGATTACACTGCACTACATTGCCCCAGCTTTCCTTTAAGACAGTTTAAAACGGATAATCCCATCGATTTATAATAATGGCTGTCAACTTTTTGTTTTGTTTTATTTTTTAAGATTTTTTTTCCATATATTCCTTTAGTTTCCGGCAATAACCCTGAACCAAAAAATCCATGAACTTATCAACATTATTTTTGCTGTGAGGTCAGTAACAAAGTTGGCAGGGCATGCAAAACTCTGAAGAACCAGTTCAACAGGGTCAGCAATACAAATGATTTAAAATCCTTGTTGCTGAAGCTAACATAACCATATTCATGATTTCACACAGTCAGCTTGAGTCAGTGCAGATATAACATTCATAAATGACAGCCAGCATCGATGTGCTGTCTTATCGCTGTTTCGGATCAAAGGTTTTCATTTTCATGCTTTTACAGCTGTAAAAATGCTTCGCTTCATTGGAGTGATCATATTATGTGATATACACCAACAAATTGCTGTCATTCTCTCATATCCCGTCATACGTCAGCCCAGAGGAAGCGTGGTTGCTCAGAAGTTGCTCTTTAATAGCTTGGAAAATGTACCGTTATTCCTTGTAAGCCTGTCACTGAAGTTTCAGCCGTCTAAGTGGATTCTCTGTCAGAGAAAACAGAACAAACTGATTTAAGACAACTCATGACACAGAGCAGAACAATAAAGAACTGAACAATAAATTCAATTTACCTTTATTTGTATAGCGCTTATACAATGTAGATTGTGTCAAAGCAGCTTCACATAAAAGGTCATAGTAAATTGGAACAGTTTAGTTCAATAAAGTCAACAAGATATCCTGTACAGCTATAGAGAAAAGAAATTAGAGACCCTTTATACAGCGTATTAAAAACGTTTTTTTTTTCTTTCCTGGGAATAATAACGGGAGCTGTTGACATGGAATTGAACCAGATTTTGGTAAAAAAAAAACTAACAATACAAACATAAAAATAACACACAACAAAAAAAAATCTGAAAAATGAGTTATGTGATAATAACAATCAAATGACACAAGGTGAAAGTTCTGAACTTCTATAACGTATTTCAATACTTTATATAAAAGGCTTTTTTGGTGATGGCAGCTTAAAGACGCCTCTCATATGGAGAAGGAAGTCACATGCATTGCTCAGGTGTTTGACTTCAACAGAGTGTAAAAATCTTGATGGTTCTGTGGGTCTTGTCTATTAAATCTGAGCTTTAATTAGTATTTTCTATTGGATTCCAGTCAGAGGATTGGCTGGACCATTCTACAGCTTTATTTTCATTCTCTGAAATCATTTGAGAGTTTCCTTGACTGTTTTGGATCATTGTCTTGCTGAAATATCCACCCTGGTTTCATCTTCATCATCCTGGTAATATAGATGTTGAACTGGGGCAGCTAATATTCATTTACAATGACGAAGGGCAGAGAAGAACTACTGAGAGATTTTAGCTGCTGTCTGAGCTTTCACTGCCTTTCTACACCTTTCTTTCTTCATGTGTTCAATACTTTTTCCTTGTGTCATTTTATTTTATTACACATAACTTCATTTGTAATCTAATTAGTTTGATTGTCTTTTGATATATTTCTTTGGTTGTTACCAACATCTGGTGAAAATGTCAATTCAACGGCACCTTTAGAAATGTTTTCTGAGAAAAATGGTGACGTGTTCAGTACTTATTTTCCCCGCTGTAAATTCTCAGTTTCTCTTTATTTCTCTCGGTTAGTTTTATAAACCAATGGTGACATTTGATACAAAATCAAAACTAATATGTTGTTATTTAGAGCAGTTTTTCTTACATAATGTAACAAAAATGTTTGAAGTTTTCAGACATGTTTTTATTCATTTAGAGACAGATAAGACAGGTTTTACATTTTCACCATTTGTCATTTGGTCATAAAACATGAATATTTATAGTACATAAAATAAAACAAAGGTTGTCAAGTCCTCTGACATGTTGACATGTAATGGTTTACTGTAACTTTTCAGAAGTATTAAGAAGACTAAATTTGGTGAAATAACTCAGTTGTTTTCGTTGATGTATTAAAATAACAAAAAATAAATAAATAAATAAAATAATATATATATATATATATATATATATATATATATATATATATATATATATATATATATATATATATATATATATAAAATATGTGTATGCATAGTTGAAGTCAGAGTCATATTTATTTTTTCCCCCAATTTCTGTTTAACGGAGAGGAGATTTCTTCAACACATTTCTAAACATAATAGTTTTAAAAACGGATTTCCAATAACTGATTTATTTTATCTTTGCCATGATGACAGTAAATAATATTTGACTAGATATTTTTCAAGACACTTCTATACAGCTTAAAGTGACATTTAAAGTGTTAATTAGGTTAACTAGGCAGGTTAGGGTAATTAGGCAAGTCATTGTCTTTTGATGGTTTGTTCTGTTGACCAGTGTTTCCCAACCCTGTTCTTGGAGGCACACCAACAGTACATATTTTGGATGTCTCCCTTTTCTGACCCATTAACTTCAGGTGTTGGAGTCTCTTCTGATGTTCTGATGAGTTGATTCAGGTGTGTTTGATTAGGGAGAGGTTGAAAATGTGTACTGTTGGTGTGCCTTCAGGAACAGGGTTGGGAAACACTGCTGTAGACTATTGAATAAAATTTTGAACTGAGGGGCTAATAATTTTGACCTTAAAATAGATTTAAAAAAAACTAAAAAAAATGCTTTTATTCTAGCTAAAATAAAACTGAAGACTTTCTCCAGAAGAAAAAATATTATCAGACATACTGTGGAAATTTCCTTGTTCTGTGTGTGTATATATTTATCCCAAATTATGTTTACAGTATTGTCACAGTATTTCCTATAATATTCCTATAATATTTTTTCTTCTGGAGAAAGTCTTATTTGTTTTCTTCTGCTAGAATAATGTTAATGAATAATGAATAATGAATAGATGTTTAAATACAGTGCTTTTTTAATTGTTTAAATACATTTTAAGGTCAATATTATTAACCCCTTAAGCTTTATTTTATTTCATTCTACAGAACCAACGTCATACAATAACTTGCCTAATTACCCTAACCTGCCTAGTTAACCTAATTAACCTAGTTAAGCCTTTAAATGTCACTTCCACCTGAATACTAGTGTCTTAAAAAATATCTATTAAAATATTATGTACTGTCGTCATGAAAAAGAAAAAAGAAATCAGTTATTAGAAAATGGTTATTAAAACTATTATGTTTAGAAATGTGTTCAAAAGAAGTTGGAGAAAAATATACAGGAGCGCTAATAATTCTGACGCTAACTGTATTAACCTATATCTCTACCTGACAAACTATATTTCACAACAAAAGATGTCATTTATATTCTATTTTGTCAGTTTTGACAGTTTTTAAAGAATGTTTTCAACACAATATCCCATTGATTTAGAACAACAGCTGTCAACTTTTCCCCCCACTTTTTGTGTGCATGTGTGCCTTCAGTCTCCAGCATGAACTCTGAACAACAACAAAAAAACTTTTGCTGTTTTGGCTGTAGGGTCAGTATCAAACTTGGCAGGGCATGAACACATCTAAAGAACCAGTTCAACAGGGTCAGCAATAAAAAAATAATAATAAAAAAAACATTCAGAATTGTAGCAATGAGAAATGTTATCTGTAGATACAATATGCATTAGGTTTAACTTCATCTGCTAAAATAATTAAAACTAAATATATAAAAAATAAATAGAGTTGACGTCAAAATCATTCAATCATTCAAAATCAATCAACTTCCCCTCTCTTTAATAAGAGATTACATTATTAAACACAAAGTTTATTATGTAGCCAATAAAAAAAACATTTTTAAAGAGTTAATAATTCATTCATTTATTTTCTCTTCGGCTTAGTCCCTTTATTAATCTGGGGTCACCACAGCGGAATGAACCGCCAACTTATCCAGCATATGGGTTATGCAGCTGATGCCCTTCCAGCCGCAACCCATCGCTGGGAAACATCCATTAACACTCATACACTATGGTCAATTTTAGCACATCCAATACACCTGTACCACATGTCTTTGGACTGTGGGGGAAACCGCAGCACCCAGAGGAAACCAACGCGAACACGGGGAGAACATGCAAACTCCACACAGAAATGCCAATTGACCAGAGTTTATAATATTGACCTTAAAATTGATTTTTAAAAAAATGCTTTTATTCCTGTCAAACAAAAAAATAGGAGTTTCTCCAGACAAAAAATATTACCTAGAACACCACCTAGAAAATATTTGGAAAAGAATAAAAATTTCACAGGAGGGCTAATAATTTTGCCTTTAACTGTATATAAGATACTTTATTTATTTATTTATTTATTTATTTATTTATTTATTTATTCATTTATTTATTTATTCATTTAAACTGAAATGTTGAATGTTCACCATATGTGAGTTTATACTTATATAAGCAAAACTTACAGTATAAACATGCATTAGTTCCAGAAGATTATTAAAACCTGTCAGCTCACCCGATTATAGTAGTAGTACTTAACAATAACACAAGCGACAAAAAATGAAGTAAAACTAATCAAATCATCAAAAATATCATCAAAAATAATAATTAAATAATAAAACTTCTGAATTGTCGGCGTAATTTTTTTCTTTTCAATGCAAAAGACACTAAAAATGCTCTGTTAATTTTTGTCACACAAATAAGTGTTATGCACCATTCGAATCTGTTCGTTGTGTGCTTTTTTTTGTGTACACTCGCAATATTAACAAAACTGTGTGCTTTCGCAAAATAAGGAAAATAAACAGTGTGCAAATTTTTTTGTCTCTATGCGAACTGTTTTTAGAAATGCGTCACTAATATGAACTGAAACTCCACGAGTGTGCCCAAAAACTGACTTTAGAAAATGTAAAATGACTTTACAAAATGTAAATCATTGTAATGTTTTCTTTGGATGAGAGAACAGCATAATTTCCACATAATTGGGAAGTAAATATTCTAGCCTACAAGACTAGTTACTCAAAAGTCTTGTTCAGAGCTATTCAGTGTTTTTTGGACCTTATTTGAGCAAAAAAATTCTCCAAAACATACTAACCACACATAATATTTTTTTCTAAAAAAAACCCAAGCATGTTCATCCATCTTTCTCACATATTATTGTAGCGCAGTTTGTGCTGAATACAAATAAATCATGTTGGCCAATCCTATGTAATAAGTAGCTGAAATAAGCACAAATGTCAGGACATGTCAAAAAAATCCCCTCAGACCCCAGAGGGTTAATATCTTGTCAAATTCTAGAGTCCAGTTCTAGAAACCAAAGCTTCTTCTGAAACTCAAAAGCAGACACGTGTTAAAGCGCTGCTCTTTATACCTCCGACAAACAAGTGTGTAACTGAATACACTAAGCTAATTTGCCATTGATCTAATCTCACCGCTGTCAAGGAGAAGTAATTGAGATGTTAACGAGATCTGATTTGGGATTTTCCCTGTCCTGCGGGCATGTGCACGAAACAATCAGCATGGAGAAACGAACATCTTTGTGCTCTTGATGGAGCCGAGGACCTGCCGCGAGCCGCTTGACCTCCGCTAAAGTCAGCACTTGAGCATATGGAGACAGAGGGAGACGGATGGAGACGATCTGTAGTCTCGAGCCAAGAGAGACACGCTGACAAATGGAAGTGATCTTAAGAGCTGGATGACGCTGCTCTAATCTGGTGCTCTCACAGATGGCCTGCAAGCACCCGCTCTCTCTGACTCGCACTTATTGCTGAAAAGATAATGGAGATTTTGCAGTTCTGGGAAGTTGGGGAAATATAGGAACGAGAAATCACTAATGAGGTCTTTGTAATGAATGTTGTACGTTTTTGTAGGTTTTAACTGGAAATATTTAAAGCTTTATATTCTAATTAAATGCTGAGTTAAATCCTGAATTTCAATCGGTTTCAATTTAAGGTGAAAAACGGAACAGAATTGCTCTTTGAATTTTTGAGTTAAGCTTTGTAGACCAATTAAATTCCTGATTTAATTTTGTTGGTTGGGAAATGTAATGAATTTCACTTCAGTTTAAATTGAAAAAGCGTTAACTGAAAAGTTTTAACTGGAAAGATTTGAAGCTTTATATTCCAATTAAATTCCTGAATGTAAATCAATTTTAATTTAAGGTGGAAAATGATTATCACAAATGAGTTCCTTGTTATAAATGTTGTAAGTTTTGGCTGGAAATATTTAAAGCTTTAAATTCCAATTAAACTCCTGATTTTGAATAGATTTTAATTTTAGGTGGAAAACGGCAAAGAATTGCTCTTTGAATTTCACTTCAGTTTAAATTTGAGAAGCAAGTACAGTTAAAATGCATTAAAGTTTTAAGTGGAAATATTTGAAACTTTTTTAAAACAATAATATTAATAATAATAATAATAATAATAATTATTATTATTATTATATATTTTTTTACATTTATATAGTGCGTTTCTGGACGCTCAAAGCGATTTACACATTGGGGGGAATTTCCTCATTCACCACCAGTGTGCGCATTCACCTAGATGATGCAACGGCAGCCATATTGCACCAGATGGTTAGGAGGCCATGATGGACAGATGGACAATTTGGGGTTAAACCCCTACTCTTTTTCGAAGGAATCATCCAGGGATTTTTAACGACCACAGACCTCTGTTTAATGTTTCATCTGAAAGACGGCGCTCACTGACAGTAGCATCAATATACTGGGGCGTTAGGACCCACACAGACCACAGGCTGAGCGCCACTTCCGGCAGCAACCTAGCTTTTCCATGTGGTCTCCCATCATGATACCGACCAGGCGCAGCCCTGCTTAGCTTCAGTGGGTGACCATGTGAGAGTTGCAGCGAGCTTATATTCTTATATTGGGCTTATATTCCAATTAAATTCCTGAATGTAAATACATTTTAATTTTAGGTGTAAAATGATTATCACAAATGAGGTCTTTGTAATAAATGTTGTAAGTTTTAGCTGGAAATATTTAAAGCTTTATGATCCACTTAAATGCTGAGTAAAAAATTTAATACTCAATTAAATCCTGAATATGAATAGTGAATAACAGAACTCAATTGCTCTTTTCTTACAGTAATTTAGCAATATATTGCGCAGCCCTAATTCAAAGCATGATGTTTAATGTTCTTCTGATGACCTTGCCTGTGTTTGCAGTTACTCGTGGCGGAGCACGGAGTGGAGTGAGTGTCGTGTTGATGCTCTGCTCAGCCAGCAGGACCGACGGAGAGCCAATCACACTGGACTGTGTGGCGGAGGAGTGCAGACCAGAGAGGTTTACTGTGTCCAGGCCAATGCTGAACTCCTCAACTACATCAATAACAGCAAAAACAAACAAGGTACAGGCGTCTCTCCTTGACAGTTTGACGGATGCACAGCATTTTTACCAACAGGAATAGATTCTTGATGTATTGTTTCTGAGTCAGTCGTCTGAGCCAAATGATGATTGACCGACAGCACAACAAGAATGTGTTCAGTCCCAAATCCTTCACTATAGTGACTATCCTGAGCTGTGATTTAATAATATTAGCACAACAGTAATGATGTGTTTAATTATTTATAATGGCTTTTAAGAAGCAGTTACTGTAGCTAAAAGTGTTGCTTGGCAAAAATCTTTTTCACTTCATGCCATGATTCAGTTAGAGAACCATTGTGTTTTGCAAGTTGTCATGAGAAAATCTGTTTCTTATGATTCTATAAGCAAATATTTATGAGTATAATGGGCTATTTATGCTTGAAGTGATTCCATGAGAAAATCTTCATACGTTTTAGAAGATCCCAAAACAAATCTTTATAAGTTTCAAAGTGTCATTTGATTTCATACACAAATCTTTATAAATTACTTTTAATTCTATATTGTATGTGAGTCTTGGTTCCTTTTAATATAAGAGAATCGTTATAGGCTCCTTATAAGTTCCATTTGATTCCATAAGAGTATCTATATACGTTCCAATTGATTAAAATTATCTTTATAAGTTCATTTTGAATCAATAAGAGAATGCTTGTAAGTTCATTTTAAGTTCCATTTGATTCCATAAGAGTATCATTATAGGTTTTATTTTATTCCATAAGATAAACTTTATGAGTTCATTATGAGTTCCATTTGATTCCATAATGGAATCATTATAAGTTCATTATAAGTTCCATTTGATTCCATAATAGAATCATTATAAGTTCAGTATGAGTTCCATTTGATTCCATAATAGAATCATTATAAGTTCAGTATGAGTTCCATTTGATTCCATAATAGAATAATTATAAGTTCAGTATGAGTTCCACTTGATTCCATAATAGAATCATAATAAGTTCAGTATGAGTTCCACTTGATTTCATAATAGAATCATAATAGGTTCAGTATGCGTTCCATTTGATTCCATAAGGGAATCATTATAAGTTCAGTATGAGTTCCATTTGATTCCATAAGGGAATCCATGTAAGTTTATTATAAGTTCCATTTGATTCCATAATAGAATCATTATAAGTTCGGTATGAGTTCCATTTGATTCTATAATAGAATCATTATAAGTTCAGTATGAGTTGCATTTGATTCCATAATAGAATTATTATAAGTTCATTAAGTTCCATTTGATTCCATAAGAGAATCATTATAAGTTCAGTATGAGTTCCATTTGATTCTATAATAGAATTATTATAAGTTCAGTATGAGTTGCATTTGATTCCATAATAGAATTATTATAAGTTCATTAAGTTCCATTTGATTCCATAAGAGAATAATTATACGTTCATTATAAGCGCCATTTGATTGTATAATAGAATCATTATGAGTTCCATTTGATTCCATAATAGAAAAAATTATAAGTTCATTTTAAGTTCCATTTGATTCCATAAGAGAATCTTTATGAATTCATTATTAGTGCCATTTGATTCTATAATAGAATCATTATAAGCTCCATTTGATCCCATAAGAGAATCATTATATGTTCAATATGAGTTCCATTTGATTCCATAAGAGAATCATTATAAGTTCATTGTAAGTTTCATTTGATTCCATAATAGAATCATTATAAGTTCAGTATGAGTTCCATTTGATTCCATAAGAGAATCATTATAAGTTCATGTTAAGCTCCATTTGATTCTATAGGAGAATCATTGTAAGTTCATTATGAGCTCCATTTGATTCTATAGGAGAATCATTGTAAGTTCATTATGAGCTCCATTTGATTCTATAGGAGAATCATTATGAGTTTTAATTGATTCTATAAAATAATGACTTTAAGTTCATTATAAGTTCTATTTAATTCCATAAGAGAATCATTATAACTTAACTATACAGTATGTTCCATTTGATTCCATAACATAATCATTTGATTCTATAATAGAATACTTATAAGTTCAATTTGATTCCTTGATAATTCCCTTTGATTCCATAAACAAATCTTTTTAAGTTCCTTTTAAGTTGCAAATCCTTAAGTGAATCTTTGTTTTAAGTGATGCATTAAGTGAATCTTTCCACAAATGAAAGTTCCATTTGAATCAATAAGTAATTGTTAATAAGTTTCATGCAATCTTAAGTCAAACTTGACGTTTCAAATGATGCCATACGTGAATCTTTAAGAGTCATTTTATTTCAAAAGAGTATCTTCAAAATTTCCATGTAATGCTTTATGGAATCATATGTTTTCTTTCATAAGTCCTTTAAAAATAGGTCAACACCAAAAAAAAAATTATAATAACTTAATATTTTTATGCTTTGCCCCCGGTTTTCTCTGTCAACGTGTGTGTGTGTGTGTGTGTGTGTGTGTGTGTGTGTGTGTGTGCGTGTGTGTGTGTGTGTTAAGCTCAAATTCTACTATATGTATTGCATCAGCATTTCTTTGCATGCTCCACACACTATCTCTCGATTAGTGGGCCACCCTTCTTCATAAGAACACTTTTTTTTATCTCTCTCCCTACTGCTCGCTCTTTTAAGGCTCTGAAATGTCTGGTGAGCACATTGGAAGTTATGGTAACACACGTGTCTTCCACATTAGAGCAGACCAACACTGCCTGCATGAAAGGCTCCTATTAAAACAGGCCACTGGTGGAGCTGCGTATGCCGAGGAATCTGTGTGCTTATCAGCGTGGAGCAGGAGATCTGGCTTCACTGGGGGGGTAAACTGAGCCGCTGACAGCAGATACACCAGAGCAGACGGTGCAGAAAGTTAAAGGGAAATGTGCTGCGGTCGTGATGTTCTCGCTCTGGGAGGATCCTGTCAGCTTTAGAATCTTTGATGTGATCGAGCCTTCATCAAATTCTTTGCAAGATTTGCATTTGCTTTTTAGGAACACAGCATCCTGCGTATAGCATGAACAGAACATTATTTCCCACAGGCCTCACTCTTTTATAAACCAAAGTGGACGACGTTTGAATTTTGTTTTCTAAAATTTGATTCCATATAGTAATCTTTAAAACCTTCTTATTATGGCGTAAACAAATAGTTTTCTATTGTAATTCCTTTCATATGATGCAATACGAGCGCAACGGTGGCTCAGTGGTTAGCATGCAGTATAAGTGAATTGGATAAACTGAATTGGCCATATGTGTGTGTGAATGTGAGAGTGTTTTGGTGTTTCCCAGTACTGGAATGCAGCTGGAAGGGCATGCGGTGCAAAAAACATATGGAGGAATAGTTGGTGGTTCATTCCGCTGTGGTGACCCCTGATCAATCAGAGACCAAGCCGAAGGAAAATAAATAAATGAATGAATGATGCAATATGTAAATTTAGTTTGATTCTATAAGAGAATCAGTTTCCTGTTGTACAATAAAAATATATTTTGTAAAGTTCCATTTTGTTCCATAACTAAAATATATATATATTTTACATTTGATTCTATAAGGTTTTTTTTTTCACTGTTTTTCATGAATCCATGTCCCATCTCACTCCACAAGACAACATTAATTTCGTTTTTATTCCTTCTGTGCTTAAAGCTCCATTTAATTCTTGAAAATCTTTTATGGCGAGTTTTTTTTTTAATGATTCTCATGATTTTTATTTTCAAAAGAGTCTTTTTTAAAAGTTCCATTTGATTCCATAAATGATTAGTTTGAAAGTTCCATTTGATTCTATTAGATAATTTGCATGAATTCTGTTTGATTCTGTAAGAGAATCTTTATTATTCCAATTTGATTTTATAAGGGATTTTTTTCCAAGTTCCATTTGACTCTGTAAGTGATTTTAGTGAGATCTATTTTGATTTCCTAAGATACAGTGCGTCGTATTAATATGCTGTAATCGCTGCCAAATGTGCATCAACAAAGTATTGAGCAAAGGCTGTGAATACTTCTGTATATGTGATTTTTTAGGTTTTTATTTTTTTTATTAATTTGCAACAATTTCAAAAACTCTTTTGTCACATTGCCATTATGGGCTATTGTGTGGAGAATTTTGAGGAAAGAAATGAATTGAATGCATTTTGGAATAAGGCTGTAACATAAAAAATGTGGAAAAGCTGAAGCGCTATGAATACTTTCCAGATCCACTGTAATTTGCATATGTCTCATTTGATTACAACAATATATATATATATATTATGTCTTTGTAAGTTCTACATAATGCAGTGAGCAGATCTGTTAATGTCCAGCTGAATCTATAAATAAATCTTTATAAATTTCATTTGACCTCATAACTGAATCTTCATAAGTTCCATTTATTTCTATGAAGTATTCATCTATTTTTTTAAAAATATATTTATTATCTGTTTTTTGTCCTGTCTTTGTTATCCTGTTGCACTGTAGAAGCTCTGTCACGAAAACAAATTCCTAGTATGTGTGAACATACCTGGCAATAAAGCTCTTTCTCTTTGTAAGTTCCAAATGATTCAGTAAATCTGTCAACGTCCAGCTGATTAAGTAAATCTTTATAAATTCCATATGATTCCATACAAAAATCTTCACATGATTCTTATTATATGAGAGAATATTCGAAGTTCCATAAGATCCTTTAACAAATTTTGGAAGTATAAATAATGCAACAGAATCTGGAGTTCAATATTATGATTTTTTTTAAAGTGATTTTTCTGAGATTATTATTTTGGTTCTCTCAAATACTTTGCATACATCCCATTCGATAAAAAACAAAACAAAAGAATCTTTATGAATTCCATTAGATTCCATAGGCAATTTGTTTAAAAGTTATATTCTGTAATTGATTTTTATGAGATCTACTTTACAGTAATTTAGCAAACCCATTTGAAATTTTTCATGTATTATTTATTATTATTTTGGCAAGAAGAGGCAAAACACACAAGAAGTGTTAATTTTACAAAGGAACTGTTTGTGCTCAGAGTGGGTTATGGGTGTGTTTTGAGAATAAACCAATCAGAGTCTCATCTCCCATTTCCTTTAAGAGTCAGTTGTGTCGCACCATGGCGCATTTGCTCTTTATTTTATGATGGACTTTGTTAGTGTAAAAACTGAACGCTTCACTAGCGAGAAAACAGTTAAACAGACCATCTGAAGTGCGAGAATGAGAGAATGAGCCTCCTCATTCTTTACTTTCACTCTCACTCTCTTTCATGGATAAAGAAATGTGTTGTACGCACAGACACCCATCAGCCTATACATATTTAATTTTGTTTGTTAAGCACAAAAATTTGTTTCAAAATTATTTCTAAATTCAGTTCTAATTTCCAGTAAACGAATAAATAAATAATAGTTATATTCAGTTATATCCAAATACACATACTATGCCCATATGGACCAAAACCTGACAGGTGGGCAAATCTAAGCTTGTTTTTAATTAAACAAGAATAAATATGCATATAATAAATAATACTAATAATAATAACATACAAAAGCAAATCGTCATGAATAAACTGAAAAAGCCTCCCGAGATGATGAAGGCATGGAGGCAGGGGTTTTTATATTTATGTAGAAAATAATCTTTTATGTAATATTTTAATCCTTTAATTCTTTTTCAATTGTAAAGATATTTGTGTATTGCTGTATATCCTGTGTGTATTAAGCAATGTGTAAGTGAGGCACACAACTAACGTGCTCTGCGCTGGACTTTAGACCTGCTTTCAACTGGTCTATTGTGCAGTCTATTTTAGTTCCTCAAAATAGCAATGCGCCTTAACACGCCTCTTATCTAGACCGAAACACCCATGAGTTCACAAAGTGGCGCAAATGAATTAGCTATTTAAACAACGTGGCGGAAAACGAGAAAATTAGGGTCTGAAAATAGCAACACATCATAGAAACACGTCTTGCGCCTTATTGCGGCGGGTGTATGATAGAGCCCATAGTATTTCTACGTGTGGTTTGTCAAGCCCACTTACATGTGTGAAGCACATTTCATAAATGCACTTTGATACCATAAAATAATCTTTACATGATGTTGTAAAATAATTTGTATAAATTCCATTCTATTATATGAGAGAATCATTTGGAAGTTCCAGAGAATCCTACAACAGATCGAAATAATGCAGCAGAATCTAGAGTTCAATATTAGGCTAAAAATTTAAATGGTTCTTCATGAGTTCATTGCGAATGTGCTGCAAAAACCCACAGAGGAAGCTTAAGTTTTGAGTGTGTAGGAAGAATCCCGGGGCTTCTAACTGTCTGAGATCTGAGCACAAGTAAAAGCTATAACCAGCTTATACCTCACATTATTATCACATTACTGTCAATGGAGGCGATGCCTTAATACGCTCAATAAACTGCCATGACATTGCATTGGGCAGAGCTATATTTGGAGCTGTTTATATAAGAGCTCAAACAAATGTGATTCATATGTGGGACTGGATATAATTTGGCAAGTGGCAAAACCAGAGGTCGCTTTAAATTCAAAATTTTTCAGTCACTTACCAAAACGTTGACAGGTAATTGAAAAAGCTTTGTGTTCCTCTGACAGATATAAAAATAAGTTGTCTGGTCTATTGCATGTTGTGAAGAAAAGCAGGTAAATAAAATGTGATAAAATATCATATATTTTTATTGTTTTATTTTAATTTTTTTTATTAAATAACTCATTTATTTATAAATGTTTTATTTTTTTAGTGGTATTTTATTTATTTGTTAATTTTATTGAATTGAATAATATGAATAATATTTATTTTATTTATTAATTAATTAATTTACTAATGTTGTAATTTTAAATTTATCTTTTCATTTAATGGTATTTTATTTATTTGATTGAATTTAATTTTATATTATTTAATTTATTTTTATTTTTATTGTTTTATTATTTTATTTTTTAATATTTATATTTATTTATAAAAATTAATTAATTAATTTACTAATGTTGTAATTTTTTATAGATTTTTTCATGTAATGGTATTTTATTTATTTGATTGAATTTAATTTTATATTATTTAATTTATTTTATTTTTATTGTTTTATTATTTTATTTTTTATATTTATATTTATTTATAAAAATTTATTAATTAATTTACTAATCTTGTAATTTTTATATATTTATTTAATTTTATATATTTTTTTATTTATTTGTAAAATTATTATTATTTTTTTAATTATTTATATATAATTTTTTATGTACTATTAATTGATATTGTATTTTATTTTAATTTATTTTAAAATATGTTTTAATTATTAATTAATTAATTAATTTGTTTATTTATTTATTTTTATTTAATTTAATTTTTATTTATTTGTTAATTTTTGGCAACTAGCAAAAAAAAAGTTTGCTTTTACCCGACATTTTTCAGTCACTTACCAAAACGTTGACAGGTAATTAAAAAAGCTTTGTGTGCCTATGACAGATATAAAAATAAGTTGTCTGGTCTACTGCATTTCATGAAGAAAAGCAAGAAAATCAAATGTGAGCAGACTGAGAGGTGTGTGAGACAACTTTTCATATTTTACTGACAAGGAAAGCAGAACATGCTATAAATTTTGAATATAACCTTTCCATAACCTGCCAAAAAAGTGTAGTTTTTGATGAACAACAGAGACTGTTTGTTGTGGTTCTTTTCATTTTTGGGGGCTCTTAAAAAGTGGAATGTGCTTATATTTACTGTTTTCTCCATCACAGCTCATGGTAGTTAAAGCTTAGGAGCTTCTGGCTTGAATGATCCCTTTAATGCTGTAATATTGTGGAAATAGTCTCAGTATATAGTCTTGTTATGCAGCTCACAGTGATAGTAGTGTTTGTGTTTGTCTGTTGAAGTAGTTTGTAGAGCTGGTGTTTGTGTGTGTTTTGTAGAAGGTCAGTCTCCAAACGGTCAGATGCCTAGTGTCCCTCCTCTCCTGTCCATCACCTATGAGATCTCAGGTAAGGTGGTTAACAAATTTAAAGTATGGTTTTGAAATGGTAACCCACTCACTTTATTTTATTGTTTATTTTTATTATTTATTTATTTTAAAATGTTTGAATTTTTTCACTTTTAATGTTATTTGTTTTACTTTATTTTATTTGATTGCTTTATTATTTTTTGTTTTCATTATATATATTTTATTTTATACAGTAATTTATTTATTAATGTTTAAAGCTATGTATTTATTTGTAATTGTTTAAAAAATTTTATTTTTAATGTTATTATATTTATTTATTTATTTTTATTGTTTTATTGTTTTTATTATTTAGATTTTTTACATTTATTTATTATTGTTTTAATTTTTGATTTATTTTGTTTTATTATTTTATTGTTTTTCTTATTTTTATTTATTTATTTAATAATTGATTTATTTATAAATGTTTTAATGTTTTTCATGTATTTGTAATTGTTTTAAATTTTTCATTTTTAACGTTATTTTATTTATTTATTTATTTTTATTGTTTTATTATTTTATTGTTTTATTATTTAGATTTTTTTTATTAATTTATTATTAATTAATAAACTAATTTATTTATAAATGTTTTAATGTTTTTCATTTTAATGGTATTTTATTTATTTGTTAATTTAATTTGTAATATTATTACTTTTGTTTATTTATATTACTTAATTAATGTACTAATGTTGCCATTTTAACATATTGTGCCATTTTATTGGTATTTTATTTTCTAATTTTATTTCTTTATTTTTTTTAATATTTTATTTTATTATTAAAATTATTTATATATTTATTTTTAATGTATTAATAATTAATATTGTCCTTAAATGTGATATGATAATTGATGTTAGAACAAATCAATTTTATTTATTTAATGTATTTTCTTTCCACATGATAAAAAGAAGTACATTTTATTTTATTTTATTTTATTTTATTTTATTTTATTTTATTTTATTTTATTTTATTTTATTTTATTTTATTTTTCATTTCATTTCATTTCATTTCATTTCATTTCATTTCATTTCATTTCATTTCATTTTATTTTATTTTATTTTATTTTATTTTATTTTATTTTGTTATTTCTTTTATTTTATCTTATTTTATTTTATTTATTTTTTTTATTTAATTTCCCTTTTTCTTCTCCTTCCTGTTTCTGCATAGTATTTTTTTACATTACAGTATTTTCGCATTTTGTATCTGTAAGTTATCATCAAAAGCACGCCACAAGAAAATAAATATTTACAAAATTAACATATTTTATTTTAACTTTTATTACTTTTCTCTCTTCTCTGAATCTGACACGATGTTCTTTATTTGTGTAAATCTCTCTGCCTGCGGTGTGTTTGCATATTTCGATAGCTTTGTCTGTTTACTCTCTGTATTTTGGTAAGTGTTTGTGTCCATAGAGAGCTCATTACAAGCACTCATGTGATGCAACACTCTGAAGTTCCTCCTGTGGGCTCAGAAACTGACAGAGATTGATGGATAATGACGGTCTGTACTGTACGCTGTCCTCTAAAGAAATCAACAAGCGTTTGTTTGTATCTGTAAGTGCCATCAGGCCTTTTCAACTGGATCTCGTCTTTGGAGTCATTGCTGCTTTAGCATAGGGAGAGACCTATTCTGATAAGCATTTTTTCCATTTAAGAATTCAGAAAACTAATGTTTC
Source organism: Danio aesculapii (assembly GCF_903798145.1). Taxonomy (NCBI): domain Eukaryota; kingdom Metazoa; phylum Chordata; class Actinopteri; order Cypriniformes; family Danionidae; genus Danio; species Danio aesculapii. The sequence goes on along the minus strand of NC_079450.1, from coordinate 9,594,321 downwards.
CACAAAGATATCAATAAGCAGAGCTGTGTTTAGCAATGTAACAAAAATAAATGTTTTACACAAAATCAGCATTTCTAAATAATATTTTTAAATGAACTGAGCTTATGCTTAAAACAATAATAAAAATAAAATCAGCCAATGTGATTTTATATATATATATATATATATATATATATATATATATATATATATATATATATATATATATATATATATATATATATATATTTTTTTTTTTTTTTTTTCTTTTTTTTGGCAGATTTGTTTGTTCTTTTTTAAAGAAAAAAAATGTAATATTAAAAATATATACAAAATTTAATAAAATAATAAAATAAAATCATTAAAATAAAGTAAAATAAAAAAATGTAAATAAATTAAATAATAAAATCAAATAATAAAATTTTTATAAAATAATGCAAATTAAAAAAATTATAAATAAAATAAAACAAAATAAAAAATAACATAACATAAAAATAACAAACTAAAATGATAAAAATAAAATAAAATAATATAAATAATAAAATTAATTCTAAAATAGTAATACTACAATATAATAAAATATTATATAATAAATAAAATGCAAAAAAATAAATAATGCAATAAAATAAAATAACTTAAAATAAAATATTTAAAAAATAATAAAAATAAAATAAAACAATAAAAATATTCATTTTTCTTTGTGGCTTAGTCCCTTTATTTATCTGGGGTTGCCACAGCGGAATAAATCGCCAACTTATCCAGCATATGTTTTACACCGTGGATGCCCTTCCAGCTGCAACCCATCACTGGGAAACATCCATACACACTCTTTCACACACTTATGGACAATTTAGCTTACCCAATTCACCTGTACCACATGTGTTTGGACTGTGGGGGAAACCAGAGCAACCGGAGGAAACCCACGCCAACACAGGGAGAACATGCCAACTCCGCACAGAAATGCCAACTGACCCAGCTGAGGCTCAAACCAGCGATATTCTTGCTGTGAGGCGATCGTGCTACCCACTGCGCCATAAAATTATAAAAATAAAATAAATAAAATAAAACAAAAAATAAAATAAAGTAACAGAAAAAATATTAAAATAAAATTAAAAAACTAAATAAATAAAACAAAAAAATATGTTTTTTATGAAAAATGTAATAATAAAATTTTAATTAAATAATACAATAGAATAATAATTTTAAAAATTTAATAAAACAAAATAAAAGTTAAAATAACTTAAAATAAAATATAAAAATAAAATAAAACAATAAAAATAATACAAATTAAATAAAAAAGTAAAAATTTAATAAAAATTATAATAATAAAAATAAAATAAAATAAAATAATACAATACAATAAAATAATGCAAATATTAAAAATATAAAATAACATAAAATAATAAATTAAAATGATAAAATAAAAAAATGTGTAGCATAAAATAATATAAAAAGTAATAACAAAATATTTGAACAAAACAATAAAATAATAAAAATTTAATAAAAGAAATAAAATGAAATGTAAAACAAAATTATAAAAATAAATTAAATTAAAAAAATTAAATAACACAAAATAATCAACTAAAATGATAAAAATAATATATAAAAATTGTGAGAGATTATAAATATTAAACTTTTTTTACTATTGAAAAAAAAACGTTTGTAGATAGCAAAAAATAGAATAAAAGTCATATAAAATACATACAAATCTTTGTGCATTAAAAACTTACATACCTAAAAATTTTATAAAATAAAAATTATTATATTGGACATATATTATCCTCATACTTTTACATTTGCATACATGAACACATTACACATATTGCAACATTTTAATTTTTAGAAATTACATTATAAAATTAGTTGACATAACTTATTAATTTTGTACTTAAACAACAACCACACAAAATGCAGCCTTGTTGAAAATAAGAAAAGAAAAAACACGCGTATCATAGTGCAAATCAATAAATAGCCTGAGCGCCTTGGGTTTTTTAAGCAAGTCTCAGATCCTTCTCCTGCTTGAGGCTGAATCTGTCCGTCTGGGTTTGTCAGATCAGCCACAAACCGCAAACTCTGATTAGACTGAAAGTTTTGCGCAGAAGGTGGACCATCTGCCACATAAACAAGGACAACCTGTGCAGCGTTGTGTTCAAGTCTGTCTCTGCGTTACTGCGAGGAACAGCTGAACCGTCTGTCCTCATTGTTTTGGAAGCTCTGTGGTGTTTCTGTGCGTCTCTGGAGAGCTGAACGCGGCTCGTATCCACTTTACCTGTGGCTTTGATGCAAAAGCAGGCGTCGTGGCTGCTGTCAGCCATCAGGCCCACAGACAAAACTATCCTTAATGTTAAAACGCTCACACACTGCTGCTGTTTGTGCTTTATCGTGACTTGGTAAAAAACATGGTTCACACATAATAGATTATTTGACATGATTGGCATTTGACAACATTGATAAGTTGTTGTTATTAATGATTATTAATCATCAGTTTTGTTCATAATTTGTTCACTGTTGTAGGGTTAAATTTAGCTGTTCCCTGAAAATATATATATTTTTTCATTTGACATTTCCGATAATCTGAAACATTATCAAATTACTCAAAATATTAAATCAACATGTTTGATTTGGCCTTCAAACCCTCCTGAAATCTTTCTCCGTTCCAGTCCTGTTATTTTCTCTTTGCTGTGCTGCAGCAGGCACTCGTGACTCTTCAGAGCGTGTTTAATGTTGCCATTTGTTGTTTCCTGCAGTTACATAAACCTAATTGTGGTCCATGTGTCGTCCCCACGCGGGCGTCTCGCTGCAGTGTTTTAATGTGTGTTTTTGCATTTGCAGCATCTCCACCGGTGGATGTTCGCCTGTGTAAAGGAGCGACTCCGAGCGCCACACAACTGTGCCACATTCAGTGCCCTGTGGAGTGTCAGCTGTCCCCGTGGGGCGCCTGGGGGCCCTGCACCTTCGAGAACTGTGACGAACGTAGCGTCAAAAAAGGTGAACACTCTTACAGTGCCCTCCGCTAATACTGGATTCCTTGGTAAATATGAGCAAAGAAATATGGGGATTTTTCAAGCCTACAGGGCCAGATTTAGCAAAAGGATATTTTCTTTTCTTTTGTTGGTGCATTGCTATTCTGAGGAACTGAAATAGACTGCGCCATTGACCAACCAAAAAACAAAAAGACAAGTTTAGATTTGTCCACCTGTTGGGTTTTGGATCATATAGGGCATGTGTTTGCATATAACTTTTTTGACCACACTTCGTTATTATTGTTCATTTATTTGTTTAAAAAATAGCAAAAGTAGATTCGAACACGCACTTAATGTTTTTGCACCATGCCCTTTAGTTTGTGCGCCTAGATTGTTAAAATAGAGCCCAAAATCTTGATTAAGCCAGCTCAGGTGCTTCCTGTGAACTGTCATGCCATCATAAACTTGCTGCATCTGAAATCACATATTTTCATACTATATAGTGAAATAAAAACAGTATCTGAGCATATATAGTACGTTAAAAACAGTATCTGAGCATATATAGTATGTTAAAAACAGTATCTGAGCATATATACTACGTTAAAAACAGTATCTGAGCATATGTAGTAAGTTAAAAACAGTATCTGAGCATATATAGTACGTTAAAAACAGTATCTGAGCATATATAGTATTTTAAAAACAGTATCTGAGCATATGTAGCACGTTAAAAACAGTATTCGAGCATACTGTATATGGTACATTAAAAACAGTATCTGAGCATATATAGTACATTAAAAACAGTATCTGAGCATATGTAGTACATTAAAAACAGTATCTGAGCATATATAGTACATTAAAAACAGTATCTGAGCATATATAGTACGTTAAAAACAGTATCTGAGCATATGTAGTACATTAAAAACAGTATCCGAGCATATACTGTATACTACATTAAAAAAACAGCATCCGAGCATATGTAGTACATTACAAACAGTATCCGAGCATATATAGTTTGTTAAAAACAGTATCTGAGCATGTATAGTAGGTTAAAAACAGTATTCGAGCATATATAGTGTTAAAAACAGTATCTGAGAATGTGTAGTACGTTAAAAACAGTATCTGAGCATATGTAGTACGTTAAAAACAGTTTCTGAGCATGTATAGTAGGTTAAAAACAGTATTCGAGCATATATAGCATGTTAAAAACAGTATCTGAGAATGTATAGTACGTTAAAAACAGTATCTGAGCATATGTAGTACGTTAAAAACAGTATCTGAGCATATGTAGTACGTTAAAAACAGTATCTGAGCATATAAAGTAGGTTAAAAACAGTATTCGAGCATATATAGTACGTTAAAAACAGTATCTGAGCATATATACTGTAGTATGTTAAAAACCGTATCTGAGCATATAGTACGTTAAAAACAGTATCTGAGCATATATAGTATGTTAAAAACAGTATCTGAGCATATATAGTACGTTAAAAACAGTATCTGAGCATATATAGTACGTTAAAAACAGTATCTGAGCATATATAGTATGTTAAAAACAGTATCTGAGCATATATACTGTAGTATGTTAAAAACCGTATCTGATCATATAGTACGTTAAAAACAGTATCTGAGCATATATAGTACGTTAAAAACAGTATCTGAGCATATATAGTATGTTAAAAACAGTATCTGAGCATATATAGTACGTTAAAAACAGTATCTGAGCATATATAGTACGTTAAAAACAGTATCTGAGCATATATAGTATGTTAAAAACAGTATCTGAGCATATATAGTACGTTAAAAACAGTATCTGAGCATATATACTGTAGTATGTTAAAAACAGTATCTGAGCATATGTAGTACGTTACAAACCGTATGCGAGCATGTATATTACGTTAAAAACAGTATCCGAGCATATATAGTACATTAAAAACAGTATGCGAGCCAAGTAGTATTCAAAAAACGCAATGTGAGAAGTATCCGGATGATCTACTACTTCCGGCAAGAGTCTAAAGTGCCCATCCAATGGATGCTATGCTATCCCATAATGCATTATGAGTGAATTTATGAATGGGAGTGAAGCAACGCAACTGACACAGGTAGGTCACGAGATAATGACAAATGGCGGATGTAGTACGTCCGAGTTCCATTCATACTACTCACATTCATACTATACAATGCATACTTTTCTAATGATTGTTTAATAAATTCAAAATCAAATCTATTACCTACTGTGTAGTAGACGATATCAGACACAGCCGCCATGTTTAAAATCTGGTTTAAAATCAACAGTGGTGGAAAGTGCACTGAAAAATCATACTCAAGAAAAAGTACCATTACTTATCCAAAAATGTAGTGCAAGTAGAGTAAAAGTATCTCTTGTAAATATTACTCAAAGTATGAGTAAAAAGTAGCACTTTTAAAAGTAGTGAGTAGTGAGAATTACACTGCGAGAGGTGTGTGAAAACGTAACATTCTGTAGAGCAACTACTTATTGTTTAAGGCCGTCTGGTGATTTCAGTCATCATCCAATAGGCGTCCCTCATCTTCTCATCAGTGACATCAGTCTAAACTGTCTGTCGGGTGTTCTGTGTAACGATTTTGTGTCTTCTGCGTCAACTATTTATAGCGCCCTCCACTAACACTGGCTCCCTTGGTAAATATGAGCAAATTAAGGTAGAGGTTTTTTTTTACTTACGGTGCCAGATTTAGCAAACAAGGCAAATTCGCATGAGAGTGCAATTCCAAAACAGAGCAGATGGGCATGGAAATTTCTGTAGTTTATTTACAAACAATGCGCAAAATAAAGAACAAATATGTGACATTTTAGTATTATATAGTTAATACTTATACATATAATATTTCATTATAATAAATAAATTAGAATAGCGTTTGATAGATTATACTTTAAAAAAAATTGGTGACCAAAAGGTGTACATAATGTGGCATTTCGAACATTTTGAAACAATGAATCATTTTTGCAAAGTGATTGGTTTAATTCAAGAATGTCCAAACTTGGTCCTGAAGGGTGAGTGTCCTGCATATTTTAGTTCCCACCCCAATTAAACACCTGAACTAGCTGATCAAGCTCTTTCTAGGTATACTACACTGTAAAACCCAAAAAAGTTAGGGTAACTCAAACCATTTGAGGAAACCGATTGATACAAACCATTTAAGTTAAAAAACTAATCCTAATGAGTACTGGGAACTTAATCTATTTGAGTAAACGAAGCAATTTGAGCACAGTAAAACCCAATAAATGAAGAGAACTCAAACCAACTGTAAAACCTGATAAGTTAAGGCAACTCAAACTGTTTGAGGAAACCAATTGCAAGAAACTATTTGAGTTAAAAAACTAATCTATAAAAGTACTGTGAACTTACTCCATTTAAGTTGAAGTGTTGAGGTATTTAATTAACTCATTCCCTTCAACACTCTTTTCGAATGAGTTGAATTAACTTTCAGTCAATTTTGAGTTAACTACACTCATTTCATTTGATAAAGTTAACTTGGGTTTTACAATGTAGAAACTTCCAGACAGGTGTGTTGAAGTAATTCTGAAGTTAATTGATTAAGAGCTTTATTTTTCCCATCACTAATATCTGCCATTTGGGGCAATTCAAAAAGACGAAAAAGAAATCAAATATAAACTATTCAACGCAACAAATGTACCCCAAATTCCACAATTCATAAAAATAATCTCAAAGATTCTAGCAACTCTAGAAACAAAAGATTCTAAAGATACCAAAATTCATAAAAATTATCTCTAAGATTCTAGCAACTCTACTGGAGAGCAAAAAGTAGTGATGGTTTCTTTCGAAGCACTGCTTTGTGAGGCTTCGAAACCTTTAGGAATCTTTTGTTTCGAATCATTTGGTCAAAGCGTGTATCAATTTAGCCTGGTCACATGACTTCACTAAATGAGACTGTATTCTGTCATTACTGTTTCAGAATGTTTTGGAAAATCAGTGGTTCTCTACTTGGGACGATTTGTGTTCACATAAATCACACAGCTTCATTCAGATCGCCCCCTAGAGGCAAATCACTAAACTGGTTTCATTGGGTTTTATCATATCTAGGATTAATTTTATAAGTTGTTTAATGTTTTAGTGTTCATAAAATGAAAATTAATAATAATAATAATAAGTAATCTCTTGCCCTATTTAGCATAACCCACCGTGGAACAAACAATATGATCATTAAAACATTTTAAAAACACCTTGATAAGTTGGATCAGCTGTGTTTGACTAGGGTTGGAGCAAATCTGAGAAGAGCTACGGTCCTCCAGGCATTCAGTTTGAGAACTATGATATAAGTACATTCATTGGTTGACCAGCAACTTGGTTTCTTCCATCACTAGCACACAGAAGCAAGCTTCAACAGCTCAAGCTCCTCCTACATGGACCAAACCATTCAAACAGATGACTAATAAATAAAGAAAGAAAGAAAAAAAAACATATACATTTTAACAAAGGAGGCAAACTGTAATAATATGTAAATGTAGCAATGGATAAACAATTGAAAGGTTTCAAACCTCTAGGTTTCAAAAAACACTCAGCAAAGAAACAAACAAAAGACCAATCTCCCCCTCTAAAATATCAAGTGTGAGCAGTCTCTTCTATTGGCGGGAAACAGACTTTAAAATGGTGTCCTTTTGAGCAACCTGGTTTGACTGTCTGGTGCGAGTATGGCTTCCATATAAATTGTAAGTGGTTCTTCTGATTCTTTCTGATGGCTACACACTGAATAAGGGGGAGTTTTGCTAATCATAGAGCATGTAATTTAAACAAACATTTACCAGCTTCTTGTTCAACTAAATAGTATGTGTAAACTGCTACATAAGCTAAAGTCTTTCAAAGTCTTTTCAAAGTCTCACTGTGAAAGACTTTTTTTTAATAAATGTTCTTTGTGTTACTGCTGATTATGGGTTGTAATATGGACTCTTACATGTGTTTGATCCAAGAACCTCATGAGTTGTTAAAGTTATTAAAGAAAAAAGGTCAGAAAGGTAACATTAGTTGGCAGTAGTCTAATATTTTGGCAAAAGGTAAAGACCCTAGTTCCTATTGTGCAAGATTTTTCTCTTTGTTAAACATTTTGTATCCTGCTTTTAATGTGTGTAGACTTTTTTAAATTTGCACTCACTTTAAGAATTACTCAGTAAAAATCTGCCCAATTTTATCATGTGTTAATGTAAAAAAAACTGTGTGTGTGTGTGTTTTATATTATGACATGTGACCTCCCTTGAAAAAGTTTTTTAAAGTAATGTGGTGTGTAATACCAAGCATCTTTCATGACTTCCCAGAGTTCCTCATTAGATTTAGGTAGTCAAATCTTTCATTTTCTGTCTAGGTGAATCTCATATTGTCTTATAATATTCAGGCCTTGACTCTGTGGAGGCCATTTCATGACTGTCAGTGTTTTATCAACTGTTCATTTCTCTGCATTTCTAGATCATTACTATGCTAAAAAATATAACTACTATTACCAACTGCATTAGAGGAACTTTAGTAACAGCATAATGGATCTTTACTTTTCAGCATTCACAATGAATTTCCAGCATTCTCAATTCAGAAAATATTGTCAAAATCACATTCAGAAATGCAGCCTCAAACCAGAACAGAGCCTCTGCCATGTCTCACCACATTAAAACATGCTAATAACAGACTCTTTCATTCAAGTGCTCTCATAATGTTTAATTAAACTAACTTCCCCTTTCTTTTCTTCAACTTCTCTTCTCTTATTGGAGGCCATTTCATGACTGTCTGTGTTTTATCAGCTATTTTGTCACTGCATCAACGCATTTGGGATGATTACTATGCTGAAAAATTTAGCTACAGTATTACCAACTGTATTAGAGGAACTTTCTAGAAGTAACAGCATAATGGATCTTTACTTTTCAGCATTCTTTACGTAACTTTACTTTTATATGTATTATTCTGAATTGTTTTTGTCATGAACATAGCCAATGAAGCTGACGTGGCATCAAATAAAAGATAACAGGGTAACATACACTCTTTTGTACTAATCTAACAACATTTCAAATGTGTGGCAACAAATGCCAAATTCCTCCTTCAGAGATGAGACCTTTTATCAATGTTTACATTTTAAATAAGTGGCAAGAGGAGTGGGATGCATTGGACAATAACAAATTGTATGAAATTCAACCTGAAATCTCAAACAGAGTTTTAAAACATTTTAAGACTAGATCCAGTGAATTTTTATTTTTTATTTATTTATTTTTTAAACCAGATGTATTGGACATAAAAGATTAACCCACGCCTTTTTGCTCAAAGATAAAGACCCCACTCAATGTCTGTACTACACAACTCCCCTTACTGTAAAACACATTTTACTGCTTTTAATGATTCCAGAAAGATTTTTTCCCTTAACGACACCAGGAAAAAAATGTGAATTCTTATGTATTAACCCAAAAAATCTTCTTTGATTTATGCGTTCATTCATTGTTTTTAATTGTATATTCATTATTGAAATGTTTTTGCCATGAAAATAGCTTTGGTTGCTCACATGGCATTAAATAAAACATACATTACATTCAAATGTGTGGCATGAGTTGTCACAGATCGCAAACAGTTAATTGACTCTCTGTACATTTTCTATATTCATATATTCTGTTCTATTTATTTGCAGGTTTCAAGTTCAGACGGCGTTCCATCACTAACTACCCGACGGGCGGTGAAGGCAGCTGTGCTCACCTGGTTGAGTCCATCCCGTGTGATGATCCCACCTGTTTCACCTGGCAGCTGGTCAAGCTAGAGGAGTGTATCCCTGAAGAAGACATGGACTGTGGAGAGGGAATGCAGAATCCACAAGTCCGCTGCATCAACAACGAAGGTATCAAATGCTTCTGTAATTTGTCAGGTCTGCTAAAGTCATTTTGGATGAAATTTGTTAACTAAAAGGCATTTTAGTTCTGGTTAGTTGTCAGTAATGCTTTGTAAAATGGTCAGAGGGGAAGTAGAGAGGATGAGATGGTCAGCAAAACATTTCATTAACATTTAAGATGCTGTACACTCTCAGAAATGAAGGTACACAAGCTCTCACTGGGGTGGTACCTTTTCAAAAGGTACACATTTGTACTCAAGAGTCCATATTGGTACCTCACATGTATATACAGTATTAGTACCTAAAAACTGAGCACTTTTCTAAACACTTTTGTACTTTTTAGGTGCTAATATGTACCCTTGAGGTATTAATGTGGACCTTTAAGGTACAAATTTGTACCTTTTGAAAAGGTACCACCCCAGTGACAGCTCGCTTACCTTTATTTCTAAGAGTGTATGTACGTTTTTGACTCTTAAAGCATAAAACTACCATACTGTATGTTTGCAGTTATTAAGAAACATGCTAAAAATAAGTAAATTGTTTTACATGGGTATGCGGGACACTGATATTTGCTCACAATGCACACTTGAAGTCACAGACATCTATCTTCATGCTTTATGGTCATGTCAGCCTGTTCACTCTTTTTGGATATCCATCACTCAAACACTTTCATCTATATTGGGCTGTAGAATCCAACATCTCCATCACTTTGCATACTTGGTAACATCACAGAAACGGACGATCTTCCTAGCAAGAATAATAAAAAAAGAGCACTCTTAATTTCCCTCACTATCGCCAAGAAAACTATTTTAATAAACTTGAAAACTAGAAATTGCATTCATATTAACCACTAGACCAATCTCATTATAGAATATATTACAGTAAAACAGAAAACAATTACGTTAACACTTTATTTTAATGGTCCATTTGAGTATTAGTAGACTGTTTGCTTAGTATCTGCTGATATGCTCCTTCAACAGACATCCAACTGACTATAAAAAAAACTTTGCAAGAAAATGTCAACTTACACTAACCCAAACCCCAAGCTAACAGTCTACTTATAATCTAATGAGAATTAGTTGGCATGTAGATGCAGTGTAACTTAAATTCAACAAACGGACCATCAAAATAAAGTGTGACCAAAATAACATTCAAACATAAAAATGTCCATTTTTACCAACATCTGGAATCCATTTCTTTAATATTTTAATATATTTAAACTACCCTGAACTAAACCCACGCACTCTTATACACACAACCTTGGCATTATTAATGTTTTTTCACTTTATTATAAATTCTCATAATTTAATTTCCTCTTCTCTTTAACTCTTCCTTTCCAAATTCAAAACTCATGCACAATTTAGAGATGTACTGTACATTCAATGCCCATAACACTCACATAGTTACATACATATTTTGTACTTGTTAGTTTTTTTATGTTCATTGTTAAAGCTGCTCTGTGTACTTTGTCTTTGTTAAAAAAAATTCATAAAAGAAAGAAACATGCTAATTTAACATGTTTATCTGACAAACAATGCTAAAGTCAGTAATTCTCCTTTAAAAAAAATGTGTGTTCCATGTCAGAATGTCTGCCTTTGTTTTGGTCTCTGTTACTCCACCCACTGCCAGTTTACCCAATTATATTTCAGCACCCTGGGTTGCTTTGGCTAAAACACAGCATTTTAAGGCCACCTCAATGGATGTTAGAGTTAATGAAAATGTGACCTCTGGAGTACAGCCTTTAAAATGACATATTCACAAACAATACAAATATTGCACCTAGTTTGGGCATCTCTGGTTTAAAGTTAGATCGCCAGGCATGCTCGTTCATGTTAGTGTTGTCGATCTGGCAACCTGCGTTTGTGTCAAGTCAGAGGAGAAATAGTTGAAATTCTTATTTGAATTTGGCCTGTAATACCTTGTTCAACCACTAGACAATCTTTAACATTAACCTTTTACCTTTAAATTGAGATCAAGTTGGTTTTATATTAGCACATTTGCAAATTCTAAACGGGGAAATCATATTAGCAGCCAAAGACTATCAAAGTACAACATTGTTCACAGTTAATTAAATAGTTTTAATGTTGTTTTGAAGTCATACTTATGTGTGATTTCAGCCCAAATATTTAAATTAACTGTTAGCATTATAAGGAAAATATAGAGGCAAATGTGTGAATATAAAACCAACTTTAAAAGGCACAATATGCAAGATTTTTGTAATCAAATATCCAAAAGCTACTCGCAAAGTGTGATATACAGTACTGTGCAAATGTTTTAGGCCACCATCAGCTTCGATACACTAAGACTTTTTAACAGTACAATGTTTTTATAAATAAATAAGACCTATAATTTTCAAAACAGAATTACTACTTAAAGCAAAACTCTGTATTTATTGTGACCTCCCTTGAAAACGTTTTCTAAAGTAATGTGGTGTGTAAAGCCAGGCATCTTTCATCACTTCCCAGAGTTCTTCATTAGATTCAGGTTGTTAAATCTTTCTGTACAGTTAAATCTAATATTGCCTTATAATATTTAGGTCTGGACTCTGTGGAGGGCATTTCATGACAGTCAATGAGTACATTTACATGGACACCCATAATTTGATTTTAATGTGATTAAGACTATACTCCGATTAAGAGTCCACCATGTAAGCAGCGATTTTTGATTAATTTAATCCGATTAAGGTCATAATCGAAGCAGTTCACCAGTTCATAGTTGCATCCAATATCTCGTTTGTCACAGGGGGGGCATGCATGAAATGTTCCCGAATGAAAGTGAAAGTGCCAAATTGCAGTTAAAGTCAACTAATTAAAAATGAAACACTCAAAATTACATTAAACTCTGGTGGAAATGCGGGTAGCGTGGTGATTCGATGACATTAATCAAATTATGTGCTAAAATATGTAAAGGAGATCATGAAAGAAACATTCAAAAAGCAACTCCTGTAAACACCTTGATCTTATTATTGCCTTAATTAGAATAAGGCAAAAAATTCGATTACTGATGTCCATGTAAACATAGTCAGTGTTTCATCAACTGTTCATTTCACTGCATTAGCAATGCATTTGGGATCATTACCATGCTGAAAAATATAACTACTGTAATACCAACTCTATCGAGGAACTTTCTAGAAGTAACAACATAATGGATATTTACTTTTCAGCATTCACAATCCCATCAATTCAGAAAACATTGTCAATCACATTCAGAAATGCAGCCTCAAACCAGAACGGAGCCTCTGCCACATCTCATCAAAGTAAAACAAGTTGATAACAGGCACTTTAACCAGTTAAACTCTAGCGCTATTTTGGGATTTCCGCCTGGATTTTGCCTACCCAAATTTACAAGCTTCCCAAATCCACATGCAGAGGTGTAAATGCAAGAATTTGGTATAATTTTAAAGAAAACCCTTTGAATTTTCATAAAACACTATTGAAAGTGTTTAAAATAACTGTATATGTTGTCTGTGTTATAATAAACACCTAAAAAAGAGGCGCTTTTGTATATATTTTTTATAAAATCAAATTTAAAAGTGTACCTTTTAGGTTCTGTGTGGTCTAGCTTGCTGTAATTAATTTTGGTGGTTCCTGCACGTCTGTAATCATAGGAAAAAATGTCTCTACCATAATCTGTGCAAAAGTTATTGTATTCCAACTGATGAGAGGTGCTATAAAAGCCACAGGGATCGATCATTGTTTTCATATTTCACTATTCTTTTGTTTGATCAAACATAATTCACTGTGTTTGGACCACATCAGACATATAAAAGGATTACTTATGCACATCACCTCAAAAACAGAGGAGAAATGGCCCTGAAGCGCATAGCAAAGGGTAAGAGATGACAGCTGTCTGTGCTATCTGGGGCTGCTCATTGATCATAAATGTATTATTTTCACTTCTGCGCCATGGAAACACCGCGATTCATTCGACAACTGTTTGATATGTGAATATAATGCAGTAAAAAGAATGCTAGAACCGTATGAGCACCGGCAAGAGCTTTCATTTGAGCTATAACTTGTACATGTGTCATAAATGAACCATATGAAAATGAACCAATGTTCAATACCCAGGTCGGGTATCCAAAATAGTGTGTATTTAAGTGTAAATAACGTTTGTACAGTAAAATAAAAACCAAAGTGATGCATATGTGCATAAAATATAGATTCTACACTTTCAAACGAAACCACTTAAGGGGGTCTGGTGCAATGCTAGCCCTTTAAATCTTAAAGCGAAAGTCGAAGACGTCACGGACCCGGTACCGGGTTTAATTCAAGTGCTCTCATAATATTTAATTAAAATAACTTCCCCTTCCTGCTCTTCAACATCTCTTCTTTGATTGTCTTTAGTGGTGTAAACGTCAGTCAAGTGAGGTCAGTTAACAGTGTCACGATATGAAAATGTAAAAAAAAAATAATCTATCACAACTTCTGTTTCATGCCAAGTAAAACTAGAACAACTGATCTTATGCCAAAAATTATCTTTTGCGTGAAGCTTGCCAGATGATTATACCACCCAAGCTGGCTAGCAAGAGTCTCACATGTTCTGGCGGTTTCTGTAGCGGATGTCTTTAAAAAAAAAAAATTAAAAAAAGCTGCATTGATTATGAATCCGATAATTAGCCTCCGGTTATTCAGACACTCTCCTGCAGGAGTGTATCTGGTCTGTCAGCTGGTTTATCTGGAGCGTTTCCCTTCTCTGCTGGAGCTCTTCACAGGGTTAATGCTGCAGAGCAGAGCAGTGTAAACCTGATGCTAATGGCGATCATGTCCTCCTGCAGCTCACACGCTCAAAGACCAGCACTGCTAAATGGAGAGGCACTTGTATGTTTGACCAGATAAAGACTAGCTCTTTAACTCGTAAATTGTCCTTCTCTTCAATAACAGCATGTTAATGAGCAGCCTTTCTGCCATTGTTTCCAAAAGTATTGTTAACAAGTATGTAGTGTTTATTTTATACATTGAAAACGGCTGTATTGTGAAATATTAGCGCTTATTTTTTCTCAGTGTTAAAAAAAACCTTTCAAATAATAATAATAAAAATGAGATTATTTATTATTATGATTTATTTGTATTGTCGTTGTTGTTGTTATTATTATCATTATTATTATTATTATTATTATTATTAAATGTATTATTAGTGGGAACTTTGTGATTACATTTGTTATTACACAATTATGTGATGAATATAGAAATTTTGTAACGTTATAAAGTTATTTAATATTATTTTGGATTCATTTGATTTATTTATTTATTTGGATTAATTTAATTTCTATTTATTAATTTAAGAATAAAATGTGTTAATGCATACATTGTAATGACCCTCATGACAAGCTGTCCAAAACCCACCCGAACGCACAAAAAAAACACCCAAAATATTAGATTACTATTTTATTTTAATTAATTAAACCGAAAGTAACCTAGTTACATTTTAACTGTCATATTTTTTTTTTACCATACAGCAACTAACACCTGCAGTCACAGACCCACAACATAACCTGATCACATCAAAACACTGTGTGCCTCTCACTCACACACTGCACGTATTGTTGTGTAGATCACACTACCTATGGGGTATAAATTCGTCCCAGTTTACATTTTAAATTCTTTTGAATAAATTAGGTGCTGCTTGTCAATCAGACAAGGCTTCTATGTTTGTTCTTGCTGTCAATTAAAAAATGATCGATAATAGTGTAATGATAAACCGATGTGAGCTTAACTGCGGGAGCTGCTTGATGCGTGGGGAGTCAGATTTGTCCAGGGAGTCAAATTTTGATGCAATTTTCTTTCACCTCCTCTTGCGCATGGTCCCACACGGTTTGCGCTTTGCACTGGTCACTACTAACTGAGTAGGAACACACAGTTATGTTTTGTTAAATAAGTTTATAAAGTTTACGATTCAAAACTGCCCAAATTTTGTCAACCTGCCAATGCCATTTTTTACCTGCACAATCAAATTTAAAACCACCCAACTGGGTGGTAGACCGCCCAATCTGACAACATTGTCAGGCTCAGGAGTGTGATTTAGTTTTTCCACTTTCTCCAGAATTAAGCAACTCACACTTAATCATTGAACTACAGCTTTTATGGTATTTTCAATCCAAAATAAGCTTCAAACCTTTACTGTTATGCACATTTTTTATGAAATTTACTTTGTAAGGTTAGTTGAACTTAAGTCTTCTTATTCAATGCATTTTCATTTACATGTTGTTTCTGCACCGCAACAAAAAATCAACATAAAATAATGAGTGTTTTCAGACAGGTTTCCTGAAACTGCCCTGTCTGCCACTGTTTGAGCTAACAGGCAAACCCTTGTCATTGGCTGAGCCAGTGCTGCTGTGTCAGGATGCTGAAACAAATAGAGCAGTGTTTGATAGGCACAGATTCACAGCGTTCTGACAGTCTTCTGACGAGTCTGACGGCTTGTCACCCATGGTTCTCAAGTCTAAAACACCTTGTTAGTCTCGCTAAATGCCCCATGTTCTCAAAAACCCTGACAGCTGCTTGCATTATAGCTGCTCTTTTTACCTGCAGTGCAAATGATCCAGGGAAAGCTACCAGAGGTTTGAGGATGTATGAAATTGTTATGCTTTTTACAATTTCCTTTAGTGCATATTGTTGCAGCTTGAGGATGAAATGATCTTTTTTATAAGCACAAAGTCACTGTTAAGGTGGTTGTTCTTTATATCACTAAGCACTGTTACTAAACTACCTCAAACAACCTGTTGTTGTCCTGAGTTTTGGTCTAGGAACAAACGCATCTTCACCATATCCTGAATTTAAGATATTTGTATATTGTAATAATTGTATTATTTTTGACAACTTTGTCTGCATTCAACATCTGATGCCAAATAGAAAACTCATGTATTGTAGCATCCAGTTTTTTGTGTTTGCTCAGGCCTGTTTCAAGCTAGACATGTATACATATTTTTAGGCATCAATGTTAGCAGTCTATATTTCCTGCGAAGCGCACACTAAATTTAAAGGCACAGTGCACTGATAAATATTATAAACATAAAATCATTAAAGTGAGGTTTTCTTTGTTTTAGTCACTACATTCTATTCAATATAAATATACAACACTCTAAAAATACTGTGTTGTTTTAACCCCTATATTTGGTCAAATATTTAAAAAAAAAAAAATGTTTTTTAACAATGCATTTGAGTTTATCCATTGACCCCTAATTGGGTTAAAACAACCCGACAATTTTCGATTGAACACACTACAAAATCCCTGTTTTTAATAATTAAAACATGATGCATAGTGCAAATTCCAGGGTATTAAACTATTCGTGCAACTAGCCCTGCAGATTCAAGTACAACCCCGTTTCAACACGCCTATCTGTAGGTATCAAACAAGCCTTAAGAACTCAATGAGTTTGATCAGGTGTGTTAAATTATGATTGAAACTAAACTGTGCAGAGCTGCGGCCCTCCAGGAACTGGCTTTGACACGTGTGGCATATACATCAGCAGTTAAGCAGACATCAGCAAACCATTCATCAGGAGTTTAAACTAGCTAGATTAACCAAGATATTAGCTGTAAATACTCCACCCTATTCAAGAGAGGTGTGGTAGAGCAGCAGCTCATTCGTTTTTTAAATAGACATACTTGCACACATACACACACATAACAGTGTTTGTGCTTCCACCTTTTAAAAATGTGGCTGTTAAAGCAATGTGTAATCACAGACTCTCCTTTTAGTACCTTTAACACTGGAACTACCAGAAATCTATAACTGAAAGAATTACCATAGTGGTCATTCTGACCGTTCACATATAACACGTTATATTGTCACATCATGTTTACATGCAATGCTTCTATTGACATAATAAAATTCAAGGTGCCGTAGGTGATCTGCCAAAATGCTATCCGTTAGCATATCTTTGAAACACAGTCTCTCCCCTGCCATCCAAAGCCATGATTCCTGAAATCATGAACACGTACCTTAAAGATGTAGACAACCCGTCATGTCATTCACCAGTTAGAAAACTTTACAATACTTTTAAATACTACAATTCCTAATGAAAAACTGTATTAAAGTGGTTGGCCGGCAGCGTATGTCACATCCCCGGCTCATTCCTTCTCACCCAATTACCGCTCTCCCTCACAAACCACCTCCATCCAATCCAGTGAACCCTCACTGGCCTTCTAATCACTTGCACCCGTTTCCCCTCATCAAGGGCACTATAAATGCTCACCTTCTCCTCTCAGTCTCCGGCCGAATTGAAGTCAGATGTCTTCATCTTAGCTCCTTTATCTTCTCTTCCTTCATGGATGTTCCTTTTGAGTCTTCGAGTCCTTCACACTGTTTAAGGGAAGTGAATATTCTTATCTGGTGTTTACTAGAAGATCTATCATCTATCTGATGAACTGTGTGTCTGTATACACACCCACGGATGTTCCTTATGTGCCTTCGGATCCTCCACACTGATCAAGGGAAGTGCTTACACTTGTATAGTGTTAACTAGAAGATCTGCCATTGACATGGTGTGTCTGGATACTCACCTGCTGATGTTCCTACGAGCGAACTACATGTGAGATCAATAACATCAGATGTTTACATGACCATGCTGTGAAAGAAGATCGCTAACAGCATCAACCCCACTCCTTTACGTCCTCACTTTGACTAAGTGACTTTATTTTGTTTCCTTGTCTTCCTTGTCTACCAGCTTGACAGCGTGCAGGAATTACACTTATTACTAAGCTATACTTGCATGCTAAAACAAAACAAAATTATTTTACTTACCCCACTGTGAGATTATTTAGCTTGTTTAAGGAAAAACAAACTTAATATTGACCCTTTCTGAAAACAGGACAATATTTTTACTTAATATTTTGTAGAAAATCCCCCTTGATTTAAGAATTTTTCGATATTTGGACTAGAAACGAGACTAAACTTTAAGTATTAAAAGCATTTTTTCACAGCAAATTTTCTTTTTTTTTTTGTCTGAACTCTCTCTAGAAAGTCTAAAAAAAGATAAACCATCACAGTCTTCACAAGGAAACATCTGTTGTTTTCAAAGAAATCCCACTGTCATTCTGAATCTGTGTTGTGAAATGACGTCTATGAAATAATAATAGCGCGTAATAATATTCTCCAGCATCTGCCGTGTGAGCAATCGAACGCCTTCCGTCTCTCCATAACCTGCGTCTGTGTCGCCGCCCGCTGTGCCAGATTGATTCCATCACACACTGATGACAATTGATCTGCTAGTTGTTTTTTACAGGCAGACTTGGCATCAGACCGTCTCAGAGAGTGACGCGGACAATATTGCCTCACAAATGGCCGTGGTTTGTGACACAGATCGATGTAAATATTGTAGTGCTGTCTGCTACGAGGAAAACTTGGAGTGTCCCTGCTTTTGATGGAAATATTTATTGGGTGTTAGTGGTTCAGCGCTCAAGCAGAGAGATTTTTTTTAAATTATTTTTTTTCTCTTTTTCTGCTCAGCGTGTCACTGAGCTAAAGCCAAAACCAAGCTGATACTGCTCGTATTTGGCTCAAAGTAAAAGATATGATAAGAACCCTTGAGAGAGAGGCTGTGCGTGGTATTGAATGCTGCCAAACATGAACACACTCTGAAAATGCTTGTGCATGTTTAGAGTCTGCCCTTCAAAACCATCTGCATGATGGCTTTCCACTGTTTTTCTATATGGCACGGATTCAAAACAGGACAACAGATTGTTTTGAAATGCATTAAAAGCTTGTCTGGATGCGTCAGGTTTTGCGTAAAAGAAAATGTTAGTTAATTTTGGGTCCATTAACGTGTTTTACTTTGACATTTGTTTTGGTTAAGTGTGTTTAATGCCTAAAGCTTCATTAATGTAATGCATCTGGAATTTTGTTTTGTTTCGCTTGTAGCTTCCTTCATTCTCAGTGGTGATTTTCATTCATTCATTTTCTTTTCAGCTTAGTCCTTTTGTTAATCAAGGATTGCCACAGCAAAATGAATCGCCAACTCATCCAGCAGATGTTTTAGTAAATTTAATGTCATAAAATCGTACTTTTTTGTTGCTCTATTTTCATTGTTGGCATTAATTATTACCCAGATATGTGATTTTAAAGGTCATTTATTTTTCTGTATAACCTTCAGCACATGTGTGGTCAAATCCACTTACACCAGCTGTTACCGTTGCATAAAATATGAATTTGTAAGTGGTCAAAACCCAGTGGGGAAACTGTATGCATATTTAAAAAAATGTTTAACATTTTATCTTGAATTCCAGTATAGAGGGCAGATAAAAATGTTTTCAGCAACTCAAAATGAATGTATGCATGTACAGCATATAATATGCATTTATAACTAGTTATTGTTCATAGTGGAAACATCATGAAAGAAAATGCAAAAAAAACAACTTTTGGACTCCATTTTAATGGTCTAGGCGCAAAGTCCAAAGAGCAAGGTGCAAAAGTTTTAAGGGCATGTCCGAATCCACTTATGCTATTTTAAGGATGGAAAAACATGGTCTAACAGGGTTGTGCTTATTCTTCTAATGAGTTATGGGTGTGTTTTGAGCATAACGTGCATTAAACCAATCAGAGTTTCATCTCCCATTCCCTTTAGGAGTCAGTTGCGCCACGCCAAGGCGTATTTGCTGTTTACATGGCGGGCTCTGTAAGAGGAAAAACTGAACACTTCACTAGCGAGAAAAGTTAAACACCATCTGCAGTGAGAGAATGAGACTCCTCCATTCGGCCTCTTTACTTTTACTCTTTACTTTACTCCTTTACTTTTGCTGATGAGGAAACTGTGTTGTATGCACTCCACTAGACATCCATTAGCCTACACAATTTAGTTTAAGCATAAATATTTGTTTCAAAACTATTTCTAAATTCAGTTATAATTTCCAGCAAACTAATAAATGAACAATAATAATGAATTGTGGTCAAATAAGTTATATCCAAACATGCATCCTATTCATCACCCATATGGTGATGCAGATGTCTCCAAAATCCGACAGGTGGACAAATCTAAACTTGTTTTTATTAAAATAAATATACAAATAATAAATAATACTACTAATAATAATAATAACATTATACAAATGCAAGTTGTCATGAATAAACTAAAAAAGCCCCCCCGAGTCGATGACGGCTTTCAGGTGGTGGTTTTTATATTTATGTAGAAAATAATAATTTTTGTATTTTAATAATTTTGTAATTTTAATCCTTTATTTATTTATTTATTTATTTATTTTATAAATGTAAAGATATTTGTGTATTGCTGTACATCGTGTGTCTTAAGCAATGTGTAAGTGTTTGGACCTACATAGGCGCATAGCTAACGCGCTCTGTGCTGGACTTTAGACCTGCTTAGTTGGTCAATAATGCTGTCTATTTCAGTTCCTCACAATAGCAACGCGCCAACAATTCCCCTTAACACACTACCTTTATAGACCAGCACACCCATGAGTCCACAAAGTAGCGCAAATGGATTTGCTATTTAAACAATGTGGCGCAAAATGTGAAAATTTGAGTTGCGCTGGTCTAAAAATAGTAACAAATCATGCCAAACACGTCTTGCGCCTTATTGCACCAGGTGTTTGATAGGGCCCTTAATTTTGACACATTGCTTCTAAAAACAAAAAGATTTTTACTTGTCTGGAAAATGTTACTCGATTTAAGAATTGTAAGATATTTGGACTAGTGATGGGACAAAATCTCTGAGTAAGAAAAGCTGTTGAGCATTTGTGTGTTGAACATTGAACACAGACATTACCTATATACTGTGGCTACATGTTAACTATGTTTATATATACAGTCAACTTTATCTGGTAAAGGTTATGTTACTAGTTATTTGGTTAAAGTTATGAGTTACTAATAAAGTTATGGTGACTAATAATCTTAATCTTTGCGAATTTGATTGTAATGCAATACTGTGCACCTTTGGAAAAGCTGCTTTGAAACAATAATTATTGTGAAGAGCGCTATACAAATAATCTCGAATTCAATTGTTGATTTTCAGGTGTTGAGGTGGAGAAGGAGATGTGTTCGGATGCGGTTTACCCTTCGCCTGTGCCCTGTGTGGTTCCCTGTCCTAAAGACTGTGCTCTGAGCCTCTGGACTGAATGGTCCACCTGTTCTCAGACCTGCTCCAGCAAAAACGCTGAAGGCAAGCAGATGAGGACCAGAGCCATACTGGCCTACAATGCAGGAGAAGGTACTGTACACAAGATATTACACTTGATCTCACACAAAACTCTAGGAAAAGGTACACTTGCAAGTAATGGGGCTTTATAAAATGACATATTATTTTTTGTGAAATAGTGTTAGGATATACAGTTCAAGCCATGTTATTAGCCTTATAATAATTTAGATTTATTTATATTTTTTCATGTTTTATAGATCAAGACATTTTTCTCAGTATTTCCAGTAATGTTTTTTCTTTAGCAGAAAGTCCTATTTGTTTTATTTTGGCTAGAATAAAAGCAGTTTTTAATTTTTAAAAGCCATTTTAAGCTTAAAATTATTAGCCCCCTCAAGCAATATATGTTTTCGAAGGTCTACAGAACAAACAATTGTTATACAATGATTTGCCTAAGTACCCTAACTTGCCTAAATAACCCAATTACACTGGTTAAGCCTTTAAATTGCAAATTTAAAGAAATTAGTTATTAAAACTATGATGCTTATAAATGTTGAAAAAAAATCTTCTCTATATAATTGAATGTAAATTAAAGGGGTCATGATCTGAGAAACCAAAATATCCTTGATCTTTTGACATATATGAGGTCACAGTATTTTAAAAACAACCTGTAAGTATCGGAGCTCAAAACTTTGTTACTTCAAAAACAGCTTTTATTAAAGGCAGTTTTACAAAATGACAGGAAATTGATTGATGTGCTTGATGTAATAGAGAGGATAAGCCCCGCCTCTGCAGAAAATCAACACTTACTTCTATTTCACTGCCTGTTTTGTCTTAATATGCAAAACTGTTGGCCAATCAGAGCAATGGGCATTTACTTTTGAGTTTACAGTCTGCCACGCCCATTCAAATAAAGCATTTTGACGAGGGGTCAAAAAAAGCACTTATAGTCAAATAGCATCTAAATGTTGTAGTAATCTTAACATTATAGATGTAGATATGTAGATAAATATTAGTAGATCTCTGAAAACAGTATAAAAAAAATGGAATGGTTCATGACCCCTTTAATGCACCAAATTGTGGTTTTACGGCAAAACCATAATGGAAGCATTTTTGGTTCACAAAAGAAATCTTTAATTGGAAGTCTTTTTTTTTTTTTTCTTCACGGAATAATGAACAATATAAAATGATTAAAATGTTATCTACAAATAACACTGAGTTTTACTTTACTGGGTTTTGAAACAGTTCATACTAAAAGTATTAAATTATAAAATAATTACAATGTTTTAAACAAATAAGCCATATATTTGTTTTTATTATGTATTATATAGAGTACTAAAGCCAAAAGGACCACATTTAATAACGCTTGTGCACTGTTCAAATTTACTACCCTTTTGTTATGTCCGGCATGAAAACATCCACTGAATTAAACCACTTGTAAAAATGCATCAGATACATTTTTATATATATATATATATATATATATATATATATATATATATATATATATATATATATATATATATAGATAGATAGATAGATAGATAGATAGATAGATAGATAGATAGATAGATAGATAGATAGATAGATAGATAGATAGATAGATAGATAGATAGATAGATAGATAGATAGAGATATTTGTTAGAATTTCCATTTAAGAAAATGATCAAAAGAGAAAATGCTACTTTCTATCAACCATTACTACATAATACAAAAATGTCTCTGAATGAATCTCTAGCATAATTTGTGCTGCGATATTTTATATCTTATCCAATGACCTTCACACATTCGAACAATTTTTATTGCCACTCTAACAAGCTGACACGCTCATCTTGTGGTTTTTCATGGTCTGTTGTGCAGAAGATTATCCTGACAGCAAAGTGTCAAAAAAGTGTCGTTCCACAAGGATGGACTGTGTATGTGTGATAGTGATGGATGAAAACACAGACAGTCAGTCTTCAAAACCCTTCAACCCGCAATATCTGTTCCAGCAAGGTTTAAGTGTCAGTTTACATGAGTGGGCTACTGAGTCAAACGCAGTTCACAACCTATTTTACTTCTCTAATCTGATGTACTGCAGACGAAACTCTACAAAATCCATCAGGGATTAAACGGATTGCAGGAAGTGGGTGTTACATGTCAGAACGCAGAGGGTCTGAATAAAGATCTGTCATCATTTAGTGTTTTCGGCTTGGGGAAAAAGGCATCTGTTTTCTTTTTCTTTTTTTGGATGCTGCAAAGCCTGGCATACTGTGTAATGTAGCGAGAGGGAAAATATTGTCGAACCGTTTGTAAAGACATTTTGTTAGAAATGCACTCAATATTCGGCCACCGACAATGGCCCAAAAGTGAAAGATTTTTTTCACCGAAACAGTATGGCCAAATCAGTATGTTGTGATGACGCGGAATGCACGTGTTGACTGAAGCAGCATGTCTGTGCAATATCGGTCTATTCGGATCCTCTGCACTTCATCACGAATGTACTTGATCTGCAACATAACAATCATTACTTGAATTCGGAAATAAAGCAGCGTGCATGTGTAACAGAGGGCAGCTAGTAAGTGCTGTGCAGGTACAGCTCACTCCTCTGACCTCTAAAGGTGCTCTAGCGACAGATGCTAGAGGCCATGGTCTTTAGCCTCCTTGTTAAAGCAACTGACTCCCATGCGGAAGGTCACCGGTTCGATCCCAGCTCGGAGCGGGTTGAGTGGTGTCGGGACTGGCAGGGTTACACATGCAAAATTATCCAGACCGCGATGAATGCGAGGTGACTACTTTCACACTGCACGCACAAGCAGAGATAAAAATGCTACCTTTTTCTGTAATCAGTCCAACTCTCCAGAAGTGGTAACACGTTCTTGCAATGTGCGAAATAAATATTGTAATATTGTAAAAGTTGTAATTGATTTATTCTTTGAAACTTTAATATTAACATATGCAATTGCAATGACTTGATTTTAGTAAGACAGACATAAATGCAATGGTACTAATAATGGGCATAATTTATTTCGGTGTTTCAGCCTTGGTTTCCTCTTTTTTGGTTTTCGGTTTTGACCAACAATATTCATTCCTGTGCATCCCTACATTTTGTTTTGGTCACACTTTATTTTGATGGTCCCTTTGTTGAATTTAGGTTACATTGCATCTACATGCCAACTAATTCTCATTAGATTATAAGTAGACTGTTAGGTTGGGGTTAGGGTTAGTGTAAGTTGACATGTACTTGCAAAGTTTCTTATAGTCAGTTAAATGCCAGTTGAAGGAGCAGTATCAGCAGATATTAAGCAGACAGTCTACTAATACTCAAATGGAGCATCAAAATAAAGTGTTACCTTTGTTTTTTATCATTTGAAACTCTTATTCAACAAGGGAGGGTGAACATATCATTAGATTATTTGTGGTCTATAACAAATGCATTTCTGTGTTGTTTCTGATGTTTATTTACAAAAAGATGAAATGATGGTGGCTTATAATAAATAAATAGATGAGATTTTTATAACAGTTTAACAAACTACTTTACTACTGTAAAATGCAAATAAGCATCCGTTGTCTCTCTGTATCACTAATAATATTGCTTAGTTTCATGATCAAAATAGCATTTTTTATTGTTGATATAAAATGCAATGCAATGAAAAAAGGAATGATTTTATTTAATTATAAAATGCCAATTCTAAGAAATATGGATCATCCTTAACTTTTTTTTTTTTAGTTCACTCACTCCCCATTTACACTGATGCGTTTCAGTTTTAAAACAGCGTTTTAGAATAAAACAATCCACGCCTACTCTGGCGTTTCACATAGCGCTTCTGAAAAGATCTCCGTCCACACTATACCACTAAAAAACGCACATCACGTGACCACACACACTCTGGCATGCGCTGCAGCATATGCAGACGTCTGAGCTCCGGGCAGTCAGCTGGTGCTAAGAGAAAACCTACCCAGATGAGAGCAGCGCATGACGAACAGTTCATCAAGAATCTACCTCTGGATCTCATCTCACTGTAGTTGTTAAATGTGATATTTAATTCATCTTGTTGTTTATATCTAACGACATATTCCCAGACATTGGTGTTTTGAATCTACTTGTTCTCAGGTAATATGTTTTGGCTGAGCGCACAGATAAGTTAATATATTAATTTATATAACCACACACTAATCCTGCACATTTGACTAATTGCTTGCCTTTATTTCCCATAATGCATAAACGTATTGTATGTTATACTTGTATAAAGGCCATTATTGATTATTAAAAATGATATTCAGCAAAAGAGAGGGTATGTTTTATATTTTTCACTGAAAATGAAAGGAGGCAGTTATGTTATAGGCTCGGTTTTGTTATAAATATGCATGCATACAGTGAAGATGACGGTCATATAAATATGCAGCTACACGACGCCTCAACATTTTTTGTCTGTTAAGTTGCTAATGTCAAAATGAAAATAGGCAGTTCCTTATATCATGTTTTGGTTTATTGCTAAGAAAGTGAAACCGCATAGCCAGGGTGATGTGAATGACATGAATGAATGATAATGACGATCATGCTTGCGAAGTCTGAACAAACTTGCGAAGTCTGAACTTATAAGGAAATGATCCAAGACTGAACTTTGTGTACTTAATATTGAGAAAAAGCCAGGTAGCGATTGTTTGCACCCACGCCTCCGTTCAGATGTCTCCATTTTCCCCCATCCATACTGACACGGAGTAGCAGCATTTTAAAACCAAAACGGCCTCTTCAGTGTTTCTCAAACTCTGGGGAAGTGTGGACAGAAGGCGTAACCGTAGCAAAACTTAAAACTAAAACGTATTAGTATAAAGTGTTCATTACCAGCAATATAAAAAGTATTTACGTCATACAGATTTTTCAGCTTAAGAAACACAAACAACTATTTATTGTGTACTGTAAGCTTTATTAGATTATGAATGTTTCATTTTTTTCTGTATACTGTATGAAATATCTCTCAGACAAGTTTATATGAAGCTATTGCTATGCTTTCTCCACAGTGACATCAATGGTAGTGGCGTGGATAACAGTTATGGAGGGTAATGCATCAAAACATCTCTTTTTTTAGCCTCTAGAGCAATTTCCTTTAGACATCCTCTTAGATTTGGTAGTTTTGTCCTGTCGTTTCTTTCTGTTGATTGTTTACCATTTCTCAAATATATCTAAATATGAAAGTGGCTCTGTTGTGCTATTTTAATGGTTCCTAGTTTTGGAGGTTTCCAGTATAGTCACAAATAGTAAAAACACATTAATTTTCACATAATATTATTTGCAGCATCGCTTCTTTTCTGAAACGTTTAGTTCAAAGGTCTGCTTTCTCTAAACCCCCAGACTTTCTTGAAGTCTACTTTGCTCTGATTAGTCAGATGATCCAGTCTCTTATGCTTTGTTGGAAGCCAAATCACCGTTAGCCTATGTGAATTTCAGCTCAATCTCAACAATTATAACCACAGTGAAGTGAACCGTAATGATAACATTTGGTTTTATAAATTAGAAATCTGAGTTCTCATTTAGAAGTGGATTCTAGTGCATGCAAAACCTAGAAAACCCAGTCTTTTCAGAATGTTAGAAACAGGAACCAAACTCTTCTAGACATCAGCTACAACTACAGTGTTTGAGAATGAATATAGATGTTGTTTTGGCAGCCAATTAAGACCATTGGTGGTTAATTTAGCATGGATGTTGTTAATGTGCATAATTTAGATTTTAACGCTAAACTTTTCTAGCACATGGGAGAAATGAAGTAATTCAAAGTATCAAAGTTGATATTTTTGAAGTATCAAAGTATTTTGCTTGGATTTTTTTCAAATGTATTAAAAACTGTGCTTGGAGAAACGGAACAAGACATCCATTTATGCGTTGTGTTTAGAGCGGTGTTGAAAAATCATCAGAGAAATCTATTAAAATTGATTGATTCTGCAATCAATCAATTGCGTTGATTCTGCAATTTTGTTCTTGTTCGTTATTCTTTCTCGAATTGATTCTACGAACAGCCTATTCTACAAAATTGACAAACAGCCATACTCTGCTTGCATTCACTTGCTTACAGCGGGAGAAATAAGCATTAAACATGTCATTTTTTTTTCCTGGAATAATATTTTTAAAGGAGCTGTTGACATAAACCAGATTTTGGTAAAAACCCAAACAGTACAAACATAAAATGAGTTATGTGTAATAAATGGATTGACAGAGTGCTGAACTACTGAAGTATGTTTAATACTTTTTATTTTGGTGATGGCAGCTTAAAGATGCCTGTCATATGAAGAATGAAGTCACATGCATTCCTCAGGTGTGAGTTTTTCACAGACTTCAACAGAGTGTAAAAATATTGATGGTCTAACAAATTTGACCTTTAAATTGTATTTTTTATTGGATTTGGGTTAGGTGATTAGGCTTGATTTTCTTTCTCTGAAAGCATTTGAGAGTTTCTATGTCTGTGTTTTGGATCATTGTCTTGCTAAAATGTCCACCTGGGCTTTATCTTCATCCTCCTGCTAATGTAGAGGTTGAACTGAAGCAGCTAATATTAATTTACACTCATGAAGGGCAGTAGGTTGCTGAAGAACTGCTGAGAGATTTCAGCTGCTGTCTGGGCTTTCACTGCCTTTCTACACCTCCCTTCATGTGGTAAATATTTTTCCCTGTGTCATTTAATTTTATTACACATGAAAGCATTTGTAAACGAATTAGTTTAGTTTTCTTTGCATATATGAATTTCGTTGGGTGTTACCAAAATCTGGGCAAACTTTCAAGTCAATGGCACCATATTGGTAATATGTTTCCTTAGAAAAACGGTGACATGCTCAATACTTATTTCCCCCATTGTACAAATACCCCTTAAACCACTTAAGCTCAAGTTAACTCAAAAAGAACTTAGTTTTGGTCGTATTTTTGTTCAAAATGATGTTATTTCTGTTCTTTTTTTTAATTTTATTTTGGAGTATACCTTAAGTTGTGTAAATTGACATCCCAAATACTTAAAATATTTACTCCCTTACCTCTGATTGAGCTCTAATAACCTTTGTTTTATCTCAAGGTCTTACAAGGGTTCCCAAGTTTCCTGAACTCTATGGTATATTCTCTTTCTTTTACTTCTGTCGTTTATAGATTTAGATGTGTTTTCTGAAATCAGTAGATTGTGTTTGAGCCTGTGTGTGTATAAAGCTAGAAAGCAGACTCTAATATATTCTCAGTCTTGTTTTTTCAAGTTTAATGTTGCATCCGCAAAGAATACGAATGAAGAAAGTGAGCTCTAGCTTTTGAATGGGTTTGGTTTGAGCTGTGTTTTCCAATGAAGCGGCTGGTGTCTGTTAGAGGCCAGATAGATTTATTTGACGAGTGTGAATCTGCTGGTCTTCTGTAGAGGACATCCACTTGACGTCTGACGTAAGATGGCAAATGCAGTCGTTCCTGCAGCGAGATCTTATACATAATGCATGTCCTCGAGAGTCCATTTGTAGAGTCAGCAGAATGATGAAACTGATACTGTAAACAAGAGGAAAAAAATGTTGGCTACCATAAAAAAAAAAGTGCTTTAGCACATCTCGCATATAGATGTAGTCTATTGGAAGGACATGGACAGATACATTTTGAAATGCAAATCTTTTGTTTTATTTTGTGCAAGCTAGTGCTAATATATAGTCATTAATACGTATTAATATGCACACACAGTATATATACTGATCAAGTAATTGTGCAGATTACACTGATCACAGGTCAGGAGTGGAGGGAGACAATGTTTGAGTTGTTTGTGCTTAACACAAGCTGAGTTCATTGCCAATTATCTTCTCCATTTGCACAGAATATTTTCCATTTACACAGAAAACTTGTGATTGTAGGAATAGGTTTTAAACCACAGCAGTTCGAACTGTAGTTCTGCCGAATGACTAAAAAATTATCAGAATTGATGGTAAAAAAAACTGTACATATTAGTCAAACCATTCTTCTGCAATCTTATGCCAAAAATGGTAATATGGGCAGTATTAATAGCTATAAATGTGGGAGAGGGATGATATTATGTGATTAACAATTAAATGTTGATGTTAAATCAAAATTAATTTACAAATACTTGAAAATGAAATGATTTAATGACTAACTTGCTATAGTTACAACTGAATTAATTACAAAATAACAGTATAAAATGATGAAATATGAAATAAAACATATGATATAAATTGTACCCAGCTTAAATGTAAAATTAAAGTTACCAGAGGTAGGAGAGACACAGGGGGATGGAGAGAGAGACAAAGAGAGTTAAGCTGCGGTCACACTGGGCTTTTCCTCCCATAGACTTCCATTCATACGCTCGTGAATGCGTCAGACCGGAAACGCAGGGTCATGCATCAAGTTTCGCAGTTCGCTGCGGTGCAAAGTTCAAGCTTGGTGAACTCTGACCTGCGAAATCGCATCACTTGACTGCGTGAGACCCATCGAGGATCAAAACAGGACCTCTCTGGACAGAAATTAAAAACATGGAGCAAATTGCTAGCTTTTTTAATATCTAAACATGTTGTTTAATCCCTCCCCTTTTCGCAGTGCCGTACGACAGAATTTCTCACACACAATGCCCAGTGTGATCGCAGCTTCAGCCTGATTGCAGTAGAGTCAGAGAAGATAGACTCCAGAGGAGAAGAGGAGCCAGGATGCATGATCAAGATAACCTGAACAACTGGTTTTCTAGTTGATCTTCTTAGATTAGAAAGTTTATTGTTTTAGTGCCTGACCATTCTCGTGGTCTTGTCTCGTGTGGAGTTCCATAACAGTTTTCAGGGTTTAATATTATGGAGAGATATAGCCATCCTTACATGATTAACAAAAATAAAAGTGAAATGCCATCTTTTATTTAAATGAATTAAATGGGCGGCATATTGAAAGCAGCTCCCTGATTCACTAAAATGATGTGCAAAACTAAAATTTCAACTGAGTAGACACTTTAATCAATAGATTTGCTGTTCTTCCATCCACATCAAACAGTTCAGTACCACCATCTTAAATAGTGCCTTGCATTGTATTTTTTTTTTTTGTTTTGTTTTTTTTTTTTCTTGGAATTTAATGAGCTTGATCTCAACATTTTACTTTTATTTTTCTTAATTAAATAAGTTTTTTTGTAGAAACAGTTTTTGTCTCAGACGTTAATGTGTTTTTTCTCTATTTTATTTAGATTTTTTTTCCTTTAAAATGTAATGATTTTTATAGAAACAAAGACATCATTCATTCATTCATTTTCTTTTTGGCTTAATCCCTTTATTAATCTGGGGTCACCACAGCAGAATGAACCACCAACTTATCCAGCATATGTTTTACGCAGCGGATGCCTCTCCAGCTGCAACCCATCACTGGGAAACATCCATACCCACTCATTCACACACGTTTACAATTTAATTTACTCAATTTACCTGTACCGCGTTTTTGGACTAGTGGGGGAAACCTACGCCAACATGGGGAGAACATGCAAACTCCACACCGAAATGCCATCTGACCCAGCCGAGGCTCAAACCAGCGACCTTCTTGCTGTGAAGCGAACGTGCTACCCACTGCGCCATCGTGCAGCCCAAGGAAACTAAGACATTATGAAATATTTTATTACAACTTTCAAGAAAAATGTTTCGAAAAACTTTTTCAAGAAAAATGTTGAAAATAAATGAGCTGTTTCTCAAAAACATTGAGGCTGCGTCCGAAACTGCATACTTTCATACTATACAGTACGCTAAAATCAGTATGCGAGCCGAGTACTATGTCCGAATTCATAAAATTCGAAAATCAGTATGCGAGAAGGGTTAGACGAGATTCAGAAGCGCCATCCCAAGCACGCTGTGCTATCCCATGATGCCCCGCGAGAGAATTCATGAATGGGACTGAAGCGATGCAACTGATGCAGGTAGGTCACGTAACCATGATAAAATGGCGGATGTAGTACATCCGAATTCCATTCATACTTCTCGCATTCATACTGTATAACGTACTTTTCTAACGGTTGAGTAGTACGTTTAAATTCAAATGCAGTACCTACCTTCGTAGTAGGCGGTTTCAGACGCAGCCTGACTTTTTTTCTCTAAATTAAATGAGTTTGTTCTCAATATTTTATTTAGACTTATATTTATTTATTGATTTTTTTTTTTTTTTTTATTATTATTATTTTTTTATTTCAAAACAGACTTTATGCTTCATATGTAGTATTTTTTTCTTAACACTTTTTGTAGTTTCTGAAGAAATTTAACGGGTTTAATCTTCCATCATAACGTTTTTCTTGAAATGTAACAAGTTGTTCGGAACAGTGAATAAACAATGAGTTTATTCTAATAACATTTTTGGACTTTTTTTCTTCAATTTTTTTTTTAAAACGACTTTATTTAACATTTCTGAAAAAATATATCTTGAAATTTAACTTGTTTAATCCTAAATTATATTATTTGTAATCTTGAGATGTAATCTTGAGAGTTATATGATTATAATTGCTTATTGCTTTTTTTTTATTGCGTACAGTTTACTATTAATTAAAAATTTGTTGTATTTTGTAAATATAAAGTCCCTGTCAAGTTCCCTGATCATGAAAGCGTCATTTCAGGAAATCAATTCACGAAAAACACCCACAGATATAAAGCAGTGCATGTGCTTTTTTCTGACTGCAGAACATCTGAGAGCAAGATTGTGTGGAGGCGTTCGCAGTGCTTCATAGACACGTAACCTCTCAGCTTTTCACTCCTCAGTTTGTTCATTCCTAACACTGGGTTTTTGTTCGGCATTTGAGACTGTTCATATTTCACCCCGTGTTAGTAATTATAGCTCGTAGTCAATAAGATTTCACTCTGGACATTTGTAAACTGTGCCTCACTTTACTATTTGCATATTTATGGCTTTAATGATATTGATTTAGGTGTTTATTTCAGATGCTGAACAGGTTTACCTTCTGTGGATATTCAGAGAGCATGAATATTTAATGAGGTTTTCTGAGGCAGTGTTTTTGATTGGGTGGTTTTCGATTCTTTTATTTATAATACATATTAAACAGAAAAATCTTTATTTTATTTTTTATTTTATTTTACATTTGACCAAATTTGTTTTTGTCTCCCATCTTTTTTTTTTTATTTTTTTTTATCTATTTCTTTACACAGGTGTTGCACATTTAGATGTGGATATTATGGTGTTTGCTTTACTTCATGCCTCGTTAAGCTGTGTTGACTGTCTCAGTTGGCCCTGACTTTTCTATTTGTTTATCTTAGATTATGTTATTCTTATTTAAAAAAAATATATATTTTTCTGTTATGTTGTTATGGCCCATCAAGAGCTGGCTATAACAAATGGGGGCTTGTCCGGGATACAAACGCTTTTTTCAAGGAAGTTTATACTTGTTTATGATGAACTAGAAGTGGCATCTCTTGTTAGTTATTATTATTATTATTATTATTATTATTATTATTATTATTATTATTATTATTATTATTATTATTATTATTATATTGTTTTTTGCGTTTCTTTATCTGTTTTTTGAGTGGTGCACAGGTGTTGCTTATTTAGAGGTGGATATAAACAGCATTTGTTTATGAGGCGAATGATTGTTGACCCTTCCATTTGGCCCTGACTCTTCATTGATCTCATGTTATTCTTATTTCAAAATAAATGTTATCTTGTCCATTGTGTTATTATGGTCCGTCAAGAGCCGGCTGTAAAAATTGGGGGCTTGTCTGGGATACATACGTTTTTTCCAAGGAAGTTTGTTTGTTTATGATGAAAATTAGAAGTGGCAACTCTTGTTAATTTTTGTTATTATTATATAGTTTTTTTTTACATTTATTTGTTTTTGATTGGTCCACAGCTGCCACACAATTAGATGCAGAAATAAACAGCGTTCTTTTTTGGGGGCAAATGGTTAATTGTGTTGACAATCCCATTTGGCCCTGACTCTTCTTTTCATTTATCTTATATTATTTATGTTATTCCTATTTCAAATTAAATGCTATTTTGTTTATGATGAAAACAAGAAGTGGCATCTCTTGCTAGTTTTAATTTTTATTATTATTATTATTATTATTATAATATTGTTTTTTTACATTTCTTTTTCTGTTTTTTGATTGGTACACAGGTGTCGCTTATTTAGATGCGAATATAAACAGCATTTGTTTGTGAGGCGAATGATTGTGTTGACCATCTCATTTGGCCCTGAATCAGGAAATCACAAATATCATTATGAGAATATAGTACGATATAAATGTTTAGGTTTATTGTTATTTTTATTGCTGTTTTTATTAATATTTATTTTTTTAAATGTTTAGGTGCAAGTATAAAAAACATTTTTTTTTTTAGTTTTGCTTGGTCCAATTTACATACCGAAGGAACTGAAACTAAAATAAAAATGAAATATGTAAATGTAAAAAAAAACACTAAAACAGCAAAGTTACTAATACTTTTATTAAGAATAATTTACCAGAAATAAATTATTATTATTATTATTATTATTATTATTATTATTATTATTATTATTATTATTATTATTATTATCATCATCATCATCATCATCATTATTATTATTTATAATCATTCATTATTTAACATCATTTATTATTATTTATCATCATTTATTATTTATCTGTTGTTGTTGTTGTTGTTGTATTATTATTATCATTTATTGTTAATATTATTATTATCTATTATTATTGTTGTTGCTGTTTTTATTATAACTATTGATATTATTATTATTATTATTATTATTATTATTATTTCTAATTATTATTATTATTATTATTATTAATTATTCACTTCAATATATTACTTACAAGTGACATTTTGTGGTGTTATCTTAAATTAAATGTACAGTTAAATTAAAATAATCTGAATTATCAAATGCAGAACTAATAATCTGAAATAATCAGAACTCCTCTATACTCACTATAAGAACCTTATTCCACAGATGAAACATTGCTTGATGTACAGATGTTTTTAAAGTGTCGAACATGTCTTAAAATGGAAGAATCACCCATAAACATTCAAAAAGCCATTGCATCAAAAGCCAAACACAGTATAAAAACCAATATTACTCTCCTTCAGCTCAGCGTCCAGTATAAAGCTGCTAATCTCCAGTGTAATGAATGTGACCATCAGAGCTGCTATCGTTAATGCAGTGTGTGTGTTATGAAGTGAAAGCAGGCAGGTGTAACACTGCAGCTTTGATTCAGAGTCCCGCTGGGCTCTTCTGTCATCTGCAAACCTGTAAATGTCAGCCATTATTTAGACTCGCGCGCCGCTCATCGACTTCCTGCCACTCCTGATGAATTAGCAGGCGGCAATTATGTGGAGTGTTTCATCTTAATCAATTTACAACAAGTTTAAGCGACTGGAGACGCCGTCGTTAAGTGGAGATCTGAGAAAATGAACACTTGACCTGCCTCGCTATTCACAAAGACACATGCAAGGGGAAAAATGAGCAGGAAAGGTGTTTTTTTTTTTTTTTTTTTCATTTTTCTGTTGTGATCTCCATTGGTTTACCTTGTGCACAAACATGGCCGACAGCGTCAATCCTAATCTTATCCCATATCTTCACACTCCTGCAGGAGGATCCAGCTGCCCGAACACCAGCGCGTTACAGCAGGTGCGTAACTGTAATGAGCATGCATGTGTGGTGTACCACTGGCAGACGGGACCCTGGAGCCTCTGTGTGGAGGACGGTACCTCCTCCAGCCTCAACAGCTCCTCCGGCAGCGCAGACAGAGCCTCCTGCACCGCTGGCATCCAAACACGCAAGGTCATCTGCGTCAAGGTCAACGTCGGACAGGTGCCACCCAAAAAGTAAGATCTAGTTTTTTCTTTCTCTGAGAAAGTCTGTATGCAAATGAGCTCTCGTTTGATTGGCTGATCTCTTTTGCGTGTGAGATGAGTAACTGTGAATGTATGTCCCAAAGAAAGATGTAGTTTTTGCTCTTACTTTGAGAATGTCTGTATATGCAAATGAGCTCTCGTTTGATTGGCTGATCTTTTTGTGTGTGAAATCAGTAACTGTGAATATTTGTGACCGAGAAAAAAAGATGATGTCATTTTTGTTTCATCTCTAAAATAGTCTGTATGCAAATGAGCTCTCATTTGATTGGCTGATCTTTTTGCGTGTGAAATCAGTAACTGAATACTTGTGACGAAGATGTCATCTTTGTTCTTCCTCTAAGAAAGTCTGTATGCAAATGAGCTCTTATTTGATTGGGTGATCTTCTTGCATGCGAAATCAATAACTTAAATAATATTTGTGAGAGTCTATGCAAATGAGCTCTTATTTGATTGGCTGATCTTATTGGATGCAAAATTAATAACTGAATATTTGTGAGAGTCTGTATGCAAATGGCTCTCATTTGATTGGCTGATCTTTATGTTTTTGCGTGTGAAATCAGTAAATGTGAATATTTGTGACACATATGTCGGCTACGTCCGAAATCGCATACTTCCATACTCTATAGTACACTAAAATCAGTATGCAAGTTGATTAGTATGTCCGAATTCATAGTTCGAAAAACAGTATGCAAGAAGTTCCCAGATGACCTACTACTTTTGGTGAGATTCTGAAGTGCGCATCCCATGCACAAATTCATGAACGGGAGTGAAGCGACACAACTGACGCGGGTAGGTCGCGTGATCATAGCTGCATCCCAAATGGCACACTATTCACTCATGCACTCTGTACTTATGCACTTACACACTCAACAGCACAGTACATGCATGTAGTGTCGCCTCAAATAGAGCACTAATGTTTTTTTACTAATCGTAAATTTACACCATTTCCCTGATTATGTTTGACGATTGCCAAATTAGTGAATATATGACCAAACTATCAAATAATACCTGCCATGAGTATAACCTCATTCACCATCGGGAGGCGCTATAATCACTCTCGTAAGAGAAATTGGCTTTCACCATTCAAAATAAATAGTTATCCAACATGTGCTGAGGGCTCCGCCCCTTCCGCTATGTGAGCAATGCTGTCGCCATTGAGTGCATGAAGTGTCCAACGTTCCACACTTATTTTTAGCGGTTGAATAAGTGCATCATCCAGGTAATTAAAAACCAGTTAAACTCCACGGACCCGGTACCGATAACTTTTGCATAGATTATGGTAGAGACATTTTTCTTTGTTCCTATGATTACAGACATGTGCAGGAACCACCAAAATTAATTACAGCAAGCTAGACCACACAGAACCTAAAAGGTACACTTTCAAATTTGAGTTTATAAAAAAAATACAAAAAGCGCCTCTTTTTTTAGGTGTTTATTATAACACACACAACATATACAGTTATTTAAACACTTTCAATAGTGTTTTATGAAAATTCAAAGGGTTTTCTTTAAAATGATACCAAATTTTTGCGTTTACTCCTCTGCATGTGGATTTGGGAAGCTTTATATTTGGGTAGGCAAAATCCAGACAGAAATCCCAAAATAACAATGGAGTTTAACTGGTTAAAGTGCACTAATTATTTTTAGAGTTTTCAGTGTGAACGTACTACTTATACTATTCATACTACAAAATGACATAGAATAATGCACAAGTATGCAATTTGTGATGCAACCCATGACAAAATGGCGGAAGTAGTACAAGTTCCCTTTATACTGCTCACATTCATACTGTATAGAATGTACTTTTTTTTATGGCCGAGTAGTACGTTTAAATTCAAATGCAGTACCTACCGAGTAGTAGGTGGTTTTGGGCGCTGTCATCGTCTTTGTTCTTTCTCTGAGAAAGTCTGTATGCGAATAAGCTCTAGTTTTCTTTGGTTGATCTTTTTGAGTGTGAAATCAGTAACTGAATATTACACGAACGACATGACCCAAAAAACTGTTTTAGATATAATTTTATCATTCTCTGTGTTTTTAATTTAATATGAATTAATTAGTAAATTTTTCAAATGAATGTAGCTTTTCTACATAAGGCTAATATGTAGTATTTTAGCTAATTATGATAATATTTTTTCTTCTGGAGAAAGACTTATTTTATTTTGGCTAGAAAATAAGTTTGAGCATTTTTTTTTATATTTTAAAAATCCATTTTACGGTCAAAATGATTAGCCCCTTTAAACTATATTTGTTTCGAAAGTCTACAGAACATACCATCGTACCATACAACATACCATACAATAACTTGCCTAATTATCCTAACCTGCCTAGTTCAGCCTTTAAATGTCACTTTAAGCTGAATACTAGTATGTTGAAAAATGTCTAGTCAAATATTATTTACTGTCATCATGGCAAAGATAAAATAAATCAGTTATTAGAAATAAGTAGCGGGAGGGTTGGGGGGGGGGGGGGGGGGGGCTAATAATTCTGACTTCAACTTTGTGTGTATATGTGTGTGTATATGTATATATATATATATATATATATATATATATATATATATATATATATGTATATATATATATATATATATATATATGTATATATATATATATATGTATATATATATATATATATGTATATATATATATATATATATATATGTATATGTGTGTGTGTGTGTGTGTGTGTGTGTGTGTGTGTGTGTGTATATATATATATATATATATATATATATATATATATATATATATATATACATACATACTAAACAAAACTTATATTATATACTAATATACTAATTATTAAATACTATATACTAATCTTCACAGTTTTATTAATATCTGCATTCCGAAGGATATTACAGAGAGATTTGTTCATACATAATTTGTCTGAAAGCATACATATTATTCTACAAATAATTGTACAAAATTAGTTTCCTGTCTGTTCGCTCTAACTTCTGAAGTATGGAGAGACAAAAAAAGAGGTTCTCAATTCCATTTGACTCAACATTTGAATCAATTTTTTTTCTATAAAAGTATGCAAATTAGCACATATTGATTTAAGTAATTTAAGCAATTTGCATACAACATTCTAGAAACATGTAATACAAAGCATGTGCAATTCTAAATGTAATCGAGCAACTTGGGAAATACAATGATAATTATCAGTTCATTTCTTGAAGGACAGACTTTATGACGTCTCCATCTGTGTGATGTTTCAGTATGAGTGTTGTTTTTGAGTGTCAGACTGTATTTGCTGTATACAGATGTCTGCTCACAAACCCTATCACTCTACTGCAGGCAGACGAGCTGCTGAAAGCTCAATAAACACAGAGTCACAAACAGGCTAATTAGCACAGTCATTTTCAGACTGTCTAATTTGCCATTGATGATAATAGCAGTAATTAAGAGGGTTTGATTCTTTAATGCAATTGAATCAGCACTAGATGAGGGTTCTCTTGAGGCTTAGCACAAACAAAAGCCCCTAAAAATACATCATTGATCCACTTAGACATTGTCGTCCTGACAGTCCTTTGTGGAAAGAGCGGCAGAGGGATTTTGGCATTGACAAATTGGGGATTAGCTAATATAATGAATGGCATTTTCCATTCGCTCTTTAATAGTACGAAGTAGAACATTTTTTGGTTCTCATAAAAAAATAATAATTTTCATAAACTCTGTAGTCACTGTTTTGTACAGTTTTACTTATTAAAAAGACATTAAGTTTTTATTATTTTCACAAATTGACTTTTAAATTTTCACAATTGCTAGTAATTTTAGCAAATAAATAATTGCATGACAAGTAGAACGACATGGAAAGCTTTTTTTTTGTTTGTTTGTTTTTGTTATAAAACTTTTATTTATTTATTTTATTATTTATTTATTTATAAAATCACAGACTGTAAAAGATATGGATGTAGTATCCATGACATCACCCATAGGTTTCTGAAGAACGCAAAAGAAGCTACAAGTAGGTGTGGCCAATCGTCGCCATTTTGTTCGCACGTCATCACATCGACCATGGGATACCAAACAAGGGCAAAGAGGCGGAGTGTGACCGGAACTACAGATGCCTACTAGAATTTTGCTTACATGGGCTTTTCTTTTGGAGAAACGCTTCATATTTCATTACCTGCGACTCGTTTGTGTTCTGACCACATGTGCTTGGTTGTATACTATATCAGTAAAGTATACATTCATATACATACATCAAATACATTTATAGGGATGGTATAAGTATATCATTTCACTCACCTGGAAAATGGAGGCCACGTGAATGGTTTGTGAGCACAATTAGGAGCACACAGCATGCCATATCACCTGATAATTGTAGGAAATAATTCTAAAAGGCAATTAACTGTGTAAAGCCACAAAAAATCAACACAAAAATCTGATGTATATGCCGAGTTCAGCGGCTTATCAGCTGGAATCAGCTGAGGTGACGAGACTGCGACCAGCGAGACCTACCTGTCACTCAAATGGCCACGCC
Source organism: Danio aesculapii (assembly GCF_903798145.1). Taxonomy (NCBI): domain Eukaryota; kingdom Metazoa; phylum Chordata; class Actinopteri; order Cypriniformes; family Danionidae; genus Danio; species Danio aesculapii. Next base: position 9,554,153 of record NC_079450.1, on the reverse strand, counting down.
CTTAATTATGCAGACTTAATATAACCTTATATGAAGGAAATGGATGAGTTATAAAAAAAAATTAGCCCCCTCACAGTTGTCATGAAGGGTAATAATAGTTATATGAACCAAAATTGTTCTTTGTACCAGGCTGTAAACACCTTTTTTTCTGCTGTAAAGTTGGCCATTTTAACAGTGGGCTCAATAGAAAATTTGCTCTATTATGGAACCAGGACATATTAGAAATTAGTTATGAAAACTATTATGTTTAGAAATGTGTTGAAAAAAATCTTCTCCTTAAATGGAAATTGGTCAAAAACATATATATGGGTGCTAATAATTCTGACTTCATCTGTATATAATAAATTCAGAAGTGAATTTTCTACATTCTGATAACAAACATGTCTATTCTTTGCAATAGCACGCATTATCATGCTCGGTGAGATCAGAAATTTGTATGACAAAAGCTTAAACGGTGAATATTGATCTTATTTACATGCAGTTGTCACCCCCACAAAACTTTGTAGATTTTACATAGCTTTATAGGCATTTGATGTGATCCAAAACAAAATAAAAATTCACGTCCTCGCTCAGACCTGCATTTCATTTGGAATATCTTGTTTAGTCGTGCTTGGAGTAGATCATAAATGCGCTCAGATGTCATGTTTTGGCCCAGGTCTGGAGCAGGCAGATTTGATGCTAGTTTTGCTGCCCAGAGCAGCTTTGTGTCAGTCACAGCATCAGGCTGAGAAAAAAACTTCACAATCATGCAGACAGACATGTTAAAGCTCAGAGCCTGAACCTTTGATGCACTTCACAGTTACTGACAACTGCTGTTGCCATTCTTTTATCTCTCACTCTGACAGTTTGGAAAGGCTAGTTGTTTTTTGAGGCTTTTTAGGATACTTATCTTGCCTATATATTGAAGCAAAATTGTCAAGAGTTTGTACCCTTCCACTATCATGGAAAAAGTATGAGATAGAGGAGACTGTAATTCTGTATTCTGTATTCTGCACACTATTCAGCATCATATTTGGTTACAATTAGATCTCTTTTTTTGTTTTTGTGTAATTTAGATTTGACATTTTATCAGTGACAATTTTATTATGTATTTGTGTACACGCTTAATTGCAATTCATTTGGCTCTATAATGAGTCAGTGCTGTAAATGCTAACTAAAATGAATTTTCAGTAACTGGAATGTTTTATTAGCTGATCTCTAGGAGAGTCCTGCATACCCAAACACATTTACACTGACCTGATTTATCTATCTTTTTTTGATAGTGAAAAATGTTATGCAGTTATATATGTTGACATGATGTGTGTGTATGTATGTATGTATGTATGTATGTGTGTGTATGTATTTATTTATATATACTGTATGTGTATATATATATATATATATATATATATATATATATATATATATATATATATATATATATATATATATACACATACATACATACATACATACATACATACATACATACATATATACATATACATATACCTACATACATATATATATATATATATATATATATATATATATATATATATATATATATATATATATATATATATACACATACATACATACATATATACATATACCTACATACATATATATATATATATATATATATATATATATATACATATACATATACATATACATATACATATATATATATATATATATATATATATATATATATATATATATATATATATATATATATATATATATATATATATATATACAGCTTAGTGACATTTAAAGGCTTAACTAGGTTAATTACGTTAACTGGGCAGGTTAGGGTAATTAGGCAAGTTATTGTATAACGATGGTTTGCTCTGTAGACTATCGAAAAAAAAATTTGCTTAAAGGGGCTAAAAATTTTGACCTTAAAATGGTTTTCAAAAAATTAAAAACTGCTTTTATTATAGCTGAAATAAAACAAATAAGACTTTCTCCAGAAGAGAAAATATTATCAGACATATTGTGAAAATTTCCTTGCTCTGTTAAACATAATTTGGGAAATATTTAAAAAGAAAAAAAAAATTCAAAGACTTCAACTGTGTGAATACATACATACACCATGTCTCAAAAAAATCCAAGCAAAATTCTGTCAGAATTTCATCAAAATACCTTCAACTTTAATTATATTTTGTAATTAGATGGCAAATAGATAAATTTCTATGATACCTATACGTTTTCCCCCTCACCTGATTTATATCACCACATGACCTTGTTAAACAATGATAAACCCAAATATTGACAGAACGTTTCTATTTTATAACTTGAACACACAGAAATAAAGCAACATTTACATATTGTAGTCATTAATTGGCAGACTCCTGTTATTACTGTCGGACAGTGTGATGGGTGAGTGGTGCATCATCTTGGTGCAGTACGTTCAACAGTGGTGATATTTTCAGCAGTACTGGCAGTGCGTCGACGACCAGATTTGCTTCTCTGGTGGGACATCCTGATCCAGTGCGATCAATTTTCGCCAACAAGTAATCCAATCCACCTTTTGTCCAGTTTTTAGTCGGAAATTCCTGAAGAAAACGTGAAGCACTGTAGCCTTTCAGTTCTCGTAGACCTTTGATCAAACGCTTATCTTCATTCCAAAACACCATTTTTATTTAAGCCTTACGCAGCTAAAAATAAATGTCATTATTACGTCTTCTCCAAGGAAAGTAAATAAAAGGATTATTCTAATGCATAGACTGTGCTGTTATTCCTATACGAAGTTTGGTCATTCTTATTCCTGTATTTCGATAAGCAGTCTTATTTTTGTATGATATATTATAGCTTGGGGATTCTTTTTGAGCCATATATATAGTTCAGAATAAGCTGTTACCTCTATAAAAATATTAATAAACCTCTGACAGAAAGTTACCTGATCTCCAGGTGAGCCGTGCACTCATATCTGTTTTTATTGCATATTATATTTTATCATATATATGATCATGTCCATCCATCCTTTGTTCTATGTATAAATGTTGCAGTTGTTCAATCCCAATCTCCAGTAGACCCCTGCACACCCATAACATCAACTTATTATTGAAAGTGTAACTATATATGTTACTATATCACTGTTGACACATTGTTGCTATTTAGGCTACACTTTTGAATATTTTCATATTTATTTCATTAGAAAGGAGCTTTAATTTGTTTGAAGAGCAATTATGGTTGTCTTAATCTGGTCGCAGTGCTTATCAGGTCAAAAAAGTTTGTTAAAGGAATATCCTAATAGATGTTAGATTAACAGTGAGCAAATGGTGTTATAGCAGTTTCACTGGAAACTCTGAGCTATTTAAGTGAAACCTTTAAGGAAATGTGATCCCATTATTAAAAAATAAAGACAACTTTGAGAGGGAAGACAAACAATGAATTTGTCCTTCCTTTTGGTAGATTGTATTTTACTGTTAAAACATTACCAAGCTCTATTGCAGTCCAATCTTTTCTGTTTGCAACAATAACACGTTTTAATTTTTAATTTTACATTTTCATATATGACAAATTGGTGTAAACATTTACACTCTTAACCAATTATAGCAGGTGCGGATAGCTATTTTAGCTGTTAAATAGTTGAGAATGAGCTATTGCATGTCTTGAAATGTTGCTAATGCTCTGTCAGAAATCTTCCCAATCTCCAGGAGAGCCTTGCATACCCACACAGGAATATTTTCTGTAGCAGGATTTTCCACATGAGGTGCTGGAATTATGAATAAATGCAGTACCAATAGATGCATGTCATGTCTATCTATCTTTCTTTCGATCCATCCATTGTACTAGCTTAAATATAGTTGAAAATGAGCCATTGCTATTTTTGAAATGTTGCTAATGTTCTGTCAGAAATATACCCAATCTCCAGGAGAGCCCTGCACACCCAAACAAAATGTGCATCACTGGCAGGATTTACACTTTCTGGTACTGGTATTATGAAAACAATGTAATACCACTAAGAGATACGTGCAATTTCTATATATCCAGTAGGCATGTGACAAGATCTTGTATGACGAGATCTTGCGAGATTAAATCGCAACAAGATTTCTCATCGAGGTGAAAAGTGGTCTAGTGAGTTCTGATGTTATGATGCGTGAGGGTGAATTTAGCACTGATGATTGGAGGCAGGATTGGAACTGCAAATCAAGTACTTTGCACACACCTGGCAACCCAGGCTGGCTTTAGAGTTGCGCGTGTCACTCAGTTGAGCGGGTGAGTGTGACATAACCGCTTTTTTTTTCCCACCAGAGTTCAGCGGCTGCCACGTCCAACTGCAGCCGCACACATTAACCATGCGATAGAATAGCACTTTAGATATGCTAAAAGCCATAACAGTCGTGAACACAAATGGAATTAAGGCATGTGGAGTATTCCTAATTCAGTTGCATTATTGCTGTGCAGTACAGAAATGTAAAGACCGTAATCAAACTATTAACATCGTGAAGGACTTTTAGCCACATTTTGCGGTAGGACAAACACACACGGCTGTTTAACACTTTTTAAATTCATTGGTTTGACACTATTGTCTGCATCTACTGTGTCAGTAAAATACCACAGACACACATCTCCGCGAGACTCATCACATCATCATCACCGAACACACGTTTATGCTTACGTTTTTATTACATTCGGCGAGTGGTATTAAATTACATTAAATCAACTATCTCTTATCAGTCCTTACTTCATTGTCACATCCAGTAGGTACTGGATGTGACAATGAGGTAAGGACTGATAGGAGAGAGTTGTGTTAGTGTACTTTAACTGCTAGAAATTTCATTAATTTGTGGAAGGGAGTTTGATTTCTTATGTGAAATCAGTCAGTATAGAGCTAAATATTTTGCTGTGTTGGCATGTCCTTTACGGCATACAATTATTTGAAATAGTAATAAAATACCTTACATTTTTTTTTAGTTGAAAAAAAAATAAATTTTCTTTATTTTTTTTATTAAAAAATAAATTTGTTTGTATAGCGCTTTTACAACGTAGATTGCGTTAAAGCAGCTTCACATAGAAGTTCTAGTAGATTAAAGCGGTGTCCGTTCAATTTTCAGAGTTGAAGTTCAGTTCGGTTTAGGTCAGTTCAGTGTGGTTTAAAATTCACTGCTGAAAGTCTAAACACTGAAGAGCAAATCCATCGATGCACACCTCTACAAGTTCCGAACCATGCAAGCCAGTGGCGACAGCGGCGAGGAAAAAACTTCACCAATTAGCGAAAGTGAAGAATTAAAAAACCTTGAGAGAAACCAGGCTCAGTTGGGCACGACCATTTCTCCTCTGGCCAAACGTCTTGTGCAGAGCTGCAGTCTAGGTGCCGTAGGCTGGAGAAGCTGGATGTCAGCGAGACTTGTCTGTCCCTGGAGCATCACAGGAATCAGTCTCATGCTCTCCACTCCTCCATGACCACCACAGCAGCTGCTCAGGATACGGCCTGGTCCGGGATTATGGAAACCTTGGGATAATCTCTTCACAGGTCTTGGATCACATCAGTGGCGCTGCATAATCTCTAGGGGCTTCGGGATGAGTATCCCCAGGTGGAAATAGAAAATAAAGAGAACAATTAGCGTAGCTGCTGCTAATAGTGTATGGAAACGAGATGTGTGGAGCACATTCATGCATCATACCGCTATGTGATGCACTGAGTGTATACTTTACTAAAAAGATAGGTCTTTAATACATCTTTGAATTGCGAGTGTGTCTGAGCCTCAATATCAGGAAGGCTATTCCAGAGTTTAGGAGCGACTTCTTTTACTTGACTTTGCTATTCTAGGTACTACCAGAAGCCCTGAGTTTTAAGATCTTAAAGAGCGAGTTGGATTGTACCAAGACAGGTGGTTGGTTGGATGAACAGGAGCTAGATTATTTAAAGCTTTATAGGTAAGAAGCAATATTTTAAAATCAATACGAAACTTAACAGGCAGCCAGTGTAAGGAGGATAAAGTTGGGGTGATATGATCATATTTTCTAGACCTTGTAGGTACCCTGGCAGCTGCATTTTGTACTAATTGAAGTTTGTTAATAGAGGATTCTGGGCAGCCAGTGAACAGAGCATTACAGTAATCCATTCTAGAAGTCATAAAAGCATGAACTAGCTTTTCTGCATCTGAGATGGATATCATATTTTGTACTTCTCAGATGAAAGAAGGCAGTTTTTGTGACATGGGAGATATATTTTCAAAAGTTAAGTTGCTGTCTAATATAACACCCAGATCTTTTATAGTAAAGCTAACGCTAACTTTGTATTGTGAGATCTGCTGTGTACAGGATTTAGGCTCAATAATTCATACATTAGCAAATATTTTGCTAATAATTAAAATTATATATAAAAAGATTATTTCCCATTCACATATTAGCAAAACATTTTGCTATATGTTTGCATGTCCTTTACTGCATGGAATTCATTAAAATAGAAGTAAAATTTGTGTGAGCATTTTAATTTTTAATTTTTATTTTTTCAGTTGAATAGAATAAATTCATATATTTCATCATTGAGGATTTTCTTTAAAATAGGTTTAAAATCTTGTCACGTCTTGTTCTCGTGAACCCAATCTCATGTCTCATCTCTTGGAGAAGGCGTCTCGTCACACCCCTGATATCCATCCATCCATCATTCCATCAAAACAAAGTTAAAAATGAACCCTTTTCGTTTTCGAAATGTTGCTTATGTTCGGTCCGAATTTTACTCAATCTCCAGGAGAGCCCTGCACACTCAAACTAGATTTGTATCCCTGGCAGGATTAAAATTTTCTTGGATATCTATCCATCAATCCAATTATTCTACCTTTTTATTATTTAGTTGTACAGTGCTTGGCATAAGAGTACACCCCCTTTTGAAAATGATAATTTTTAGCAATTTCTTTGTAAATATAGGCAATCATTTTTGGTGCATTTAAACAAAATGGCTGTACTAAACCTTTATACATTTAAATAAGAGTTTGGTCACCTAACGTCTATAGTGATAAAAAGCTGATAGAATTAAATTCAAACAAGTTATTGCAAATTTTCTTTATTTTTTATATATTTTTTTTACATTTCCTTGAATTTATTTTTTATTTTTTCCCCTGCTTTACTAAAAAGTTGTTTAATATTTTCCCCCAACATATTAATTTGGGTGTACACATTTTTGGGCTGTGATCTTAATTTAGCATTGGTACTGACTAATCTATTGTATGTGCACAAATGTATTATTGTAAACATCTTATAGAAAATACTAATTTAAAAGAGAGATCTATTAGGGGTGTGCTCATTTATCCTGAGCACTGAATTGAGAATGAGCCACTGCATGTCTTAAAATGTTGCTAATGCCCAATCTGGAAGTTACCCAATCTCCATGTGAGCCAGATATGCTTCTCTGGTGGGATTTACTTATTCTGGTATTCATAAAACAAATAAATCAGCCTTGCGTATCTGTTGCTTCACTATGTAGTTGCAGCTTTGCAGCTCTCATGAAACACGGAGCACATGGCGACTCCTTTCACAGAGCTTGGAGGATTAGATCAAAGATCAGATTACCGAATGTCCCTCTGCTGGACCGTCGCATCGATGTTTATCTTTATCCGGGGCAATTCAGCCGAGCTGGAGCAGTGCTTAAATAACAGGAGCAGATTAAAACTGACCTCCGACGATCTTGGATTGAGGAGCTGCAGCAGTGATAAAAGAAGAGTATTACGCTGTGACTGACAACTGTAACAGAATGTGAGGCCTTATCTGTTTTGTCTGGCTGGTACATAATGCAATTGTGGAGCAGGACAAATATGATTGGTAAAAAAGAAGCATTGTTGTGATACAGATGTTGCCATGCTCAGCAAGGATTCTGATGTAAGCCGTTGTACAGAGTTGGGGTGGACAATATTACTAATACAGATATAGCCAGATACCTTGATATTTTTCATTCTTTTGGTAATTATCTAGTAATCTAGAAATATGTTAGCAACCCGCCAAAATATGCTAGCCAAATTCCATAACATGCAAATATACTAAAACATGCTAACGACTTGCTAAAACGAATAATGATGAAATAATGCTAATATGTGATAACAAATATGCTAGTAATTTGTTAAAACGTTAGCGAATTATCAACAATCAATATCCATATTTTTTCAGTTGTTTTTGTACATTTTTAACATATTTCATGCTAGTAATGTGTTAGCACCTGAGAAATCTGCGAGCAACATTAAACGCTGTTAAAACACATTATGAAAATGCTAGCGCATCACAAAACATGCTAGTAACTAGTAAAAACATCGACAACATACTCAACATGTTAAAACATACAATTAATCTGTTACAGGCTAGCAATATGCATATTAATAAAACATGTTAGCAACATGTATGCTATTAACCAGAACATTAGCATATCTATCTATCTATGTCATGTCTGTCTGTCTGTCTGTCTATGTATTTATGTATCTGTATCATATCTATGAATCGCATCTATCTATCTATCTATCTATCTATCTATCTATCTATCTATCTATCTATCTATCTATCTATCTATCTATCTATCTATCTATCTATCTATCTATCTATCTATCTATCTATCTATCTATCTATCTATCGTATTGTATGGTGACGTATCATATTGCATCACATCAAATCTATCTATCATATCACGATAAGTGTTGTCGTATCATATTTATCATATCTATCGTATCTGTCTATCATATGTATCGTATCATATCTATCGTATTTATCGTGTTGTATCATATCTATCAATCTATCTATCTGGCTATCTTATCGTACTGTATCATATCTACCGATTGTATTTATTGTCATATTCATCTATCTATCTATCTATCTATCTATCTATCTATCTATCTATCTATCTATCTATCTATCTATCTATCTATCTATCTATCTATCTATCTATCTATCTATCTATCTATTTATTCAATTCAATTCACCTTTGTTTGTATAGCGCTTATACAATGTAGATTGTGTCAAAGCAGCTTCACATAAAAGGTCACAGTAAATAGGAACAGTGTAGTTCAGTTTGTAGTGTTTAAGTTCAGTTCAGTTGAGCTCAGTTCAGTGTGGTTTAATAATCACTACTGAGAGTCCAAATACTGAAGAGCAAATCCAACGATGCGCAGCTCTATAGATCCTGAACCATGCAAGCCAGTGGCGACAGCGGAGAGGGAAAAAAAACTTCACTAAATGGCGAAAGTGAAGAAAAAAAACCTTGAGAGAAACCAGGTTCAGTTGGGCACGACCATTTTAATTTCTCCGCTGGCCAAACGTCTTGTGCAGAGCTGCAGTCTCAGTGGCGGAGGCTGGAAGCTGGCCTCAGCGAAGACTCGTCTGTCTCTGGAGCGTCATAGGAAACAGTCTCATGTTCTCCACTCTTCCATGACCATCGCAGTAGTTGTTCAGGATTCGGCCAGGTCCAGGATATGGAAACCTTGGGATCATCTCGTCGTTGGTCTTGGATCGAATCAGTAACTCTGCATAGTCTGAGGGCCTCGGGAAGAGTATCCCCAGGCGGAAATGGAGAATAAAGAAAATAATTAGCGTAGCTGATGTTCACAGTGTATATCAACAAGATGCATAACCTGTGTGGAAGTGTATGCTTTACTGAACAGATAGGTCTTTAATCTAGTTTTGAATTGGGAGAGTGTGTCTGAGCCTCGGACGTTATCAGGAAGGCTATTCCAGAGTTTAGGAGCTATAAATGAGAAGGCTCGACCTCCTTTACTCGACTTTGCTATTCTAGGTACTACCAGAAGCCCTGAGTTTTGAGATCTTAAAGAGCGAGTTGGATTGTAGCGAGACAGAAGATTGGTTAGATAAGCAGGAGCTAGATTATTTAAAGCTTTATATGTAAGAAGCAATATTTTAAATTCAATACGAAACTTAACAGGCAGCCAGTGTAAGGAGGATAAAATTGGGGTGATGTGATCAAATTTTCTAGACCTGGTTAGAACTCTGGCAGCTGCATTTTGTACTAATTGAAGTTTGTTAATAGAGGATGCTGGGCAGCCAGCAAACAGAGCATTACAGTAGTCCAGCCTAGAAGTCATAAAAGCATGGACTAGCTTTTCTGCATCTGAGATGGATAGCATACTTCGTAACTTAGCTATATTTCTCAGATGAAAGCAGTTTTTGTGACATGGGAAATATGATTTTTAAAAGTTAAATTGCTGTCTAATATGACACCCAGATCTTTTATAGTAGAACTAACGCTAACTTTGTATCCCTTTAATTGTAGGTCGAGTTGTGAGATCTGCTGTGTACAGGATTTAGGCCCAATAAGTAATAATTCTGTTTTGTCTGAGTTTAAGAGAAGATAATTGTTGGTCATCCAGTCTTTAACATCTTTAATACACTCAGTTAGCTTGTACAGTTTAGACGTCTCGTCAGGTTTAGTTGAAATATATAATTGAGTATCATCTGCATAGCAGTGAAAGCTGATCCCATGTCTTCTAATAATGTCTCCCAGGGGTAGCATGTATATTGTAAACAGTAAAGGGCCTAAAACTGATCCTTGAGGCACCCCGTATTTTACTGGGCTGATTTGTGAAGGCTGTCCATTTATATTTACAAACTGGTAACGGTCAGATAAGTATGACTTAAACCATTGTAGGGCATGTCCCTGGACACCTGTAGACTTTAAGCGATTAATAAGGATACCATGGTCAATGGTGTCAAATGCCGCACTAAGATCGAGTAGAACTAATAGCGAGATGCACCCTTGGTCAGCAGCTAAGAGTAAATCGTTGGTTATTTTCACTAATGCAGTTTCTGTACTGTGATGAGCTCTGAAACCTGACTGAAACACTTCAAAAACATTGTTGGTCTGCAGAAAGGAGCATAATTGAGCAGAAACAACTTTTTCTAGTATTTTAGATATAAATGGAAGGTTTGAAATAGGCCTATAATTAGCTAAGTTGCTGGGTTCCAGTTGTGGTTTCTTAATAATAGGTTTAATAACAGCTAACTTGTAGGGATTTGGAACATGGCCTAAAGATAAAGAAGAGTTGATAATGTTAAGAAGAGGTTCTCCTATAACAGGTAGCAATTCTTTCAGTAACTTTGTTGGAATTGGGTCCAATATACACGTAGCTGATTTAGAGCTATTTATAATTTTGTCTAGCTCTTCCTGTTCTATGATTTTAAAGCACTGTAGGTTATTTAGATTCAGAGGCGTGTTTACTGGATCTGAATTATAAGTATAATTTATCTAACGTTCTATCTAACGTTCTATCTAACGTTCTATCTAACGTTTTATCTAACGTTCTATCTATCTATCTATCTATCTATCTAACGTTCTATCTACTGTATTTACTTATGAATTACAGGCAAAGTTCACGTATAAACCATTCTTGTTGCACAGGTATATTTTTAGCAATTGTCAAAAATACATTTGTATTTGGGTCAAAATTATAGATTAAAGTATAGAGCAAAATCATTATAAGTAAGATCATGTGAAGGCATTTGATAAACTTCCTTCTGTAATATAAACTATATCAAAACCTATTCTTCAAACATGTATATCAAAATGTAATTTTACATTATCCTATCCTAACCTCACCACTGTTTGCGTGTTCAGCGGTCTACTGCTTTCTGTGACCAAATAACATAGATTTGCATGTTCTTTTCTTTCAATGAGCTGGTAATATTGCAGTCTGTCTGTTTTAGGTGTCCTGAAGCCCCTCGACCAGAGTCTGTGCAGGTCTGTCAGCTGCCCTGTAAGAGAGACTGTATAGTGACACCTTACAGTGAATGGACAGACTGTCCAACATCCTGTGATTCAGGTACACCCATCCATCCTTATCTGTTTACCGTCCATCATCCTTCCATTGATCTGTCTGTTTGTTTGTTTGTCTACCTTTCATTGTGGTTTTCTGTTGTTTAGTCCATCCATTAATTGTTCCGTCTTTCTGTCTTTGTTCATCTGTCATTTCATCCATCCATCATTCTACCTATTATTCTAACACTCTATCTGTTTGTCATTCCATCCTTCCATCCATTCATCCATCAATTTCACTACCCCTCTGTCTTTGTGTCTATCTGATCATCAGTTGTGGCATCTGTCCTTTCATTGTATCTATTCTACAGTTCTGTCCGTCTGTTGTTCCATCCATCATTTTATCTTTTATATTATCATTCTGTTTCTGTCTGCCTGTCTGTCATTCCATCCATCCATCCATCCATCCATCCATCCGTTGTCTTCTATGAGTTCCATTCAATGCTTTTTCTGTCTGCTTATTTGATAACTTCTTGTTTCATTCATCCACCGTTCCATCTGACAGTCATTTCTTCCATAATTCCATCTGTCTTCCCTCCATCCAGCCATCATCTTTCAGGTGTTCCTTTCCATTCATTGCTCTTTATTTGTTTATCTGATCATCTGTTGTTTCATTCATCCGTCATTCCATCTGCCATTCATTCCATCTTTAATTCCATCTTTCTTTCATTCCATCCATCCATCCATCCATCCATCTCTCCATCCATTCGTCATCTTCCAAGTGTTCTATCCATTTCGTTCATTGCTATTTCTGTGTTTATCTGATCACCTGTTCTATCCATCCATCATTCCATCCTTCCATTCATAATTTCATCTGTCTTCCATCCATCCATCCATCCATCGTCTTCCAGGTGTTCCATTCCATTTATTGCTCTTTCTGTCTGTTTATCTGCTCACCTGTTGATTCATTCATCTGCCATTCCATCCGACAGTCATTCCTTCTGTAATGCCATCTGTCTTTCCATCTTTCCATCCATCTCTCCATCTATTTTTCATCTTCCAGGAGTTCCATCCATTCCATTCATTGCTCTTTCTGTCTGTTTATCTGATCACCTGTTCTATCCGTCCGTCATTCCATCCATCCGTCATTCCATCCTTCCATTCATAATTCTGTCTGTCTTCCATTCACCTATCTGTCCATCCCTCCATCGTCCTCCAGGTGTTCCATTCATTGTTCTTTCTGATCATCTGTTGTTTCATTCATCCATCATTCCATCTGCCAGTCATTCCATCTGTCTTTCATTTCATCCATCCATCTATCTCCATCCATTTGTCATCTTCCAGGTGTTCCATCCATTCCGTTCATTGCTCTTTCTGTATGTTTATCTGATCACTTGTTTTCTCCGTCCATCATTCCATTCATAATTCCGTCTCTTTCATCCATCCATCATATTCCAGGTGTTTCCATTCATCGGTTCTTCTTTCTGTCTACCTGATCACCTGTTGTTTCATTCGTCTGTCATTCCATCTGCCTGTCATTTCATCCATAATTCTATCTGTCTTTCATTCCATCCATACATTCATCCATCCGTCCATCTATTTTTCCTCTTCCAGGTGTTCCATTCATTCCATTCATTGACTTTCTGTCTGTTTATCTGATCCCCTGTTGCTTAATCTGTCTGTTATTCCATCCTTCCACCCATAATTCTGTCTGTCTTTCATTCCATCCATTTAATCATCCAACTACCGTCTTCTGTCAGTTTTGTCAGTTGTTCCACCCATTTCATTCATTGCTCTTTCTGTCTATTTATCTAATCTGTTGTTCTATTTGTCTGTCATTCCATCCATCCTTCCGTCCATAATTCTGTCTATCCTCCATCCATCCTCTGTTGTTCCAATGGCACCAATAGCTGATCTTGCTTCACCATGGCATTTTGATATAAAAATACACGTCCAAATTTAGGGGGCCAGAGGGGGGCCAAGCTTGTTGACACGGGGGCACCGGCCCGCCCGCACTCCAAAAGCCTCGCCCCCCCCCCGACCCAGGACCGCCACTGCTGTTGCTCCCTCTGTCCATCATTCCATCCATCTGTCATTCCATCCTTCCATCCATATTTCTTTCTGTCCTCCTTTCTATCCATTCATCTATTTATTGTTCTACCCCTCTGCCAGTATTTCTGCATGATATGAACTGAGTGTTTGAAATGACAGGTGCGAACGGACAGAATAAGCAGTCTCACTATCGAGTGATCATTCAGAGGCCAGCCAATGGAGGTCAGGAGTGTCCAGACACCCTTTATGAAGAGAAAGACTGCGCAGCTCCAGCTGTCTGTCCTGGTTACAGGTATATCTTTACCCACAAGTGCTCTTTCACATTTATTCACATTCAGTATAAACCTGATGAAAAGAATAAAGTTAGGACTTTACCAGACTGCTTCAAATGAGTTCATTTTCTAAAGCAGTGGCTCTCTCTATGTTTCTCAAGTTAAGGTGGCTATTTAGGATTTACAGTGAGCCAACTGATCAATATCTGCTGATAATATACTCAAATCGCTTGAAACTTGCAGGTGGAAAACGCACAAATGGCGTAAATGTCAGCTGGTCCCTTGGAGCATCCGCAGAGACAGTAAAGGAGCTCAGGAGAACTGTGGAGCAGGAATCCAGACTCGAGGTACTGTATGTCAGCTGTAATGCAAATTATCAGTAGTCCTCTTCAGTAGTCAGTAGTCTCTTGAGCCCTATCATACACTATACAGTAGGTGCAATGCAGCGTCAAGCACACCATAATTTACTAGTTTCAGCTCGGCGCAGGTATTATTTTCACAATCTGCACAATGTTGTTTAACCCCTTAACTGTACATGCATAGATTTAAGCTTGGCCTAATTTTAAAGACAGATGTCAGATTGTAGCTAACTTGAAAAGAAAAGTTCAAGAAGTTAAATAAAACTTGCGTGTCTTTTGTTTATGAAAATAATAAAACAATAAATGTATATTCTATTATATTACAAAAAAATTTATTTCACAAAACCTGTTTAACCTAAAATTTACTCGTTTTAAGCTAATGCACTAAACAAATTATGTTACAAATTTAATGTTGATCTCAAAAAATGTGCGTTCAGTAAATTTAGTTTGGCCGCAATACCACACATCACCAGATAACATTCAGTTTCCATTGGTGACCATACAAGGGCACGCCCTATGTTTTAAGGAATATGAACCGTATTTTTTCATACTTTTGACAATATTTGTAAAGTCGACATAAAATTCTAAAGGATTATGGAAAGTTTAGTTGTATTTTGTATTTGTTTGTTTGGCCAAATTTAATGTTTATTTAAAAAAAAAAATTAGCCTTCAGTAAATTTTGTATGGCCGCAATACCACCCACCACCACCAGATGACATTCAGTTTTCATTGGTTACCATACAAGGGCACCCCCTATGTTTTGAGGAATATGAACCGTATTTTTTCATACTTTAGACAATATTTGTAAAGTCGACATAAAATTCTAAAGGATTATGGGAAGTTTAGTTGTATTTTATTTGAAATCAGCCTCTAAACATCTAAAAATCATAATAATGTGGATTGCTGTAGCAAAGTAATGCTGTACAACTCAAAGTATTGTTGCAAATTAATAAATAACTGTTGCTCAGTAATATCCATCAAAATTCAGTCACCATATATGTAAACTAGAAGTGTTATGCTTGCAATTTATATATATATATATATATATATATATATATATATATATATATATATATATATATATATATATATATATATATATCAGAATCAGAATCAGTTTTATTGCCAAGTGTGCTTCACACACACAAGGAATTTGTTTTGGCTACAGAAGCTTCCAGTGTACATAAAGTGACAAGTGACAACACAAAATAAATATGAAAAAATAAACTAATAATAATAAAATAAGATAAACATTAAACAGATGCAGTTAGTGAAGAAACCTGGATGTTGAACTATGTGTACAGATTGTTATAAATATACAGGTTATAAGGTGCTGTGTACAAGTGCGAATGTAGAGACTATTGCATTGTATATTGATATACGGTGCTGTGTACAAGTGCGTATGAGAAAGTATTGCACATATTTATTGCACAGTAGGGGAATATTTAACTGTTCATAAGGTAATATATATAAGGTGTATATATATATATCTTGTCATGATTGCTTCATGCTTAGACTATAAGTTTTAAAGTATAATGTAACAGTTAAGGGGTTATAGCCAATGCATTTGCACCCATTTGTGCTCCCATGTGCATCGTGGTCTGAAAAGGTGTTGTGGTGCATAGTTGGTGTATTGCTAATTTGAGTCAAATGAAATAGACTGCCATTGACCAACTGAAAGCTGTTCTAAAAGGTTTGTCCCTATTCTCTCATAGAGTTATGGGTTTGTTTTGGGCACACCCACCATTCAGTGTTAACCTGTGCATACAAATTAGTAATGCTGCATCATGCAAATTACATTCAACACAGATTTCATGTGTTGTTGCCTCACAGCAAGAAGGGCGCTGGTTCGGCTGGGCCAGTTGGCATTTCTGTGTGGACTTTGCATGTTCTCCCTGTGTTGGCGTGGGTTTCCTCCGGGTGCTCCGGTTTCCCCCACAGTCCAAAGACATGTGGTATAGGTGAATTGACCCTTCGCTAAGCCACACCCGAAAACTGTCACACACCAATCGTGGCTAAGCAACTGTAGCTACAGTATGTGCAGGAGGTCTGTCAAGCTTTCGAGCAAGTAAAACAAGTCAAAGCCTTGTGCATATAGATTGTCCAAATCTGATTTCCAGTATCCTAAAAGTTTGGATGGGGTGGTGGAATTATTTTCCCTTTCCAAACCTAAAACCCAAGGGGAGACATGTCAGCATGGTTCAAGTTCTCTGAGGGGTGCTAAAAGGGCGGGGTTAGGTTCGTTTTGTTTTCGATATTCCTGACACATTCAGTGATAGCTGGCAATAACTCACACACCTCTTACCCTAAAAAGATCTAAACTGTGTTCTCTACAAAAATACAAAGCAGGTTATGTTTCCCAGCTGTCTTTTTCTTTTTTTCTCTCTCGATATTATGAGCACAGCTCCGTTTAAGCCCTCGCCATAGTAGTCATACTAATAGCAGTCATATTTCCATCTGTTTCAAGCTACGAATATTTGAAATTACATATCAACAGAACAAAACCGACATATGATCACAATCTGAGCACTTGCGATCAAAATACTTCACCCGCATCTGTTTTCAGTCATTTATAACCCTCGTGTTCGTGTCAGAGCTACAATTCACTGATGTTTTCATCGGTTTTTAGAGATTTAGCCATTGGTGATGACGTTATACTGGGTTAGTGTCTGCTTTTATATTTGGTGTCTGATTAATATTTGCTGGTAGGGAAAATCTATTTGTTCACTTCTGCTATTTATACTTTGATTTGCATTTCAATTTATTTATTTTTTCCACTTAACTGCAAATTAGAATAGAAACTTTATAAAGAGCACACAAACATACTGAGAGTTATAGGTGCTGTACATTGTTATTGGTCAATGATGCTAATATTCAGCACAAATCCATCAGTTTCCCCTTTCTGGCTGCTCTTTCTATGAATGAATTATGTAGACGCACTGTCCATGCGTGTTTCCCCGTCGGTTAGTAACGCTATATTTCATTGCACAAGTATTAATGTATCAGGCTTTTTGGCAAAAAAAAAGGGAAATCACGGTTTAATTTGTTATTATTAGATTATTTTTTATATTTCACCTGTCCTGCTGTGCATGAACTAAGCTGTTGTATGGTCAGTGTATGAGGCGACTAGGCTAACCTAGCTTCAATTTTGATTAAATTATTTTCGAATCGTTTGCGTATTACGTGGTTAATATACCCCTGAAATGTGTACTGCATTTCTTTTTTTCTCGGATATCTCACCTGTTCACCAAAAATGACTAATTATATCCCTGGGAATGTCTGACACCAGCTCACACATATTGTAATAGACGTGCCAGGCACAAAAGCTTGACAGGCGTAACAACAATAACTAAGGAAGGCGGGGTTTAGCAAAGGGTCAACTTGGTAAACAAAATTGGCCATAGTGTATGAGTGTGCGTGTGAACGTGAGTGTGTTTGGGGGTTTCCCAGTACTGGGTTGTGGCTGGAAGGACATCCGCTGCGTAAAGCATATGCTGGAATAGTTGGCGGTTCATTCCGCTGTGGCGACCCCTTATAATTAGGAAGGAAAATGAATGACAGATTTTGTGTATATTTGCGTATTTTCTTTGATCGGATGCTAAAGCAACTCAAACAGTGTTTGCAAAACACTCCAAAGATCTTCTGCAATAAGCATCATTTTGGTATATTATCTGATCTCTTCTGGAGTCTGTGAGTTTTTATTGCTTTATTTCAGAAACAGGCTAATTTGCATTCTGCTTTATTCCTCAGAGAATGTTGCTTTTAAAAAAACTATTATTTGCAATTGAAGTCTGCAATGTATTTGCATAATTGTTTTGTTCACTGTTGTTTTTGGATTCTTTCTTGCCTTTTTTTCTGAATCTTTTTGACATGTTTGTCAATCACAAGGCAGCGGAAGACTTGATTATGTATTAAACTGCTTTTGATGTTGGTCTGACAAAGGTTTTCATCACACTAGACTTGACATTTGCCCTTCAGTGCTTGTCAGGAGCAGAAACGATCCTTCAAACTCTTGATCTGATGGCTCTTGACAGTGAGGAAGGGCATCGTTGTGTTGGCGTCATTGCTCTGTTGAACTCTGTCGTCCCCCACAGTTTGACCTCATGGTTCCTGTTTACTTGTGCTCACGTCGTTGCCAACGTGACTGTGCGTCTTAATACCATAGATTACACAGCCTCCTCACACTGACAAGCAGAACAGACCTGACTTTACAGGTGTGCTAGAACTGAAAAGACTCCTGGAGAACTCCATTAATGTTAACTAGTAATACATTTACTTTGTGACAATCTTATTGGTGGTGCATAAATCAGTGATCGTATTGTAGCACTTAATTTTATATATTTTTTTTACCTATCATTTTTAATTTTGTATTTAACATTTATTTATATGTATACTGTGTGTATGTGTGTGTTTGTGTATATGCGTGTGTGTATATGTATATATATATGTATATATATATGTTTATATATATGCATGCATCAAAGTAAGATGTGTAATAATATTAACATGATTTTTCTACAATTGAAGCATGAGCACAAATTGCTTTGCATCTTATAAACAGAATTAAGCCTTAAAAACACACTCTGGACCACCCCTTTAAAATAAGAAACGGCTATTTTTCAGTTGTAATAATATTTCCCATTCACTGTTGTATAGGTTTACCTTCTTCTGGTGAGAAACCTGGAAATCCAGGTGGTTCTGGCACTGGGTTCTGTGCTCACACCTCTAATAAACAACTCAGTAACTGAATTAAATACAAACAACAGAAGAGTGATGCATCATTGAAGGTGTTCTCTGAGCACAGGGACTCTGTGTGCTCTCTGCGTGTGTGCGTGCATGTCTGTCTGCGTGTGTGCATTTGTGTGTGTTTTCTATTTGTCTGTCTGCGTGTGTCTGTCTCTGTGTCTTTCTCTGTCTGTCTGTCTGCACCCGTGTGTTGTTTTTCTGTCTGTGTGTTTTCTGTTTGTCTGTCTGTCTGTCTTCGTCTGTTTGTGTGTTTTCTGTCTGTATGTATGGGTGTGCACACTGTGTGTGTATTTTCTCTTCCTTTATGTGTGCATCCTCTCTCTCTCTCTCTCTCTCTCTCTCTCTCTCTCGTGTGTGTGTTCTCTGTTTTGTGTGGTGGTGGTGGTGGTTTTCTGTGTGTATATTTTCTTTTCTTAGTCTGTGGCATTTATAGTTCTGATGAGCAGTGTTGGAGAGTAACTGGTTACATGTAATGGCATTATGTAATTTAATCACAAAATAGATGTAACTAACTCGTTACTGTTACTGAGAAAAAATGTTATTAAATTAGTTACTTATGAAAATGTTACAGATTACAAATGGGCTTACATCTTGAAAAATTCTTAAAAAATCTGCAATATGTTGAATAATATTAATCTGTTGCTTTGCCTGTTTTTGATATGCATGATGCCTTTTGTTAAGGCCATTTAATAAAGCGGTGCTATTCTGCTATATCTACATTTCCTAGTAGTGTGGCGGTAGCGTCGTTACTTCCTAAATCAAATAGCTTTTTTGTAGTCGAGCAGCGCAGTAGCATCCACACAAGCTACATTTACTGATCGCGAATCGATAAGTGTCAGCACCGACATTCACAGAACTGCGAGGCCGGTATTTAGCCGATGAAAATAAAGCCATATGACGGCGAGATTAATGATTTTCTTCTTCTACCTGCTTTTCGGTGGTCAATAACAAACTTTTTGGTGCGTTACTGCCACCTCTCGCTCTGGTCGGTGCGGTGATGTCCCCAACCATTTAGGCTAACTATATATATATATATATATATATATAAATATATATATATATATATATATATATATATATATATATATATATATATATATATATATATATATATATATATATATATATATATATATATATATATATATATATATAGTTTACTGTAATAAAGGCTGAAGTATACTATGGTAATTACTATTAGTTCTTGATCGTTATACTACATTATGTAGTGTAATCTATTAATTAAGAGGTGTAACTATATATACAATATAATGCTCATTCCTAAATATTTTCCATTACTATAAATTGCTATAGTATTTTAAATATGTAACACCTGGTTTTATTGGATTTTTTTATACTATAATTTATTTCTGTTTGGTACAGCATATCATTTACAGTAAATAATTGAACTGAACAATTCTGCCTCGTATGTTTCATTGACAGTTTTATTGATCACTAACATATGATTGACTTGGATTCAAGTTGCTTCGATTTAAAAATGAAAATGGCAAAAATAGCTTAGATGTTTTTTTTTTTGTTTTTTTTTTGCAAATGCCACAAATCACCAAACTAAAATTTAGATTTTGTAACAACAATAAACACTGTTTTTGTAATAAGGTCTGGTTTTGTGGTGGCTGTACTTTAAAATGAAATTAATATAATCTTAATTCAAGTGATGAAAGATTTTGAAATTGTAACAGTAAACAGAGCTACGGACACACCTGCTTGGTATAAATGCTGGAAAATGATTTAGGTGAAAATATCTTTTAGAAACTTAAAAGTAAACAAAAATAATCAGATGTAATCAGTTACTTTACTTTTACTTTACTTTCAATTACTTAAAGTAATTGAAAAGGTAAACTACTTATTACATTTTAAATAGGGTAATTTTTAATCTGTAATCTATTACATTTCCAAAGACTCCCCAACATTGATGATGAGCTACTAAAGAAACGGTGAGGCCTTCAAGTAGATTTCTTCATTTATCATTATTATTATGGAGTGGCAGGAACTCAGGAATAGTTTGCTGTGTTTGACTGTACAGTGGAGCTCTTAGAAATGTGTATTCATCACAGTGGAGGAGGAAGTGTTTTCTGTTCTACTGTAAATACAGATTCTTCTTCTCTCTCTTTCTCACTTTGTGTGTGTGCAGCGGTTTCATGTCGTCAGCTGGACGGTGGTCTGGCGGATGTTCTGCAGTGTTTGCGCTCTGCCAGCAGTATGCCCGCGGTCAGCCAGCTCTGCCAGTTGCCGTGCAGAGACGACTGCCAGCTCAGCGGCTGGTCCCGCTTCTCCCCCTGCTCCTCAGACTGTGTGGGGGTCCGGACCCGCCGGAGAAACCTGCTGGGTAATAAACACACTGCACTTCCACCCGCTTCCAATGTTATCACTAGATTGAATGGGCGTTATCAGTGGTTATCAGCTGATTGATATGGGCCAGTAGGGGCCTTCTGCGCCTACTAGTATGCTCAGAAGGCTGTTATCATCCATCCACATGGTTAATCTGCTTTACTAATAGAGAAGATTCCAGATCAGTTTTGACATTACTGTGATGAGTTTAGGGTTGGGGTAGATGTTAATAAAATACAATAATTGGCAAATTTAATAAATAATATCAATAATTTTTGTTAACTTCCGGCCGCAGTCTTATGTGATCTATAGTTGATTAACCATGTAGATGGGTGGTGACAGCTTTCTGAGCCTACCAGCAGGTGCAGAAGGCCGCTATACTGGCCCATATCTACCAGGTGATAACTACTGATAACACCCATTCAATCAAGCGATTAAATTCGAATCTGCTGTTTTTAAAGGTTCTAACACGTAAAAAAAAAATAATAATAATTTTGAACCTGATATTAACAAATGTTCAGATGTGCGTGTGTCCTAGAAATGTATGCAAATTAGTACATAATTAAAACAATCCCTCATTTACACATTTTAGAAACATTATAATACAAAAAAAGTGTGTAATTCTTAAGTTAATCAATCAACTGTGGAAATATGGTGATAACATTTAGTTCATTTTTGAACCTACTCACACCTGCAGTGTCTTAAAGGGACAGTTCACCACATTTAAAATCATCATTTACTCACCCTTCACTTGCCACAAACCTGTGTGAGTTTCTTCAGTTGAACACAAGAAATTTTAAGATAAGATTTTTTTAAAAATGCTGAAAAATAGGTAACAATTAACTTCCATAGTTGGAAAAACGACAATTACGGAGGTCAGTGTTTTTACATGTTTCTAACTTTGGGGACTTTTGGCAGTATGTTGTCAATTACAGAGTGACAAACTCAGTAAAACCCTTTGATTCTAGCTGTACGTTCACACCGAAAGTGGCAAGAGCGTCAAAGTAGCCGGAAGTCATTCAATTTTATGATAATGAGCTATGATGCGGTTCGGCGGCAACCAATTAGAATGTAGAAGTCCACTGCTTGAGAGGTGTTCAGAGCACACAGTCACTGTGAACTTTGGTTCCGACCACAGTTGTTCCCAAGGGTTTGATTATTGCGGTCACTGGATTTCCAATTATTTGCAATGTTTTTATACATTAATGTTACATATAATTTATGTATTTTTTCTTTATTTTTTTCTTTATTTTTTTTTCTTAAAGGCAGGAATCTCTCATGCGACAATACAAAACAGTACTGCTGCTTCAGGATATTTCAGACATATGGACACATTTGATAATTAAGTGGAGCAAAGCCACATCACATGCAACTTGATTTTCCATTGTTGAATGAATTTGATAAAAAGTGCGTAACATTTTCACACTAGAAATACGTTTTATGCTGAAATGTAACTGATATGATATGCTAACGACCCCTTTAATTACCGGATCAATGTAGTGAATTTTGATGCTCAACAGACAGCGTTGTCGCCAGGGCGGCCAGAGCAAACTTTGTCGCTCTCACCGCCTTCAGTGTGAACGCACAATAACATGTAAAAAAAAAAAAATAATAATAATAGTAATTTTGAACCTGACTTTAACAAATGTTCAGATGTGTTTGTACTAGAAATGTATGCAAATTAGTACATGATTATTAAAACAAGGATTCTTTTGCTTATTTTAGAAACATTGTAATACAAAAAAGTTCATTTAATTCCCAAATTAATCAATTAAATGTGGGAATATGGTGATAACATTTAGTTAATTTTTGAACCTACTCAGCTGCAGTGTCTTAAAGCAGGGATTTCCAAACTTTTACTACACACGCCCCCCCCCCCAAATTTGTCCAATTTCACTCGTGCCCCCAGGCACCCCCCCCCTCGAGCCAAAATTATAATGCATGTGCAAACATCATTCACATATTACTTGCTGCGTTTAAAGTGTGTAGCATTAATCACATTGAAACATAAATACAGCTTACCTGATTCAATGTGATGGCTGAGCCTGTTTCTGTGAGGACAACATGCTAAACTGTGGTTGGATTCCAGACACAACTAACCGTAAATCATCTTCCGCTGTCAATAAGCGTGAGCCATAGCATACTTGCTTTTGATGTACGTACTTACAGAAAATGCTACTTCGCAAAGCCGATCACAGAGCCCTGACGGTGTGGTTGAGTCGAACATTGAGTATGTTTACATGGGCGACAATACCTTAATATAATTTTAATTAGACAATACTCTGATCAGAGTCTTCCATTTAAACAGCGAATTATTATTTATTTTATTTTTTTTGATTACCTTAATCTGACTAAAGTCACAACTGAACTAAACCTGCTGGACTAAGATGTGGAGTATGCATATATTAGTGGCATTATTGAAGTAAACACCGCAATCAAACTATTACCATCATGTAGGACTTTTCGATGCATTTTGTGACCAGATCCACACACACGGCTGTCAGTAAAGGACCACACACATACACACACATCACGAAATGCGGAGTTTTTTTTAACTTTCCATTCGACTTTCCATTAAAACAACACTCTTCCACCAGTCCTTACTTTTATATTCTCGTCTAATACCCCAGTTTGTCACGGTGACGTGAATGAAATGTTCATGAGTGAAAGTGAAACTTTAAACGAACTGCAGTAAAGTCAAAAAGTTCAAGATGAAACACCCAAAATTACATGAGCCTCTGCAGGAAACATGAATAGCCTGGTGACGCAACATTCAAAAAGTACTTCACGTAACACTTTACTTATATTATTGTCTTATTAAGGCAGGGGTCACCAATCTCGGTCCTGGAAGGGCCGGTGTCCCTCCAGGGTTTAGCGCCAACTTGCCTTAACACACCTGCCTGGGTGTTTTAAGTATACCTAGTAAGACCTTGATTAGCTTGTTCAGGTGTGTTTGATTAGAGTTGGAGCTAAAATCTGCAGGAAACCGGCTCTCCAGGAACAAGTTTGGTGACCCCTGTATTAAGGCAAACAACTGATGTCCATGTAAACATAGTCAGTATGTCTTCAAAGTAAGTGAAAGATCCAGAAGGGCATCCAGCTGATTTGATTCAGAAGGGCACTTTTTTTGTCAGACGACCCACCGGCTTGACTTTCATTCCTTCACCGTCATTCATTTTAAAAAGCACCCACTCCATTTTATTTGTATATATTTTACTGGAAAGCATTAACTCTACCGGTGCCTGATAGTTAGCTGTAGAGCTAACATTAATTATATTCCCTCTAGTGAACGCATAAAAATCGTAATCATAATTTACTCGAGTGGACTCCTCAATGTCTTGCGCCGCCCTTAATAGGTGTTGGCGCCACCCTGGTGGTGCGCGCCCCACAGTTTGAAAACTCCTGTCTTAAAGAGTCAGTTTCCCATTTAAATGATCATTTACTCATCTTTCACTTGCCATAAACCTGTTTAAGTTTCTTCAGTTGAACACAAAAGATATTTTGAAAAATGCTGAAAACTGGTAACCATTGACTTCCATCTTTGTTTTTCCTACTATGTAAGTCAGTGTTTACATGTTTCTAACATTTTTCAGAATAGCTTATTTTGTGTCCAACAGAATAAAAGAAACCACTTGAGGGTGTGTAAATGGTGAGTTAGTTTTCATTTTTTGGTGAACTATCCCTTTAAATCAGCTGCAAGACATGAGGAGGTTTAGACTTAATCATCCTCACTCGTTAGTGGGAGTAATTAGAGCTTTAATCAACACGGTCTTCCTTTGATTACAGGAAAGAGCAAGAAGAAGGATAAGTGTAAGAACAGTCAGATGTATCCGCTGAGCGAGACTCAATACTGTCCCTGTGACAAGTACAACGCGCAGCCGGTGGGAAACTGGTCTGACTGTGTCCTGCCGGAGGGAATGAAGGAGTGCGGACAGGGCTATCGATACCAGGCTATGGTGTGTTATGACCAGGACAACCGGCTGGTGGAGACCTCTCGCTGTAACAGCCACGGTGAGATGCTCTGCACTGAGCCTATAATTACTGTATTATACTAAAATCCCTTTAAGGCAAGTCATTTCACTCGGCGGCCGTCTTTGTAACGCCTCTTGGGCAGTATGCTCAGGCATTCTGTTTGAATGGGGAAATATTAAATTCTCCAAAATTGCTTGCCAAGCTTATGATTAAATTTCAAATTAGGAATCAACAACTGGCTCTTTAGTTTCTTTTCTAAACGTTTGAGTCACAGAAAATCTGCAGAAACTCATGTCTGGTCCGAGCCCCTGCCTCAGAGAATCATCAGTCTTTAGCAATCGCTGACTGGTACTACAAGGCTGGGCTTCATTCACCATATTGAACGTTACACTTTTCCCCATATGAGTGACGTGCCTTGTGTATTCTATAGTCTTTGATTTTACTGAGCTGACAGAATTTAAAGTGATAGTTCACCCAAAAATAAAAATTGACTCAACCTTTATGAGTTTGGTTGAGTATCAGTATGGATACTTGCAACCATTAACTTCCACAGTATTCTCCTACTATAGATATCAATGGTTACAGGTTTTTAGATTTCTTCAAAAAAATCTTCTGTTGTGTTCAACAGAATAAAGAAACTCATAAACATTTAAAACAACTTCTGGTGATTAAATAGTGTGTAAGTATTTATTTTTGGATGAACTATACACTGTACTAATGCATGTTTATAAGTCAAGCATGATAAACCCTCATAAGGTGAATATTGGATTTAAAATTTGAGTTATATTAATTAAATTAAACAGGGACCCTCTTGAAAATTAGATGGTTCATCATCTTCCAATAAATTCAAATTCAATCAATTATTAAAATATGGTATGGATATCCTAGAAAAAGGCAAACCCTTACCCTTTATTTTAGTTTCTACCATGTTTGTTGTAATGTTTTTTTTTTTTTAATAAATTAAGCGTTTTCATATTTTGATTATTATGATCAATAAAATTTTTTATGTATTGATTTATTTTTAGTTTAGTATTTTCGAATCTAAATAAATCATTTATTTACTGTCTTCCTACTATTTTCTTCTCCCCTCTCTCTGCTGTTAATCTGGTTATTTGGCTGGTTTGGGCGGGTTTGCCCTGTTGATCTAAAGGTTTAAATTTCCATTCCTCATGGCATGCTGTCTGGCACTGGATGTAATCAGAGCTGAAACCAACCACTCACACTTTTACAGCACACACACTCACGGAAATCAAGAAAAGGAAAAGAAAATGACAGAAAATGAAAAATTATATGTTCACAATCTTCAACACTTTGGTGCACAGATTTAAGCCTGGTCTCGTTTTAAAGAACACAGATGTCAGATTGTAGCTGAATAGAAAAAAGTAAAAAAAAATTAATTTAAACAAAGGTTGTGTCCCTTTGTTTATTAAAATAATAAAACAATAAATGTATGTTAATATAATACACGAGATATGTATTTTACAAAACATATTTTAGCCTAAAATCAAAGCTAAATATCTGAACAAATTCATTTCAGAATTTAAAGATATCCCAAAAAAATGAATGTGATTTTCGTTAGGCCGCAGTATTAAACATGGCCACCAGATGACCTCCAGCCATACAAGTGTGCCCCCTATGTTTAGAGGAATATGAACTATTTTTTCATTCTTTTGACAATATTTGTATTGTCAAAAGTAGACATGGAATTCTAAAGTAGCATGGGCAGTTTGGTGGCATTTCAGTTGAATTTGGCCACTCAAACACATCTAAAAGTTTTACTGCTGGATTGCTGTAGCAAAGTAATGCGTTATGACCAGGGGCGTCGCTAGACCCAATTCACTGGGGCACATGCCCCAGTAAAAATCTCCAGTGCCCCAGTAAATGCATTGAGATATGATTTACTTCATATGTAAGTGTATTTATTAAGAGTGGTAATTCCGAAACAAAGATGGTTATTCCCTGTGCAACCGAACCAACACTGATGAAAGCAATGTGTTTAATCAAAAAGCAAACTGACGCATCTCCGCATGTGCTGCTCTCGCACGCGCTGCTCTTCTGCCGGTGCAAGTCCCAGTAGTTAACATGTGCGCCAAAAAAGCAGGCTACCTGCTTGTTACGCGCCGCTCATGCATTGTAAAACCAGCATAACAGCATAACTAAAGTTTAAAAACTAAAGTTTAAAAAACTAAAGTTTGCAAAAAGGAGGAATGACGAGTCAGGGAGGTAAGACTTAATAAACCTAATTATCTGCCATGTGTCAAGTCTACAACAGATAATTCTATAGCACATCTTTTTTTTTTTTTGTATTATATTGAATTGTCTATAGAATTTCATTCAAATTAAATTAATATTTATGCAAAAGTAATTTCTTAAATGATCTTAGCATCACTCTAGTTGTCTTAACATTGTTTTCCAGTTACATTTTAAGATTATTTAGAAGAATAATTGTATAATAATAAGAATACTTTTATTTATAATATATATATTATATATATGGGGGAAGGAGGTACGTGCCCCAGTAGAGCTTTGTCTAGCAACGCCCCCTGGTTATGACTCTGAGACTATCATGTTGCAAATTAATAAATAACTGTTGCTCAGTAATCAGTCACCAAATATGGAAAGTAAACATTTTAAGCTTTCTCATATTTATATATATATATATATATATATATATATATATATATATATATATATATATATATATATATATATATATATATATATATATATATATATATATATATATATATATATATATATGAGGTTGTAGGGTGACAGTAAATGTTTTTTTTTTTAACTATTACTGATCCTACATAACAAAAAAAAAACTGTGGTAATATTTATTTGTGGTAAAACTGTGGTCATATTTATACTCTGATATTTATTCAGAAGTCTTGGACCTTTCCAACGAAATATAGTTTGTCATGATTGGATTAGGATTTAATTGCAAAAAAGGGAAGTAAACTTGTCCCCGGTGGATTGTCCCCGGTGGCAGGACAATGACTGTAAATTTAGTTGGAAATGCAACACAATACTTGGTTTAGTTTAAACTGTAATAATGACAGTCTGACCCTGATGCTAGCAATACATTCAATTTGACATAAGGTAGAATTTATTGACAAATCTGTGCGGTAATGCAAGCTGCTGTATATTAATCCTGATTTTGACAATCACCACTAATGAAGCCTGGTAACAAAGCTGATTTGATGTAATTCATGTTGATCTGCAGCCCACGTTAAAAACTCTGAAATGAGTCATTAAACACAGCAAGAGTTGTCGTGAGAAATGAGCTCAGGCTTGAAATAATTTTTTTGCGAAAGGCTCAAATGTTGGATTATTCAGTTACTTGCTCTTCTTTATTTCCCCCGAGTTCAGAGTCTTGAGAATTGAACTCCACAATTGGCTTAAGTGCAATAATTTTCAGGAAAACATCAGAAGTCAGGCCTGTAATGGGATCTGTGTGTTCGTCATTGGCTTCTTGAGGGGAATTTAGTGATTATTATAGAAACAATATATGACTGAATTAACAGAAGGACTCCATTGAAATTTGCTTCAATACATAATTTGCTTTTATGCATAATTTGCCAGCTCTTTGATATTTAGGGATTGAACAAGAAAGAATACACAGAAGGACTGGTGATATTAATAAGATCCTACCACACAAGAAAGCGTTTTACATATATATGTACGGTTGAAGATGGAATTATTATTTTATTCCTTACCACATATTTTCGAAGTGCTCTTTGTTTTTCAATTATTTTTAAATAATATTTTTATTAATTATTATTAAAAACAGTACATAACATTCACTAGTTATTTTATAAGATATTGGTATTCAGCTTGAAGTGCAATTAAAAGGCTTAATTAAATTGTTAACTAGGCAATTTGGGTTAATTAGGCAATACATTGGACAACAGTGGTTGGTTCTGCAACCAATCAAAAAAGAATTTTTAGATTAGTGTAATAAAAAAAAAGAATATATATATATATATATATATATATATATATATATATATATATATATATATATATATATATATATATATATATATATTACAAATTTCTAATCAGCCAATCACATGAAAGTAAGTCAAGACGATCTGCTGCAATTCAAACCGAGCATCAGAATGGGGAAGAAATGGGATTTAAGTGACTTAACATGGCGTTGTTGGTGCCAGATGGGCTGATCTGAGTATTTCAGAAACTGCTGGGGTTTACAGAGAATGGTCTGAAAAATAGAAAATATCCAGTGAGCGGCAGTTCTGTGGGTGCGAATGCTTTGTTGAGGACAGAGGAGAATGGCCATACTGGTTCCAGCTGATAGAAAGGCAACAGTAACTTAAATAACCACTCGTTACAACTGAGGTCTGCAGAAAAGCATCTCTGAACACACAGCATGTCCAACCTTGTGGCAGATGGGCTACAGCAGCAGAAGACCACACCGGGTGCCACTCTTGTCAGCTAAGAACAGGAAACTAAGGCTACAATTCGCACAGGCTCACCAAAATTGGACAATAGAAGAATGGAGAAACGTTGCCTGGTCTGATGAGTGTCAATTTCTGCTGTGCCATTCAAATGGTAGGGTCAGAATTTGGCATCAACAACGTGAAGGCATGGATCCATCCTTCCTTGTATCAACAGTTGAAGCTGGTGGTGGTGGTGTAATAGTGTGGGGAATATTTTCTTGGCACACTGAGCATCGTGTCATTGCCACAGCCTACCTGAGTATTGCTGTTGACCATGTCCATCCCTTTATGAGCACAGTGTAACCATCTTCTAATGAGTTCACTGTACTCAAATGGCCTCCACAGTCGCCAGTTCTCAATCCAATAAAGCACATTTGTGGTGTGGTGGAATGGGAGATTCGCATCATGGATGTGCAACCGACAAATCTGCAGTAACTGCGTGATGCTGTCATGTCATCTCTGAGGAAATGACATGACCAAAATCTCTGAGGAATATTTCCAGTACCTTGTTGAATCTATGCACGAAGGATTAAGGCAGTTCTGAGGGCAAAAGGGGTCCAACCCAGTACTAGTAAGATGTACCTAATAAAGTGGCCGGTGAGTGTAAGAAATCATTATATTAGACTGATTTTTGAACGATGATGTGACACTGACAACTTGATATTGTAATGATTCTGATAATTGCAGCTTTGCATCAGAAGTAATCTACATCATTAAAACACTCACACACCCAATTTGAACTGTTATACTGTTTCCCAGTTTTACTGTATTTTCTGTATGTGTAATCATAAGAGACTTATTTGAGAAACATTCTAAAAAATACTTACCGACCCAAACTAGCAAACACTCCTAAAATGCATCAGGAATGAAAAGATAACATTTTTAACATGAATGTTTAATAGTGTGTTTACCGGCTTCAAAGACTGTAGCGTTTCTCATGGGGTTTTAATGCTCACGCTTTGCTCTTCACAGCCTGATTCAAAGCGTTAGTTCACCAACAGAATGAATACAGTCATAATGTACAGTACATTGATCTATTGCTCCACTTACTGGTTTAGTTTATTACAATAGATAATAAACAAAACATTAGCAATGCATACCTGTAAAATATAGTCCACTGGTAAGACAGTGTTATTAAAAGACCAAATTTAGTACAGATGCATACCTGTCAACATTAAGATGTGAAAATAAGGGATATGCCCACCATAATAAGGGATACCCCCTCCCCCCCACCCTAAAAAAATCCCCAAATTACTAAACATAATACTAAACAGTTAAACAGTCAGTAATGTTTTATTATTAATATTATTATTATTATTTACAAAAGAAAAAGATAAATAGTAAACATTAGCAGCAAATAAATTAGCAAGCATTTTAGCTTAATAAAATTATTAGCTATTATAAAGAAATAGAATCAAGTTATTGAGTCTCATTAACCTTTTCTTCACTGGATAATTTGAAATTATACAGTATAATTTACACATTCTGATTAAAGAGCAACAAATGAATCACATTTATTTAGATGTTTTGTCTGATCACATTAAATAACAGAGGTGTCACTTTAAAAATGCACACATCTAACGTTATAATGAAAGTTTTACTAAATTTTTATGCTCATTTAGGACAAAATTAGTTGTGTTTGAAAAAAACCCCACCAAGATCGACGTCTTTAGATGTTATTATTATTAATTATGTGTATATGTCTGTTCAAACATGCACCCATAACCCAGACTTTCACTGCGCTTCAAATTGCGTGTACAGAATCCGTTGGGGAAACAGTGTCTATTTATCGCTATGGAAAGCTTCAGCTGACAGTCCCGCACCGCTATCTAACTGTTTAGAGGATTGCATAGGAGGGGTGACAGCACCTGTAATGAAAAGGAAAGGAAATCCCGCCATTTTTATATTTATTTCAAAGTTCATGCCTATATAAAATAAAAGCACAGAACAGGCTCACATTTAGGAGCATTTACCAAAACTACCCTTTGGTAGTTTGGCGGTATAGGGAGGATCGGCTCTTTAATGTTAATTGCCACCCTTCAGAGAAAGACTGAAAATATGGGAGAAATATGGGAAAATACCTTTACAGGATAATAGCGGGATAGAACTGTAAAATATGGGAGAATCCTGGGAAAAACGGGATGGTTGACAGGTATGCAGATGGGGCCTTTAGAAATGCAAATCTCAGAGAACAGAATGCCATGACTAACCGCGGTTAGCCGCAGTACTCAGAAAAATTCTCTGACTCAGGAAATACACTAGCATTAGGGGGCAGCCAAGCTTCATTTTCAGTAGTGGCCCATTCTGAATGCAGAGGACTCAATGCTGCGGGTGGCTGTTTCTCCATGGAAGGTGGAGGTGTTTTCTACATCTTTTGTTCACATTTGCTAAAATCTAATACAATGCTGCGCCTGAGATAATTAAGTTTATTGCTTTCTAATAAGAGGCGTAGTTTCATTTTAGACACACTATTGCGACTCGCCACAGCCATGGCACTAATATTAAATTTTTGACTGTGGGCCATACAAAATTTTTTTTACAGAGCTCATGTTCTTTGATTAGAATAGTAATCAATAAACTGTTAAAGCCAAAACGAATAGAAAAATACAGGTCGTAATTTATTTAAAAATGTTTAAATAAATAAAAAATATAATTTATTAGCCTATATAAACTGTAGGCTAAATATATATATAACATACTTTCAAATTAAATAAATAGGCCATTTTCTGAAAAATGGCCATATCCATGTTTATTCCATTGAATTAAACACAAATAAGGTAAATAAGTATATTTTGTGTATTTGAAGAAGCAGTCAATCATGCACTGAAAATAATGTAGGCCTACCATAACACTTAAATAGGCTATTAATAATGCAGGATTTATACTTTCGCCTGGCACCGCATCGCGCATCTCAGGCTTTTATACTTGCCGCATTCCCTGTTGTGATATTCTTTAAAACGACAGGGGGCGGTCAAAAGAAACTGACCGTAAAGTCAGACAGATAAACAGAAGAGTAGGAAGTTTCCAGAACTACGTCAAATCATTAGTATCGTTCAAGATTTTTAAACTAATTATTTTTCTAAATTATTTTATTGATTATAAAGATTTTTTAAAATCAAACTGATGCATCACTTGTTCATATCTCGGACAGTTTACCTATTAAAGTTTATTAAAATATTATTGACAGCAGATCATAAGTTGCACTACAGTACACATATTTTTTCATATGGCTGGAATAAAAGCAAAAAAAATGACACTTACTAAAAAAATACAGATGTTTTTTAGATTTAGCCCACTCCACAATTCACACATTACTGTCTGGCTAGTTTCTGTCCTCTACTTATGCTAAAAAGGCAATAATGGTCCAACATTCCTGACCATTATCACCAATAAAGCCTAGAAAAACAGGCCATCAGTATATTGTAATAGGTTCAAATATTCCATTCCACAGAAATAATTTGTTTCCTAATAATAGTTTTGTAAATATTAAAATTAGTTAATAATTCAAAATTGTAATATGTACATCAGTATTAAACTTATAAATGGTGGAAAAACATATTTCTATAATTGTGTACCTAAGTCTCCACTTTCGCCTTGGTCTCTTTTGGCTTTAACAAACTTATCCCTCAGGTTTTTTACTTTCCTCCTTTTCCTTGTTGCATTGTCTAGCTGAGAATTATTGTTCATCTGGTTATCTCTATGATCACGCATGGACGGATCATAAAGATGTCTGCACAATCGTACCTGTTTCAGACAAAATCTCTTCAAAGTGTTTCAAACTCAACACAAATCAAATGCGGCGCGGTGCACACTGTTCTCTCAAGTCTCAAAAAAAAAAAACACATGCGCTCCGCCAGCCGAAATCATGTCATGCATACCCAAAGCGAACCTCCGCAAACACAGCGATGACGTCACTTTCGCCGCATGCTCAAACCAACTAGCGGATGCGTCGAGTCTAAACCAGGCTTAATGGTCAAAGAGGTTGAAAGAACTAAAAAGAACATAGTGTAATGTACTTTTAAAGGGGACCTATTATGCCTCATTTTACAAGCTGTAAAATAAGTCTCTGCTGGCCCTAGAGTGTGTATGTAACGTTTCAGCTCAAAATACCCAGCAATAATTCTTATAACTCTTTGAAACTGCCCATTTGAGGCATCAATCTGCTATTTTGGTGACTTTTGCTTTAAATTCAAATGTGCTCTTTTCAAAAGAGGGCGGAGCTACAAATTTCTATGTGTCAGCATAGTGGCAAATTTAAAAACAAGACTAACATCCTATGCTAATGAGAGAGAGATCATCACTCGTGGGTGGGGCTTTCCCCCTCTGATGACATGTACAAAGGGAGAATGTCAATCAAAGTGTTTCTGCAGACGCTTTTTATCAAGTGTGATTATAAAAGATTAAATTAACACGTTTTTAAATTTAAAAGTTGGTTATATTCGCACACAGTTGCCACACTACTGTGCTTAAACCTCTTATTAAAGTGTTTTTTTCCCTCTTAAATGCCATTACTTTTCTTCACATTAAAAATAATGTGGCATGTTTAATTAAATGTTTTTTTTTTTTTGAGCAAAAAATTAACTAGCGTGATTTTTGTGTGAACTATCCCATTAAATTTTCTGGGAAACACAAGGAGGTTTAGACTTTATCTTCCTCACTCAATAGTGAGTAATTAGAGCTTCATGTCATTATACTAATTGACTGCGTTTAAACAAATAGTGTTGTGTAATATTATAATAATATTACATATATAATGCTATCGGCGGTTCATGCCGCTGTGGGGACCCCTGATTAATAAAGGGACTAAGCCGAAAAAAAATGAATGAATGAATATAATGCTATCAGGATATGTAATGACTAGTATTGTCCTATAAGATTTTTGTCATACTTATAGCATCCATACTATGAACAGCTTTCGAGAAAAAAGGTCTGATTTCTATGACACGTTTTGTACTTTTTAAGATTTCAGAGTAAGAAACTGTGTCTTGTTTTTCTTTTATGGCTCGCTCTTTAGTGCTTGTTGTAATTTGGCATTGCCAAGGGTCATGGATGTGGATTGTGTTGAAGGAATGAGGTCACACAACACAATAACACGAGGACGGCCATGTTTGATTTGGCCATCACGAGCTGCTGTAGGGGTGAAAGCGTTATGTGTTGGGTCAGATGGTCAGCGTGTGGCCACTGGGTCTTTATTTCTTCTCCTGGAGTCCATTTGTTTTGTGTTATGCTGATGTGATGTGACTGTGGTAGGGTATTTGGGGTCACTGCAGCATCTCTGACCCGTCACACTCGTGTCAGATCCTGGTTAATTTTTATTATTATTATTTTTTGGGGTAACTGTGAGGCTGTAAAGCTATTCCTACACTGTTAAATGTGTATTTTATTTGCTTTTTGTATTGTTTCTATTGTTTTATTTTAATTATAATTTTTGTTTTGGTCTTTGCTGATGGAAGAATAGCCAGGAAGAATAGTCACTACGTTGGTAGTGCTAATGGGGATCTAAATAAGCAAACTTTACAATAAGTTTTTGTAAATTACACAGTATTTAACTGTAATGCTAATTGTATTTTACTGTATGACATAGGGCTGCACAATATACCATTTCAGCATTGATATCCAATGTGCACATCTGCGATATTCACATTAAGGTCGGCTCTAACCAATCTGGTTCCCTAGGCAAGATTTCAGG
Organism: Danio aesculapii; assembly: GCF_903798145.1. Taxonomy (NCBI): domain Eukaryota; kingdom Metazoa; phylum Chordata; class Actinopteri; order Cypriniformes; family Danionidae; genus Danio; species Danio aesculapii. The sequence goes on along the minus strand of NC_079450.1, from coordinate 9,518,565 downwards.
TGGCGTCCTGTCGCGTCACAGTAAATTCCACTGCTAGTGTACATATAAGAAACCTATTAGCTTTGTCTTGAACGTTCTTTTATTTAAACAAAGCAATTGTACATTCAAAATACTTAGACGTTTTTGCAACTGTGGGACTGAGAAACCTCAGCAGCACATCTGAAGACAGAAGAGGAATCCCAGTTGTTAACATGCACGTCGAAAAAATATGCAGCGCTCAGTGCATTGTGAAACCTGATCTTATTTTAACTAAACATGCTATGAAGCAGAAAGGAGGGATGAAAAGTCAGGGAGGTAGGATGAGGCCTGAAAAATGTATGAGTCGGGTCTAAAAGACTACAGATAATTCTCATTCATTCACTCATTATCTTTTCGGCTTAGTCTCTATTTAATCAGGGGTCACCACAGCGGAATGAACCGTCAACTATTCCAGCATATGTTTTACACAGTGGATGCTCTTCCAGCTGCAACCCAGTACTGGGAAACATCCATACACACTCATTCACATTCATACACTACAGCCAATTTAGTTTATTCAATTCCCCTATAGCGCATGTGTTTGGACTTGTTGGGGAAACCAGAGCACTCAGAGGAAACCCACGCCAACACGGGAAGAACATGCAAACTCCACACAGAAATGCCAACTGAGTTAAATTAATAGGCTATTCCTGCAAAGGACTTCTTAAATGATCTTTTTTGTGCTTATATTAACTTATAATATGCAACTCCAAGCAACATTATTCCAACATTTTTGCTATTCCATCATTTCATCATTTAATTACTGGAAATTGACACTTTTACACACTCTTTACACTCTATAAACACTACCCTCAAAAATCTGAAGCTTATTTGGGAACAGTTTATCATACAGAGCGCGTCCGTCAGTCAGCATGCATGCTGTAGGCTAAACTGATTCAGAGGTTGCGACGATCGACGCACAGCTTTAATGGAAAGAAAGTGAATGCAGATGTTTTTATATTCATTTTAATGTGCTTTCAAGCCAAAATAAAGCGAAAGCACAATTCTCTTGATTGGCTTTTGTAGTCATATTACAATAACAGCTCTGTATTGATGGTACTTTCACTTTTCATAAAGATTAAACATACAGGGGAGAATATAGCAAAATACTTAAACGGAATGATAGCGGGCAAAAACAGGAGATTTGACAGGTATGCGTCATGCGTTAATCAAATCAATTAATATAAATCAATCCTCTTTCAGATACAGCAAAATAATCATCTTTATTGTAACATTACCTCTGTCTTTGTCTCGTTTTTCCTCCACTTTTTTTTCTTTTTTGCCTCCCCTGCGCACCAGACATTTTGAGACGTTTTGACATGCCGAGCGGTTGACCCATCAAAAAAAAATCAACACCGTGTAGCAGGAAAAGTCTAATTATTCGGAGGAGCATGGAGGTCTTAGGCAATATTATTAGTAGTAGTAGTAGTAGTAGACTTTGCACTATGCAGCTCAATTAATGTGGGCTTATTCCTTTCTGAAGTAATACCATAGTTTAAGAATAGCGGAAGTTACTTTTTTTTTCTTCACTCATTTCTGGCACCCCTCCTAGATGTACGGCGCCCTTAGCATTTGCCTATACTGCCTATGCCACGGGCCGGCCCTGGCAGGATGTGCAATGTTGTGTTGGGATTATAGTTGATCAGAAACCCAATTCAGAACACATGAATTTTGTGAAGTCACTGTAGAATTTTAAGACTTTTGACTGTGTGAGAAGCATTTAGACACCAAAAAGGAATGTTTGTAACTTTATTAAATCATTTTTGATGAAGATTTATACATTGAATAATGTAATTTTACATTAGATTGTTTTACTTTTACTGTTAGGGCGTACTCACACTATGTACAGTTGCCTTGAACCGGGCCAATGCACGCTTGTCCCCCCTCCTGTCTCCCCCGACGGCCCGCACTCGCATTACATTCGGACCTGGGCACGGTTACGTCATTGATGGGCTGTTCAATAAGCGCTCTCGCTCAGCACAGTGGAGATTTCTTTAGTTATATCGTCGTTTAAGTCATTTGATATGCAGTGACACGCAGTCAAATATTTTGCAGAACAGATCAGCCACTTTTGACGCTCATAAACAATCATAAAATTCTCGTGCTGATGGAATTAGGAGGTTTGCTGAAGGTGCGGAGCTTTCGTGCAGTGAGGGGTTTGCGTCTTTAATAAACTACGACAGTTTGCATTCATTGAACATTAAGAATGATTAATAAACGCATATGAAACAGTCCCTTAAAAGTCACGTCTCGCTTTCAGTTTCGGGCTTTGGCGCGTTTTGCACTCACACACAAGCGTACCGTGCCAAAGCCCAAGTCAACCGGGCCAGGGCCGGCCAAGTGAGCCGTGCCTGAGCCCGATTCAGAGCACTCACACTTCTCACACGATCCGGGAAACGGGCCTGGGCACGGTTCGGATAGCATAGTGTGAGTAGGCCCTTAGACTCCTCAGAAAACCACAATGCAGTTTATTTGACTTTTCAAAGTTCTCTGTTGGAGTTTATTATATTTTATGCAGTAGTAATGCATAAAAATATTTTTAGAAATCCCAATTAATTAAATTAAGAAATTCTTTCCAAATGAAGCTATTCAAATCATTCAGTTATGTTCATATCGCAATATATATTGCAGAAAAACATATCGCAATGTTAGACTTTCCAATGCTGTGCAGCCCATGCAGTATATTACTGTATTTTAAACAGTAAATTTAAATCATTGTAAATCAAAATACAGTAAAAAAAATTGCTTAATCTTGTCAATTATAGGAAATATGTTTATTTACCATTTGGAACTAGATGATAAACTAATTATAAGTAATTTGTATTGTATGAAAATAAATTAAAGGTGAGAAGACAAAAAATACTGTGTATTTTAAAGTAAAGATATACAATATTTTTAAAACATGTAAAGCAATAATAGTTATATTATTAGTATTTTGCTGTAAGTTTGATTAACTGTAAATTGCTGGCAAACTGCTGCCAATAAGTTACTGTAAGCTCTAGGAGATTGTTAACAGTCACTTTTTGGCATTCATTCATTCATTTTCTTTTCGGCTTAGTCCCTTTATTAATCTGGGGTCACCACAGCGGAATGAATTGCCGACTTATCCAGCCTATGTTTTACGCGGCGAATGCCCTTCCAGCTGCAACCATCACTGGAAAACACCCATTCTCATTCACACATATACAGACAATTTAGCTTACTCAATTCACCTGTACCACATGTCTTTGGACTTGTGGGGGAAACCTGAGCACCTGGAGGAAACCCACATGAACGGGGGAGAACGTGCAAACTCCACACAGAAATGACAACTAGCTCAAACCAGCGACCTTCTTGCTGTGAGGCGCAGGCCCGTGCACAAAGGGGCAAAGGGGCAGTGGCTTTAGCTAAATGCAAACAATACTACAAAAATCCTAGTCCTAAAAAGACTTAATTATCTGTTGACATTTTTAGTTCAGGATGAACAAGTTCTTGTCTGACATGGTCTCCTCATTAAACTGTTGTAATTTGTTGTCCTGATTTCATCATTAGCACAGTAGTTGCCCACATTTACACACAGATTCCAAAATCAACATTCACCAAGTGCCAAATGCGTGTAATGATTGGTTTTGGCGTGGAATAAAACTAATAATACTGGCCAGTTAATTGTTTTCAGAAAAGAAATATAAGGCTAAATCAGTCTAATCCAAGTTTTTCTTTTATTACAGTATCAAACCAAGCTGTTAATTTTTACATTGTTACAGTAAACTGGTTGCATATATATATATATATATATATATATATATATATATATATATATATATATATATATATATATATATATATATATATATATATATATACATATATATATATATATACATATATATATATATATACATATATATATATATATACATATATATATATATACATATATACATATATATATATATACATATATATATATATATATATACATACACACACACACACACACACACACACACACACAGTGAAGTCAGAATTATTAGCCACTTTTTTTTTTCACTCTTTTTTAAATATTTCCCAAACAATGTTTAACAGAGCAAGGAAAATTTCACAGTATGTCTGATAATATTTTTTCTTCTGTAAAAAGTCTTGTTTTTATTTCGGTAGAAAAAAAGCAGTTTTTATTATTTTTTTAAACATTTTAAGGTCAAAATTATTAGCCCCTTTAAGTTTTTTTTTTTTTTCGATAGTCTACAGAACAAACCATCACTATACAATAACTTGCCTAATTACCCTATACTGCCTAGTTAACCTAATGAACCTGTTGTTGTAAAAAAAAAATAAATGTGAATATAGAAGAGAACCCAGTCCAGGAGACTCGAAACAAGCAGAATTCCTTTATTGAGACGTGTTGGTTAATCTGCAGTCAAACAGCGTCTTCGAGAAGTCCATGTGTCTGCAAGAGCCTATTGGAGGTCTGCAGTCTGCGAGTTTTATCACAAGTCTGAATTAAGACAAAGATGTCCTGTCTATATTGTCTTAGGAGGTGGGGAGATGGCTAAACAAAGCATGCAAATTCAGTTTTGGAGTCAGCAGGGTAAATTGGCATATAGGTGTAGAAAACCGGCCCAGCTACTGACCACACAAGTTAATCAACAAAATGGTTTCTGTAGCATGAAAGCATGACCCGCAAATTATGTTCTGGAGACAGAAACCGCCTGACCAGTTGACTGAAAAGAGAAAAACAAGTTACACAGCCGTGCTGTGAAACTGACACTTTGCATTACTTTGGAATATAAATTTATATTCCCACACCTAGTTAAGCCTTTAAATGTCACTTTAAGCTGTATAGAAGTGTCTTGAAAAATATCTAGTCAAATATTATTTACTGTCATTATGGCAAAATTAAAATAATCAGTTATTAGAAATGAGTTATTAAAACTATTATGTTTAGAAATGTGTTGAAAAAATTTGTTAAGAAATTAGGGAAAAAAATAAACGGGGGGGGGGTAATAATTCTGACTTCAACTGTACACAGTTTGACAAATATTGCAGCTGTTAGGCAACAATGTATTTTTGAAACATTTTCAGGCAATTATGTAGTTGTTTAACTACAACTTTGCAGTTTATGTATCAGGATAGTGCCTATTTTAAATATTTATAATTTCTGAGATACAGCGCTTTGACATCCATCAGCCTGTCATTGAGCAGAGCAAAGACGGTTGACGCTGTCCATCCACAAGATGGTGACAGAGACCGCATAATAAGCCCTTAGAGGTGGAAAACTCAGCGTTTTTTCAAACTACAGCTGATCAAAACATTGTAAAATTGGTGAGTGACATTCTAAGTCTATCTCTCTCTTTTTGTATGTTGTAGTGCTGTATTTATACTGTAGTAATTGTAGTGTATTGAGTGTGAGATGGGACTCGCTTATCAGGGATATCATCTGTGTTGGCCACTCTTTGTATAACCCTGAGTTACTTTTTGGTTGGCCATCTGTTTGTTTATAATGAGTCGTTACTGCAGACTAGAGAAATGCCCACATGCGTTTAGCCTTACACCTTATCGCAAACACAACAGTAATCTGGTAATTTTTGTGCTGCTTTGGCTTTTTTGGGGTAAATTATTGTGATATCCCGATTGCAACAGAGAAATACTGGGAAATATCTCTAGACTGATGGCGTTTCATGCCGTTCGTTCAGCCTTTATAATCTAAAAATGTGAGCAAAATCAGCTGTTTTGTCATCACTTTAGACATTACGCTAGAGAATCATTCAAACACTAGCTCTAAAATGACGTTGGTGAAGTAGCAACAGTTTCTGCTGTTCTGACGTCAGCTGCAGATGTGAGTGAATGGTGGAAGAAAGTAGTTCCTCATAAAAAAGGATTTTTAGCCTCTCCATGATTATCTTTTTTATACACACGATTATGCCGTCGAACTGTTGTATAAATGCAATATCACACGAGTAGCAGTGTGATATGGCTGTGTATCATCACTTGCCCTGCGGCCTTGTGCCAACGCACGCCACCCACCAGTGTCGATATACAGCCATATCGCACTTAGTTTAACGGAGTACGGAAATCGTATTACCTATAATATGTTTAATGTAAGCATTCATTCATTCATTCATTCATTTTCTTTTCAGCTTAGTCCCTTTATTAATCAGGGGTCACCACAGCGGAATGAACTGCCAACTTATCCAGCATATGTTTTTTACGCAGCGGATGCCCTTCCAGCCGCAACCCAACACTGGGAATTATCCATACTGTCTTGCATTCACACACATACGCTACAGCCAATTTAACTTATCCAATTCACCTATAGCGCATGTCTTTGGACGGTGGAGGAAACCGGAGCACCCAGAGAAAACCCACGTGAACATGGGGAGAAAATGCAAACTCTACTCAGAAATGCCAACTGACCCAGCTGGGGCTTGGACCAGCGACCTTCTTGCTGTGAGGCGATCGTGCCACCCACTGCACCACCATGATGCTTAATGTATAGATGTATTATGTTAATTTTTCTTTGTTTTATTTCGCCTAGTATGAAAGCAGTTATTAATATTTTAAAAAACATATTAAGGTTAATATTATTAGGTCAATTTTTTTTTGGATTGTCTACAGAACAAAACACTGTTATACAATGACTTGCCTAAATACCCTAATTAAGCTAGTTAAGCCTTTAAATGTCACTCTAAGCTGTATAGAAGTGTCTTGAAAAATATCTAGTCAAATATCATTTACTGTCCTCATGGCAAAGATAAAATAAATCAGTTATTAGAAATGAGTTATTAAAACTATTATGTTTAGAAATTCTCTCTGTTATACAGATATTGGGGAAAAATATACAGGGGCGACTTATAATTCGGGAGAGCTATTCTGACTACAACTGCATATATGAGGCATAATTACCAACATGGTTAATACGTTTTCAAAATATTAAGCCAAAAAATGAGCGATTACCACATTATTTTAAGCAAATTGATTCAAATCCTGCACCTAAATATTTTATACATGCAAGCTGAGACTAATAATCTCGCTCAGTGTTGTGCAGTGATATACTGAATATTTGTTTGACATCATAACTGTTTATAACTCGTTCCAGTCATTCACAACGCCTTATCAAACAGTCAGCTTCCAGGACTGGAAGTATCCATTTATTATTTTAATTTTATTAGTTTAATGGAGGTGGCATGGTGGCTCAGCGGTTAGCACTGTAACCTCACAGCAAGAAGTTCACTGATTTGAGTTCCGGCAGGGCCAGTTGACATTTCTGTGTGGAGTTTGCATGTTCTCCTCATGTTGGCGATGGGTTCCTCCGGGTGCTCCGGTTTTCCCCACAGTCCAAAGGCATGCGCTGTAGGTGAATTGGATAAACTAAATTTGCCGTAGTTTGAGTGTGTGGATGTGTGTTTCCCAGTACTGGATTGCAAGTATGATGGAGTAGTTGGCGGTTCATTCCACTGAGGTGACCCCTGATGAATAAAGGGACTAAGCCAAAGGAAAATGAATGAATGAATGAATGTGTTTCTTGGAAGCATTAATTTACATTGGGCTTGTTCTGATTGGAGAGTTGGCTGCTCTTGAAAGGGTGTGTGTGTGTGTGTGGTACAGTATGTACTTGGAAAAAGGCTGGTCCTCTTGAGCCAAATGAGTAGGCAGCACACAGGCAGTAATAACATTCAGAATCAGCTACTAAATCATACAGTACATCCCATTCTCTGACCCTGCAGCAAACTCTACACAAACACACTCTGCTGAGTCTCAAAACATCTCTATTTATAACAATTGCTTGTTCTGCCTCTCATAATGTTCTCTGCAAGGTACAAACTTGATTTTCATTTTAATCAAGATTTAAATCACTTGAAAACAGCTGGTCTGTTAAACGTATCATTAACCTGCAGGAAAATCTAGATAAACCCAGCTTCTGATAGTAATTGGTTTTGCATGGTTTATATACAGTCATCATATAGTTGGATTTGTTTTATACATGCATTTTTTACATACACTATTAAATATAAATGTTCTTTATTGGCATTGATTGTAATTTTCATTGTCCTGCAACTCACAATTTATATCTCACAATTCTAAGTAAAATAGTTTGTTTCTGGCTAATCTGACTTTTTGTTTTGCAATTCTGTCTTTTTCCTTGCAAATGAGTTTACCTGATAAAAGTCTTGTTGCCGATGCCAGTTGTAAGAGTAACAAATAATAACTTGACTTCTTGTTGATCACTTGGAAAAGTGGCAGAAGGTAGATTTTTTTCAGATGAATCATCTGTTGATCTGCACCCCAATCATCATAAATACTGTAGAAGACCTACTGGAACCCACATAGTCCCAAGATTCTCACAGAAATCAGTCAAGTTTAGTAAAGGAAAAATCATGGTTTGGGGTTGCATTCAGTATGCGGGCGTGCTAGAGATCTGTAGAGTGAATGGCAACATCAACAGCCTGAAGTATCAAGAGATTTGTGCTGCCCATTACATTACAAACCTCAGCAGAGGGCAAAATCTTCAGCAGGATAGCGCTCCTTCTCATACTTCAGCCTCCACATCAAAGTTCCTGAAAGCAAAGAAGGTCAAGGTGCTCCAGGATTGCCAGCCCAGTCACCATATTTGAACATTATTGAGCATGTCTGGGGTAAGATGAAGGAGGCACTGAACATGAATGCAAAGAATCTTGATGAACTCTGGGAGTCCTGCAAGAACGCTTTCTTTGCCATTCCAGATGACTTTATTAGTAAGCGATTTGAGTCATTGCAGAGATGTATGGATGCAGTCCTCCAAGCTCATGGGAGTCAAACACAATAATCATTCTTTTTCCATTGCAGCATGACTTTATATTCTATACTGGACATTATTTCTGTTAAGTGGCAAGACCTTTGCCTAAGCACAGTCAGACCTTACTGTCCTAATAAATCATTAAAAATCAACACATGATCATATTTTATTTTGGTAAAATAAGCGTAATCTAGAGGCCTTTGCCTTTCATATAAGCCACTTCTGATACCAAATGATCAACTAGAAGTCTTAGAAGTTTTCAACTAGAAAACTTGGATAGGCGACAAGACTTTTGTCTCTGTTACAAAAACATATATTTAACAGTCTTACTTTAATCTACCTAATTTACATGTGAAACTAAATTACTTAATACTTAAAGTACTTAATTTACCCGTATCAATATGAATGTGTCATTGCACTCCACATTCAAGTTTGAAGCAAAACTTTTTATTTAAGTATGGGAGACTAATCTATTTATTTGAGTATGTTTTTGTGGATGTGTTCTTATTATAATGTATTTTATTTTTGTATCTGTCATGTACAACACTTTGGTCAACCCTGGTTGTTTTTTAATGTGCTTGATAATAAATGAATGAATGAACGAACGAACAAATAAAGAGAGCCTCAATGGTTCCTATGTACAGTATGGTCCATAATTTCTAATAGTCTTCTAAAAGGTTTACATCCATCCAAGATCAAAAAACACTTACATTTTGTCATAATATCCATTACAGCATCAACTCTTTACTTTTAGTCTCTGAAATGGTTGATTCAAGGACCTGGTCTCTCTAAGCCCCTCCTTTCCAAGAGCCTACTTTACTTTGATTGGTAAAATGGTCAAGTATGTTGTGATTGGTCGACCACTTACAGTGCCTGTCAGAAATCATACGCTTGTGATCATACTGTATCTGAATTTCAGCTTCATCAACACTTGTGATATACAGTGCATCCGGAAAGGATTCATAGCGCTTCACTTTTTCCACATTTATTTGTTACAGCCTTATCCCAAATTGGATTAAATTAATTTATCTCCTCAAAACTCTACACACAAAACCCCATAATGACAATGTGAAAAAAGATTTTTTTGAAATTGTTGAAAATTAATTAAAAATAAAAAACCTGAAAAATCACAAATGAAGCACTTTGAATACTTTTCGGATGCACTGTAAACGGTGACAAACAGTAAATGGCTGTTTACCTTATCAACTGAGTACAAGTCCTTATTTTTAGAGGTGTGTTTGTTCTGCCAATACAGAAAACAGCTTCTCGTTGACACTTTAACAATACAAATCAGTCTGCGCTACAACTCCAGTCTTTGAAGGTCAAAGTACACTCACCGGCCACTTTATTAGGTACACCTTACTAGTACCGGGTTGGATCCCCTTTTGCCTTCAGGACTGTCTTAATCCTCCGTGGCATAGATTCAACAAGATACTTGAAAGATTTTGGTCCATATTGACATGATAGCATTATGCAGTTGCTGCAGATTAGTCGGCTGCATCCCAAATTTGCTCTATTAGATTGAGATCTGTTGACTGTGAAGGCCATTTGAGTACAATGAACTCATTGTCATGTTCAAGAAACCAGTCTGAGAAGATTCGCACTTTGACATGCCGTGTTATTCTGCTGGAAGTACCCATCAGATCATAGATACACTCTGGTTATAAAGGGATGGACATGGTTAGCAACAATACTCAGATAGGTTGTGGCATTGTGCCAAGAAAAATCACCCACACCATTACACCAACCCCACCAGCCTAGAGATGGTTGTGCGTAAAAATCCCAGTAGATCAGCAGTTTCTGGAAATACTCAGACCAGCCCGTCTGGCACCAACATCCATGCCATGTTAGTCACTTAAATCCCCTTTCTTCCTCATTCTGATGCTCGGTTTGAACTGCAGCAGCTCGTCTTGACCATGACCATGAGTTGCTGTCATGTGATTGTCTATTTATAAATTTGAGTTAATGCGCAATTGGACAGGTGTACATAATAAAGTGGCTGGTGAGTGTATTTGATGTTCTTGACAAAATGAGGCTAGAATTACTGACAACTCATTTAGGCAGGTATCTCTTATTTCTACTGGAAGACAATATCTCCATTTACAGTCCATTAATTTGATTCTTAAAACCTTGTAGACCTTTTATATTCACAAGCAGTTACATTAATTGTTAATGTAATATCCAAAAGTAAAAAGCTTTTGTTGACCATGAAATTTGTTTTTCAGGGTATATCGAGGAAGCCTGCATCGTCCCCTGTCCTTCTGACTGTAAACTGAGTGAATGGTCAAACTGGTCACGCTGCAGTAAATCCTGTGGCAGTGGCGTTAAAGTTCGCTCAAAATGGCTCAGAGAAAAGCCTTACAATGGAGGAAGACCCTGCCCAAAACTGGATCACCTGAACCAGGTAAACTTTCTCCTTCCATATCCTTAAAAATAAAGGTTCTTTACTGAAATCAAGTGGAGAGAGGAGCCTTTAATATCCAAGGCACTTTTTCATTGCACAAAAGGTTCTTTGTAGAGGAATTTTTGGTTTAGTTTGGTTTGTTTGTGTTTGGTTTGTTTTGTTTGTGTTTGGTTTGTTTGAGTTTGGTTTGTTTTGTTTGTGTTTGGTTTGTTTGTGTTTGGTTTGTTTGTGTTTGCGTTTGGTTTGTTTGTGTTTGGTTTGTTTTGTTTGTGTTTGGTTTGTTTGTGTTTGGTTTGTTTGTGTTTGGTTTGTTTTGTTTGCGTTTAGTTTGTTTGTGTTTGGTTTGTTTTGTTTGTGTTTGGTTTGTTTGTGTTTGGTTTGTTTGTGTTTGGTTTGTTTTGTTTGTGTTTGGTTTGTTTGTGTTTGGTTTGTTTGTGTTTGCATTTGGTTTGTTTGTGTTTGGTTTGTTTTGTTTGCGTTTGGTTTGTTTGTGTTTGGTTTGTTTTGTTTGTGTTTGGTTTGTTTGTGTTAGGTTTGGTTTAATTTGGTTTGTTTTGTTTGGTTATGTTTTGTTTTGTTGGTTTAGTTTTGTGTTTTGTTTGGCTTAAATTTTGTTTTCTTTATTTGAATTTATTTTATTTTATTTGAATTTAATTTATTGGAGTTTAATTTTAATTCATTAAATTTTATTTGAATTTTATTTTATTTGAATTTAATTAATATAAATTTTATTTATTTACTTTTTTAAATTATGTTTTTTATTTGAATGTTTATTTTTTAATGCACTACAAAACAAATCTTCTGAACTATTGAATCTTATAGGTTCTTTAGGGAAACAAAAATGGTTCTTTGGTATTATTAAGGCTTATTTAAGATATTGAGTATTTTAGTTTTTATTAATATTTTATTAAATGGAGATAATTTTACAAAGAAATAATATTTTAAATAACTATAATATTTTATAGCTCTAGATTTTAGTTATGTTTTGTTGTTCAAACTTTAATATTTTATTCTGGGTTAAAACAGTTAAACTAAGACTAAGTTAATGTAGTTTCATGAAATTTTTTTTTTGGTACTTAAAATTACGTAAATGTTAAATGTCTACAGTTATATAAATATCCCCCCCCAAAATGCTTTACTTATTTTATTTCAGCTAGTTGCCAGGTAAAGGAATGAAAATGAAAACACACTCAGAATCAGAATTTCAGAAAGTAAAGGGTCAAATGAAAATATAACATTTTTTAAAATAAAATAGACATTTTTGTAATGTAATTGTAATTTACAGTTTACAGTATTTTTTTTTCACTGCACAATTATTATGTTTAATAGTATTTTTTAATTAAACCAATTAATTGCTAGTTTTAATCAATAAATCTTCAAACCTTTTATCTTGCTTAATTTCACATATTGTATGTACTGTATGTATTGCAATGCATAATTAAACTGATTCATGAGTAGCTTTACAAATTGTAGAAAAGCAGGTATCTTAGCAGACGAGATGCTGATGAATCATTTCTCAAGGCATACGAGCGCACCTATGCAACCTTAAAATACTGCCTACATAGACAGTTCCCTCTTCTTCAAAGCATACTTCAAAGTTTACTTCTGGAAATGATGCCTCTGAAGATCCAAAAATAGGTTAACAAGTGAACCTCAAATGATTCAGAAAGGCTTGTCTTTTTGAGTTGCATCAAAGTCTTTCTGGGATGTTTTACTTTTGACAAATTGCTGTTCTTGGATTTGAACTTCATATTAAAAATCCTCCTATTATTTATTAACTTTCTCTGGATTACGTCGTTTTTCTTGTGCAGAAATTGAACGTATCGAGCTGTAAATTGCATGTCTTCTATGCTCTATCTCTTTTGTTGCCTTATTTCTTTTTGAATTGGCATTTGTAGTCTTGCAAGCTGTATTTGATGCTGAGATTAAGTGCAGTGTGAAGTGAAGGTGATGTTTTGTGCTTCCTTTGGTCTCCAGACGCAGGTGTTTTAACTGTATTTTTCTCTCCAATAAACGCTGCTTGGCCACAGGCACAGGTAACAAAACTTTCTTCTCTTCAATTACATTTGTTTTTTTGTAGATTGCGCAATCCAAAGTTGATTTAAAGGGATAGTTCACTCAAAAACCAACATTTCCTGATCATTTATTTTCACTGAAAGAGTTATAACCTTTTATAAACGCCTTTCTTAGGAACACAAAAGAAGATATTTCATATTCTATTTAAATAAATACATTTCTGTAAGACGATAGTACAGACAATTTCTTACAATCACTCCATATCTCTATAAAAACATTGTGCAATTTTAAAGTGTGCCCCACACAGGTGAGTGGGTTTGACAAACCACCCGTAGAAACACAGCACAGCTTGTTTTCTTCAACCTTAAATACCTCTTTTACACTATCTTGTACAATATTGTCTTATATAAAAGTACTTGTATAGTCTGTCTTAAGTTATGTGTATAGTGAAATATTTATAGTATATGTATATTTAGTAGTTAGGATTACCGCTCCACTATGTTAGTTATGTATTGGTTTAAAATCAGTGGTGTAAAGTAACAAATTATAAATACTCAAATGACTGTAATTGGGTATTTTTTCTCAGGAATTGTTTTTTACTAAGTAGTTTTAAAATTGGGTACTTTTACTTAAGTACATTTTAATACAGTTTCGGTACTTTTACTCCACTACTTTCCCTTAACCTGCAGTCACTACTCTATTATTTCCTGTCTATGGGGATTAGAAAAATCAGTCCTGTGATTCCTGTCCAATCAAATTGCACATAGAAGGTAAATCGCATCATAGTGTGATACCTCAAGACATGGGAGCTTTATAATTGCAGCAAAATGTTTGGAAGCATTTAAAGTGTCCAAGAAGATGTCCAAAATCTTTACACGCATTGATGCAAAGACTGTTTATATGCATGTCACTGATGACGAAGATGATGGATGTTTACTGTATGAGGACCAAAATGGCCTAAAACAACCAGCAGGCACAAGACGTCAGCATAACATTAGATTGACGTTGTTCCCCAATGCTGTGGGGACGTTGCATTTTGTTTGGGAATGAAAATCAGGTTGATGTCAGAACTCAATGTCCAACCTAAAACCAACCAAATATCAATGTCTAATGATGTTACAGCTTGATGTTGTGTGGATGTTACCACTATGACGTCTATCAGACGCCGGATTTTATTTGCCATACCTGACGAATAAATGTCAGTATTTAACGTCAATATGATGTTGGTTTAAGATGTTGGCTTGACGCTGGATTTGGTCACTTTCCAACACATCTTAAAATCAACCAAATATCAACGTAATTTGAAGTTATTATTGGACATCAATATAACGTTGTCCTTAGATGCTGGCTAGACATTGAATTTTGGTCACCTGACATAACAATCTAAATCAGGGGTGTCCAAAGTCGGTCCTGGAGGGCCGGTGTCCTGCTGACTTTAGCTCCAACTTGCTTCAACACACCTGTCTGGAAGTTTCTAGTATACCTAGTAAGAGCTTGATTAGCTGGTTCAGGTGTGTTTGATTAGGGTTGGAGCTAAATCCTCTAGGACACTGGCCCCCCAGGACCGAGTGTGGACACCCCTGATCTAAATCTAACCTAATATTAATGTCTTGTGATGTTGTGTGCCTGCTGGGCTATAACTAAATGCACTACAGAATGTTACGTTTACACACATCCACAAATTACATGTAAATCATCAGCTTTTTACAGTGTAATACTCAATACTCACTAATCTTGAGTACTTTTAAAAGGTCTACTTATACTTTGAGTAATATTTACAACAGATACTTTTACTGTACTTGCACTACATTTTTATGCAAGTAATGGTACTTTTACTTGAGTATGATTTTTCAGTACTCTTTCCCCCACTGTTTAAAATAGCTGTTACTTCCAACATTGTGTTTATATTCCCGATTATGTTTATTTATGTAGCACCGTGTTCCTACGAGACAAAACATTTCGTTCCACTTTGTCCACACATGTAGCGGAATTTCAATAAAGCTCAACTTGACTTGATATTTGAAGAATGTTGGCAATCAGTAGCCATTGATATCCATGGTAGGAACACTAGAATACTATGGAAGTCAGTGACTGCAACATCTTTTGTGTTCAGTAGAAGAAAGAGATTCAAATCGTTTTAGTTAACAAGTGTAAGTGATGACAGAGTTTTCATTTTTATGTGGAACTTTAAATTACACTCATGGATTTTATGTGGTTGTGTTTGTCTGTGAATGTGATTTGCTTTGGTGTGCCATTACTATTTTTGAAGCATTGGAATCAATCTAATATTTTGTTGTAGCTATTTTTATTTTTTTATTTTAAAGGGCATATCTTATAACTCTGATTTCTCCAGACTACAGAAATACCACATAAAGCTAGCATTAAAAAAGTAGCTCGGCAACAATTACATTGTTTATCCTAGCTTAGAAATATGACTCAAAACTTAGAAAGTTAACTCAATGTTATTATTAATAATCAGAGTTTTTTTTGTGTGTGTTTGTTTGTTATTTGTTTTTGTTTGTTATTTATCAGTATAAGGTATATTTGTATTATTTGTTTTGACTTTATTGTTTATTTAAAGATCAATAGAATTTTCTTATTGCATTTAATTATTTTTAATCTCTTTTATTTGTATTTTCTTTACTGTTTTTTTCTTTATTATATTTAGTTTTGTTTCTTTATTTTTTATTTGTATTAATGTGCAGGTGTTTTGTTTATTTTTTTCTGTTTTGTATGTTTATTTTAAATGAATAAATTGATTATTTGTATTGTTTTGAGGTATATGAGGTTGTGCCGTGCGTCAGTGACTGCAGCCAGTACGTGTGGGTGTCTGAACCCTGGAGTGTGTGGAAAGTGAGTAACGTGGACCTGAAGGAGAACTGTGGAGAAGGCGTTCAGACCAGAAGAGTGAGGTGAGTG
This sequence comes from Danio aesculapii, assembly GCF_903798145.1. NCBI lineage: Eukaryota > Metazoa > Chordata > Actinopteri > Cypriniformes > Danionidae > Danio > Danio aesculapii. The sequence goes on along the minus strand of NC_079450.1, from coordinate 9,502,456 downwards.
TTTCTTCATAATAATAATAATAATAATAATAATAATAATAATAATAATAATAAAATTACAATTAATAAATACAATATTTATATACAGTCAAATCAAAGTTTATTCAGACTCATTTAACATTTATTACATTATCACAGTTTGTTTCAACATAGGCTCATTCTGAAAACGTAGCCCTATATACATTACTGTAGATCGCGAATTATGTAGCCAGAAGTACGTATGGCTGCATTTTGTCTTTAAAACGAATGCTACTTGGCGGTATGACGCCGTTCTTTTTCGCGCTTACCAGCTGACCGCTTACCTCCATATGGACAACTTTTCCACTGTTACCAGTTTGTCCAGTTAGCTTGGTGAAGAATGGTTCCAGAAAGCAAGTAAGACAAAAACAAAAGCCAAAAAATAAAATAAACAAGTAAATAACAGAGTGAGAATGTGGTAAAATCTGAAAATGTGGTAAAAATCAGATGAGGGCTTTTTTTTTTTTGCATTGCTTTTGAAAACTGTCGCTTTGGTTTAGGGAAGTAGGTGGGCGGGTCAATCAGTGCTTTTGAAAACACTATTGGTTGGGTTTAGGGAATGAGGAGGGTGGGTCAGTCGATCATTCAGTCAGTCGACTTGAATTTACATGATGGCCTTTATTTACATGAGAACAGCAGGCGTGAATGGCACTTGCGAGAGTAATTTGAGATCTGGAAAAGCGTACACAGCAGCCTCTGGTAGATTTGTGACAACAAAAACTGCTAAAAAATGTAGCTCCTGAGATTTATTTGCCGCTCTCCAGAAGTGTATATGGTGGTACGTTTTCAGAATACGCCTGGGTTGGTTTGCTTGCTTGCTACAGTTTTTAAAAAAGGTTAATAAAATTTACAAGTGTTTTCCAATTATTTATGGTTGTGAATTGCAGTATGGGACCTTGATCTCTGCACTGTCGACTTTTGATGTTGAAAAATCAACCATGTTGTTTAGCTAAGTGACTTTTATTGAGATTTTAGTTATCTAAAATAATATAGTGTATAAGAAATAGTATGTGAAGAAATAAGTCTGTAAAATAACAGAAAATGTAGTGGAAGTTTATTACAAGGCTTTTGTAGGGTAATATTCAACACCAACCCAGACAATATATCACTTTAAACTATTAAAAATGTTATTAAAGTAACTTTTTTCAACTTTTCAAGGTTAAAAGTTGTTGGAAAAAAGAAAAAAGCATAATGCAATTCAAAAGCACAAATAAATGGGGGAAAATAAAAACACAAAAAACAGTTAATTTACAGACATTTTAGTGTAATTATTAAGTTAAAGTGTTTCAGAACAAATTTTGGGGTTAAAGAAGATTTTTTTGTGTACTAAGTCATGACTAGACCCTGGTGATTTAATCAAAGGGCATTTAGTACTCAAGCTACAGTTAAACAAGAAAAACAGTAATAAATAAGAATGACAAACATTAGTGCAAGTGAAAACAAATACAGAATCAAACAACATAAAATAAGAATGCTAACATTAGCCCCTTTCACACATAGAGACCTTTCCGGAAAATTAATGGCAATTTTCTAGAAAAATATTATGTGTGAGCAGACCCTTTTTGAAAATATTGGTAAATTCGCTCCGTCAATTTTCCGATTCAGATGTCTCTGAGACAAAAGCAGCTGCATGAATGCTAAAGCTTTAAATAAAAGTGGAACCATCAACAAAAGCCCGATCCCTTCTATGTTTGCAAATACAAGCGCAGCCGTTTAGAGCTTATTTCTGGTTAATGATGTCAGTATTTACCTGTATTTTGGAATCAATGTGTGAACGGTCTTTTCTGGAAAAATTCTGGAACGTTCTTGCCTGTGTGAACAGCGCTATTTTATTTTCTGGTAAAGTCGTTCCGGAAATTGTGTGAAAGGGGCTATTGTGAATAATTTTTGGTCATTTATTCCACATTATTGCACTGGAAATTGATGCTGAAGTATGTGTGCACATCCATGTGCGTAAAGTAAAAGTGAGCCATATCAAATATGGTTTTGGATATAACCCATCCAAGCGCGCACAAACTTTTTTGAGTGGGGATTGAGAGCCCACACACTGTGAGCATACACCTTTGGAGCAACCTTTGAATTAGCAGTCCAACCATTTTTATACACTGGTGTGTGTCTGCAGGTGTATGATGAACACAGTGGACGGTCCTGCTGACTCTGTGGAGGATTATCTATGTGACCCTGAGGAGATGCCGCCAGGCACCAGAGAGAGTCGTCTGCCCTGCCCAGAGGACTGTGTGCTGTCTGAATGGAGCCGTTGGACCTCCTGTGACCTGGTCAGCATCGCACATCATTTATACATTTAGACCATTCTTATACTAGATTTGCAGTTTAGCGATCATTTGAACTAGAGCTGAGTAATTATGATTGCTTTCTGATTGATTTGATTTCCGATTCCATTCTGATTCACAAGGTATAAATTGTTTATTTATTTATTTATTTTACTATTAACAATACTAGAATTATTTTTTTGTTTTCATTAACCCCATTAACCTAACAAGACATCACATTAAAATAGTTAATGCTCAGTTATCTAAGAAACTTACCAGCCATAAATATTTTATTTTTCATTTATTTATTTGTTTGTTCATTTATTTATTTATTAGTTTTTTATTTGTTTATTTATTTTTGTGTTTGATGTTTGTTTGTTTTTGCATTGCTATAAATAAAAATACTTAATAAAAATTATTTACAATTTGTCCTTTTTTAATTAACCCCAAAATTAAATTTAACAAAATATTTAAAACATCATTAAAATACCTAATGCTCAGTTACTTTAGAAACTTGCCAAATTTACTTGCTTTTATTTATTGATTTATTTTGTTTACTATTACAAATGCTAAATAAAAATGAATTTAAACCTTTTGCCATGTTTTAACCCCAAAATTAAACCTAGCAAGACATCATATAAGTAACATCATTAAAATACTTACTGCTCAGTTACTTAAGAAACTTACCAAACTTACTTCTTGTTTATTTATTTATTTATTTATGTATTTATTTATTTATTTATTTTTTTATTTTTTTATTTATTTATTCACTGTTAAAAATACTAAATAAAAATTTATTTAAAACTTTTGCCATGTTTTCATTGACCCCAAAATCTAACCTAACAAGACATCACATTAAAATAGTTAATGCTCAGTAACTTAAGAAACATACCAGTTTGTTCATTTATTTATTTGTTTTTATTTATTTATTTGTTTATTTTTGTTTTTGTTTGTTTGTTTGTTTGTTTTTGCATTGCTATAAATAAAAATACTTAATAAAAATGATTTACAATTTTTGTCCTTTTTTAATTAACCCCAAAATTCAATTTAACAACATATTTAAAACATCATTAAAATACATAATGCTCAGTTACTTAAGAAACTTGCCGAACTTACTTGCTTTTATTTATTTATTTTTTTGTTTACTATTAAAAATGCTAAATAAAAATTAATTTAAACATTTTCCTATGTTTTTATTAACTCCAAAATTAAACCTAGCAAGACATCAAATAAATAACATCATAAAAATAATTAATGCTCATTTACTTAAGAAACTTACCAAATGCACATGCTTTTTTACATTTATTTACTATTAAAAATACTAAATAAAAATGATTTTAAACCTTTTGCCATGTTTTAACCACAAAATTCAACCTAGCAAAACTTCATGTAAGTAACATCATTAAAATACTTACTGCTCAGTTACTTAAGAAACTTACTTGCTGTTTATTTATTTATTTATTTATTTATTTATTTATTTATTTATTTATTTATTCACTATTAAAATACTAAATAAAAATTTATTTAAAACTTTTCCCATGTTTTATTAACCCCAAAATTTAACCTAACAAGACATCATATAAGTAACATCAGTAAATTACTTAATGCTCATTCACTTAAGAAACTTGCCAAACATACATGCTTTTTGTTTATTTGTTTACTATTAAAAATACTAAATAAAAATTAATTTTAACTTTTTCGCATGTTTTTAAAAACAAAATTAAATCTAACAGGACATCATATCATTAAAATACCTAATGATGTCGGCGCCAATAGCCTAGTGGTTAGTGCGTCGACAAATACCTCCCAGGAGCTTGCGGAGATCTGAATTCGATTCCTGACTCGAGGTCCTTTGCCAATCCTTCCCCTCTCTTTGCTCCCTATACTTTCCTGTCTGTAAATCTCCACTGTCCTGTAATTAAAGGTGAAAACCCCTAAAAAAAAAAACGCCTAATGCTCAGTGACTTAAGAAACTTTGCATAAATATTTTTATTTGTTTGTTGTTGTTTTTTTTTTGCATTGCTACAAGTAAAAAATACTAAATAAAAATTTGTTAATTTTTCCCATATTATATGTAACCCCAAAATCACACTTAACAAGAATCATATAAATATGAACTTTATTAAAATATCTAATCCTCAGTTTCTTAAGAATCCTACGAAATGTATTTATTTATTTATTCATTTATTACTTAACACACAATTTTAAAATAAAATAAAAACTAATGTAGTATTTAAAAATGTTTATATTTTTCATTATAACACCTTTTAAATTAAACTGTATTTTAATCTTTTCTTATTAACTTCACTTCATTATCTAATATGTGCAAAATTATCTCTGGCTTCACAATACATCAACACACATAAATACACAAAACAGATTCTATATATATGACAGAATATCATCAGTCATCTTTTCATAATAGTTTGTTTAATTATCAATAGCAACCCTGATGCCATTGTTTATCTTATTTGTGTCTGTTGTATTTGTTCTGTGCATCTAAGATGTGTCTTTTCTGTCTCAGTAAAACACCTGCTAAAAAACACCAGAGCAGTATCATTTTTAGGTTAAGCCAACAGGGATGTTATTTTACCCTGGTATGAAATGACCTCAGCAAGAGCCAGCAGACATAAAAAACCAGAGCAGGTCATTTAGAGGCTCTTGTTAAACAGTAAAAGAGCAGCTTGAGGAGTAACGTGAGAGAATTACGAGCTCAGTAAAAGCCGAGTGTGTTTTGTGCTCCTGTTAAAGCCGTGTACTGGAAGAGGAGATCGGGAGAGGACGGCGTTCGCTCTTCGTTTGCCTAAAGAAGGAGAGGACTGTCCTGTCAGCATGCAGACCGAGCCCTGCCTGCTCAACCGCAACTGCTTCCACTACAGCTACAACATCACCGGTGAGCACCACCACAAAACAATTCATCAGTTATGATCAAAACAGAGATCTGATGATCGTTTTAAATTCCATATTTGCTTTGGGACACGTTTGTGTGGCTATGCAATTTTTTGATTAGAGAGTTGGTATACTACTACTGCCACTTCTACTACTATTACTACCATATAATAATAATAATAATAACAACAACAATTACTAAATAAAAACTAAGAAATGTTAAGATGGCTATTTAATAATAAAAATAATAATAATATCAATAATAATATTGATGATCGTTGTTGTTAGTAGTGGTGGTAGGCATGGGTTGGCATGAGGCCACAAGCTGAGTGCCTTAGGCCCAATCCCTATTATATTTTTGTACCCCTACCCCTTCCTGTACTGTGTACACTCTCAGAAATAAAGGTACGCGATCTGTCACTGGGGTGGTACCTTTTCGAAAGGTACAGATTTGTACCTGAAAGCTCAATATTAATACCTATATATATATATAACAGACACTGTAAAAAGGTCAGCCACTAGACTTTTCTGACAGGGTAATCAAGTGTCATCGAGTGACAATGTTGTGGGACTGCTGTACAGGATTTATTATTAGGGATTATAGATAGCCAAATTTAGCAGTATGAATATATTAAAACATGTGCTTGTTTGTTGTAAAAATTAGTAATAATGACAGAAAAATACGAATTTGGGCATCTCCTTACTTCCATGTGCCATTGTGGTTGGTGTATTCTGGGAAATTTTTGATTTTTGTACCCCTTGGTTTCGAGTGTAATAAAGAAGGATGAGGAGGCTGTACAAGTGTCATTATTGCAATCAGCCAATTAGATTTGACAACCAGACAGAACTGTTGTATACTGTGTGTGTGTGTGTGTGTGTGTGTGTGTGAGTTGAAGTCAGAATTATTAGCCCTCCTGTTTATTTTTTCCCCCAATTTCCGTTTAATGGAGAGATTTTTTTTAACACATTTCTAAACATAATAGTTTTCATAACTCATTTCTAATAACTGATTTATTTGATCTTTGCCATGATGACAGTAAATAATATTTGACAAGATATTTTTCAAGACACACTGAAAAAAAATATTCAAAGATGATTCCTTGGATTTACTAAATATTTTTACGTTAAGTGGTTGTAAATAATTTATTTGGGATTAATTTAAACAAACAAATTAGGTTGAATTTTCTTAAATTTGATTTGTTCGTTTAAATTCAACACAAATAAATTTTTTTCGGTGCACTTCTATACAGCTTAGTGACATTTAAAGGCTTAACTAGGTTAATTAGGTTAACTTGGCAGGTTAGGGTAATTAGGCAAGTTATTGTATCCCCATGGTTTGTTCAGTAGACTATCGACAAAAAAATTAGCTTAAAGGGACTCATAATATTTGACCTTAAAATGGTGTTTAAAAAATTAAAAACTACTTTTATTGTAGCCGAAATACATCATTTGGGAAATATTTAAAAAAGAAAAAAAAAAAATTAAAAGGGGGGCTAATAATTCTGACTTCAACTGTATGTGTATGTATGTATGTATGTGTGTGTATATATATATATATATATATATATATATATATATATATATATATATATATATATATATATATATATATATATATATATATATATATATATATATATATATATATATATACATATATATATATATATATATATGTACATATATATATATATATATGTACATATATATATATATATATATATATATATATATATATATATGTATATATATATATATGTACATATATATATATATATATATATATATATATATATATATATATATATATATATATGTACATATACATATACAGTACATATATATATATATATATATGTGTGTGTGTATGTATGTATGTATGTATGTGTGTGTGTGTGTGTTACTAATACGAAAAAAAAAACTATTATTAAAATATCATATTTTATAAGTGCTAACATCCTAAATGCAAGCTAGCAATCAACTAGGTGAAACTGAGAACTGGTCCCACGTCATAAACTGCACTTAACATTTTAATCATTTCCATTTCTTTCTGAAGCCAATGTGAAACTGATGATTCATCAGATACACAATAGATCAATGCATGTTTTTTCTTCAAAGACCATCGCGATTCTCTCTGAAGTATCCCAGTACAGAAGCAAAATGGCTTGTGAATTCAGTCACTTTTGTCCTTCCCTGTGGTGCCTGCTGTTTCGAAGCCTGTGTTTTTACCCACAAAGCACTTCTCTCTCTCACTGTTTTGAGTGTGTGAATGAGTCATTCAGCAGTTTGGATCATTACCGGATCTGCTTCCTCTATCTGCTCACACTTCATTCATGATTCCCCTCCGACAGCGTCCTGACAGCGCTCAAAGCATCCGCAGACCACCTCTGACCCACACATGTGCTTTAATGAGAACCCACAGGCTGATATCTGTGTCTGTGTGTCTGTCTGAGTGCGCCTGTTTGCGTCTGTGTGTACATCTGTGTGCATGCGTGTGTGCCTTTATATGCGTCTGGGTATGTGTGTGTATGTGTCTGTCTGTCTGTTCCAAATCCTCTTGACCATCAGAGATTATATTCACATCTCTCTTTATATGCTGTATTTATACGATTGATATGTCTGTTTCTGACTGATCTTGTGACTGAATGATATGCTAGTATATGCTCCATTCAGCCAATTTCATTCCTGTCAGCTTTGCGTTTAATTAAAGAATTAATAAACTATTATGGCTAAAAAAAATGTCAAATGTCAAATAGCCACAAATACGCAGGATACTGTACATCCAGGTGGTTGTTTTTAACACCTGGATGTACGTTATCCTTTACAAATAAACAATGGAAATTTATGTAGCGTCCCCGCTAAGATGGGAAAACAAACCTGTGTGTGTCTCTGTATGTGTTTTCACTCAGACTGGAGCACATGCCAATTAAGTGCCAACGCTGTGTGTGGAATTGGCCTCAAGACGAGGATGCTGGACTGTGTTAGAAGTGATGGAAAATCTGTCGACCTGAAGTACTGCAAAGAGGTTTGTGCTTTCATTTACACACTCTGACTATCTGTGCCACAGACAGTGGGAGATTACTGATTATTAACCCTTTTACTACCCCACCAAGAAAAACATTTTTGGATTGCATTTCATAACTCATGATGTCTCTAGTTCAGTGTTTCCCAACCCTGTTCCTGGGGGCACACCAACAGTACATATTTTGGATGTCTCCCTTTTCTGACCCATTAACTTCAGGTGTTGGAGTCTCTTCTGATGTTATGATAAGTTGATTCAGGTGTGTTTGATTAGGGAGAGATCGAAAATGTGTACTGTTGGTGTGCCTTCAGGAACAGGGTTGGGAAACACTGCTCTAGTTAACACACTCAATGCATTTTTTTTTCAACACATCCCATAATTTCTATAATATCAACCTCTACCAAATGGTAGATATGTCGGTTTATGGTAAAAGTATTAATACATATACGATGAAAATATGAAGTGTAAGACCAATTTATTTTAAAATAATAAAAAAATAAAACCTTTTTGAATACTAAATCATCTTTATATTTTGAAGTATGCCATAAAGTATTTCAGATTCTCATTTAACATGTTTTCTTGTTTTTTGGGTTGTTGTTTTTTTTACGATAAAACTAAAATCAAGTGTAATAGTGCAACAGGATGTTTGTTTAATTTGTTTATTTTGTTTTGTAAACCATCAATGCTGTGTGTGTAAACTATTATTTAAAACAGTCAAAATATGGTCAACGATTTTATAGAGCAGGAAAAGTATTGATAGCGCTTTACTTTTTCCACATGTTTTAATGTTACAGCCTAATTCCAAATTAGATTAAATTCATTTATTTCCTCAATTCTACACACGATACTCCATAATTACAATGTGAAAAAATATATTTTTTTAATTGTTGCAAATTTATTAAAAATAAAAAAGCTGAAAACTCACATGCACAGAAGTATTCACAGCCTTTGCTCAATACTTTGTTGATGCACCTTTGGCAGCAATTCCAGCCTCAAGTCTTTTTGAAAATGATGCCACAAGCTTGGCACACCTGTCATTGGGAATTTTTGCCCATTCCTCTTTGCAGTACGTCTTAAGCTCTATCAGGTTGGATGGGAAGCGGTGTAGAGCCATTTTCAGATCTCTCCAGAGATGTTCAATAGGATTTAGGTCTAGGCTCTGGCTGGGCCACTCAAGGACATTCACTGAGTTGTTATGAAGCCACTCTATTGATATTTTGGTGTGCTTTGGGTCATTGTCCTGCTGGAAGATGAACCGTTGCCCCAGTCTGAGGTCAAGAGCACTCTGAAGCAGGTTTTCGTTGAGGATGTCTATGTACATTGCTGCATTCATCTTTCCCTCTATCCTGACTAGTCTTCCAGTTCCTGCTGCTGAAAAACATCCCCACAGCATGATGCTGCCACCACCATGCTTCACTGTAGGGATGGTATTAGCCTGATGACGAGCGGTGCCTGGTTTTCTCCAAACGCAACGGCTGGCATTCACTCCAAAGAGTTCAATTTTAGTCTCATCAGACCAGAGAATTTAGTTTCTTATGGTCTGAGAGTCCTTCAGATGCCTTTTGGAACATTCCAGGTGGGGAGTGGCTTCTGTCTGGCCACTCTACCATACAGGCCTGATTGGTGGATTGCTGCACAGATGGTTGTCCTTCTGTAAGGTTCTCCTCTCTTCACAGAAGAACGCTGGAGATCAGACAGAGTGACCATCGGGTTATTGGTCACCTCCCTGACTAAGATGGCCGGCCAGCTCTAGGAAGAGTCCTGGTGGTTCAAACATTTTCCACTAACGATGATGGAGGCCACTGTGCTCATTGGAATTTTCAGCAGAAATGTTTCTGTAACCATCCCCAGCCTTGTGCTTCGAGACAATCCTGTCTCTGAGGTCTACAGACAGTTCCTTTGTCTTCATTCTTGGTTTGTGCTTTGACATGCACTGTCAACCCTGGGACCTTCTATAGACTCGTGTATGCCTTTTCAAATCATGTTCAATCAACTGAATTTACCACAGATGAACTTCAATTAATCTGCTGAAATATCTCAAGAATGATCAGCTCAATTTAGAGCTTCATGGCAAAAAATGTGAATACTAATGTGCATGAGATTTTTCAGGTTTTTTATTTTTTTTATAAATTTGCAACAAGTTAAAAAAACCTTTTTTTTTCACATTGTTATTATGGGTTAATGTGTGTAAAATCATGAGAAAATAAATGAATTTAATCCATTTTGCAATAAGGCTGTAACAAAATGTGAAAGAAGTGCTATGAATACTTTCCGGATGCACTATAATTGCATATAAACCCAGTAAAATACTGAAAAACTGATTCTGATATGCTGATTGTCTGCTCAAGTGTCGTTCCTTATTATTACCATATATATGAAAAGGTGGCAAGACCAAAAGCTCCAAAAAGGTGTTGCTTCCTTTTCAGATATATTTGCGTACGTTTTGTTTGGCTGAGCACCAAGTTGAGATTGATGTGCATGCTTTTGTTAAATATTTTGTATTATTATTGTTGTAAACATTATAAATGTGTATTTTTTTCCAATCCATGATATATTTCTGTGTGTAAAAGCAGTATTTATTAGAAGTTAGAACATAACAAGTGTATACGCTGTGACATTTGACCAATTTAATAAATCCTTGAGTAATAAAAGTAAACATTTTTACTACACTAAAACTGTAAAACATGGTGTATTGCACAATTATATTCCTTAGCAAACAACACTAACATGTTTTTAAAAGAAATTGTGATGAAACAAATGATACTCTCTTAGAATAGGATGTTTTTATGAGCCAGTGGGAAAGAAACGGGGTTATTTTGTTCCATTTAAAATTTGTGGGTTAATGTGAAAAGAGCTGGAGGAAGATCAGTCAAAATCCGACATTCAGTCACATTAATTGGACCCTGTGGGTGATCGTTAAGTCCACAGCATATTAACCCTGTAACACAGTTTTCAAA